>NW_027437189.1:36645823-36660823 GCF_033239565.1 Halichoeres trimaculatus | reverse complement strand
AGGGTCAGGCGGAAAGAGGGACAGACAGACGGGCGGACAGAGAGACAGACAGAGGGAC
Source organism: Halichoeres trimaculatus (assembly GCF_033239565.1). Lineage (NCBI taxonomy): Eukaryota > Metazoa > Chordata > Actinopteri > Labriformes > Labridae > Halichoeres > Halichoeres trimaculatus. Next base: position 36,660,765 of record NW_027437189.1, on the reverse strand, counting down.
AGACAGACAGACGGACGGACAGACAGACTGCATGGCCAAAAAAAGTCACAACCAAAAAAAAAGGTCACACACTCTAATATTTCCTTGGACTGCCTTTAGCTTTGATTACGGCATGCGTTTTCTAACATGCTAAGCTTCTGCAATGTCAGAAGATTTATTTCCATCCAGTGTTGCATTAATTTTTTTTACTAAGATCACCATTAATGATGGTAGAGTCTGACCGCTGAGCAATGCTGTCTCCAGCACATCCCAAAGATTCTCATTGGGGTTAAGGTCTGGACTCTGGGGGCCAATCCATGAGTGAAAATGATGTGTCACGGTCCCTGAACCACTCTTTCACAGTTTGAGCCCAATTAATACTGGCAGTGTCATCTTGGAATATGGCCGTGCCATCAGGGGAGGAAAAACCCATTGATGGAATAACCTGGTCATTCAGTGTATTCAGGTGATCAGCTGACCTCATTCTTTGAGCACAGACTGTTGCTGAACCTAGACCTGACCAACTGCAGCAACCCCAGATCATAGACTGCTCCCACAGGCTTGGACAGTAGGCATTAGGCATGATGGGTGATCACTTCATCTGCCTCTCTTCTTACCCTGATGGCCCATCACTCTGGAACAGGGTCAATCTGGACTCATCAGACCATATGACCTTCTTCCATTGCTCCAGAGTCCAATCATTGTTCTCCCTAGCAAACTAAAGCCTTTTTTTCCAGTTAGCCTCACTGATGAGTGGTTTTCTTAAAGCTACACAGCTGCTCAGTACCAATCTCTTGAGTCCTTCACATCGTGCGTGTGGAAATGCTCTTACTTTCACTATTAAACACAGCCCTTAATTCTACTGTTATTTTCTTCCACTTGATTTTACCAAATGTTAAAGTAATCACCCATCACGATCATTCAGGATTTTTTCCCGGCCACATTTCTTCCCCAAAGACGATGGGTCCCCCACTATCCTTCCACTTTTAATACTGCGTTGGACAGTTCTGACTAGGGGTGTAATGATCCATCGATATACATCGATATATCGATTGGTTAAGCAATGATCCAATCACATCGATGGAAAGTCTAAATATCGATCATCATCGTGGTCTTTAATGTACGCCTTAATTTTGAAATCCCGACCGGACACGCATGTCCGTCCCGCGAGTTGTTCTGAAGTTTCCTCTCAAGCCTCACACACTCAGCGTATGAGACACACATTTGAACCTTTTCACTCTCTGACACGCCACGCCTGATATTTCTCCTGCTGTAAAATGTACTGTTTAGCGCCCACCGAGTCACACCGCTGTAGGCGAACGTGTAGCAAGACGCTGTTAGCATCACAGAGCTAAACAGGAGCCAGACATATCGGCCAATCATAAAATAGCTCTCCTGTATCCGGGTAAATTACGGTCGACCTGATTGCAGAGGATGCATGCTGCACAGACGACAGGAGTTCATCATCACACAACTGCAGTGAGTTATCTCATAATTTGATTTTTTTTTTAAGCGCACTGATTCATGAAATTTCATAAAGTTAAAAAGTAAAACGGCGAGAGCTTAGTGTCATTCCTCCTCCACATCAACTATAACACAGTGAAACAAAGTCTGATCACACAAAAAAAACTATCAATGTTAAGTTCGTTAAGTTGGTAGTTCTAATTTTGATCAATAAAAATGTTTGGGTTTAATTAAAATCAAAACTTCAAATTTTTAGTTTGATAGAAAATGGTCAAATGTTAGATGTCAATAATAAAGTTTATGTAATCAGGAATTTTTAATTATAGTGTTGCATCATTACTTGATATAATAATCAAACATCACAGTATAACAGTCAGACCCATAAGGTAATTGTGGGGGTAAAAAAGCACCTTACCTGAATTTAACCTTTTTTAATTTTAAAACATAATCAGATCATACAGATGGCTATAATCCTCTACAAACTATCATACCCAAAGGTCAGCACATCGTTCCACATTTCAGTAATAAAACTATCAAAATTGTTTTGTATTTCTTTCTTGCCTCAGGTGAAATGTTGCTGATTGTGTTCAGTGAGGACATAATATCGTCTTAAATCGATCGAAGGCCCCTGAATCGTATCGTATCGTATCGTGACAGACTTTGTGATATCGGCAAATATCATACCGTTGTCCAAAGAATCGATATCGTATCGTATCGTCATGAAACTGGTGATTTACACCCCTAGTTCTGACCCAGTTTTAGTATCTTTAGCAATCTCCTCAGATGTTTTCTCTGCTTGATGCATGCCAATGATTTGATCCACCTCTAACAGAATAACATTTTTTTCACAATCACGGGATGTATCTTTCCACATGGTTGTTTAAGAAATGAGAAGCAGCTCATTGCACCAGTTGGGCTTAAATAACTTATTGGCAGCTGACAGATAATCACCCATGCAGTTATTATCCAACAGGTGGCTCAAACCTATTTGCTAAGTCAAATCCAGGAGGGACTTTTTTTTTTCGGGTTGGGCTGTGTATACACCAGGCTGACACCTCACAGGTATCATCACAGACTTCATGAAATCAAGGAAAATTCAAAGTCTGCATCCTCATTAAATGTCACAAAAACCTCTTTAAAATAAAATAAAGAAACCTCTTCTCATCCACTCAAAAACCTTCCCCTGACAGCCTCTTCAGTCTACAGATTCTCAGTGTTTCCACTTCTGGCAGAGCCCTGAATTAATTGTTGTGGGCACTGGGAGCTTTACAGGGAAATCTTTCAGTACAATTCACATTTAATGTCAGACATCGCCTCCAGATGTTCATCAGTTTCCCTCATGACAGCTGGCACCTGATGAGTCCCTCTGTTTGACAGTGAGGAGCAGACTGTTCCTGAGGAGGCGCCTGCATCTGAAGGAGGAGCCATAAAATCAGGAACTCTGTCTTTTAAAGAGCGAAGGACATGGAGAAACCTTGTTTACATCCACTCCTTCATTATGCAGAGGAAGAGTTGTACACTGGTGTACACACAGGCCCCCCGGGGCTGCAGGCCACAGAAACCTGCTTCTGTAAATCCTCTGGATGTCAGAGATGTCATCCACCTGACACCCCACACGCTGCTGCTGTGTTACAGGCGTTCCCATGTGGCTGAAGACGCCTTATGAATTCTGTTCTTTGCCTGTTTGCTGCATTTTTATAAATAATTAAAGAGTGTGTGACAGGTATCTGCTTCATGAGTGCAGTGGAATATATGACGAGGCTCTGGCAGCAGAGTCCAGGGACGAGGACAATGCGGTCTGATCTGGGAGCTCAGAGAGAGTCCTGTGTGATGAGCGTCCGGGGTCTACCTGCACAGCTGATATTAATGAGCTGACGGACATCAAGTCAGCTCATTCATGCTGCATTCAAGGGCTGTTGTTCTTAATCCCGCTTTTTTAGTCTTTAGCAGTCCTTCTGTTATCCCGGCAGAAGTTTCACATGATTTACTGAGACGCTTCATTTTGGCTGCCGTCTCTTAAATGCGCCTGCTCTGCAAACCCCTTTCCCTCTGATAGGCTGGACCTGTTAGAGCCCGAAACATAACAACAACCCAAAAGTATTAAAAAAGAATGTAATAAACCCTGAAATGTAATAACTGGTGGGGTCGATGGTGAAGTGCTCAGACATCAGCAGAGGCTTTGAGTAGAGCCGCTGCTGCTCCACATACGGGGGAGCCACATGAGGAGGTTCAGGCATCTGGTGAGGACGCCTCCTGGACACCTCCTTCCATCTCTCCACTGGCCTGGTAACACGTCATATCTCCCCAGAGGAGCTGCAGGAAGTGGCCGGGGACAGGGGCTACCGGTCTCCGCTGGCCTGGACCTCGATATGCGGTGGAAGATGGATGGAGGAAATCTAATAACTGACCCAAAATGTACTTCCTTTTGCACTAAATGAAACAACTTGTTATCACAATTTGAGTCAGTCATCCTATGGGTAATTGTTACGTTACGTTTTGGGCTCTAACAAGCCCTCTAGAGGCCTGTTCTGTAAAAATCTCAACATTGTTTTTTTTTTTTTATGTTAGTTTCTCTGTTCTGAATCTCACAGTGCTTTTGTCATACCTCCAGTTGCGGTCACTGATTTTTTTCTTCTTCTTTTGCTCTTTCATGCTGTCAACCCTCTTCTTCTTCTGCTATTCAAAGTGGTTACCGAACAGCTTTTGAGATAGGCTACAGCCACAGCATGGCAGGAATACCATAAAACAAGGCACCAGATAATGTGATTTAAAAACAAAAAACCGCAGTAGTTATAAGCACTTCAGTTATTTTTTCAACCAATAGTTCACTTGGAGCCTTATACTCTGATCAGAATTAGGCTGAGATCCCAGACCAAATAGAAATGCTCTCTTAATCAGAATAAATGGCAAAAGCTGAATGGAATTTCATTCATTTGCAGAGGGTTAGAATATTCCTTTCCCCAAACCAATAAAAAGGAAAATTCTGTCATGTAAATGGTGAAACGAAAAGTTGTCACGCTGGGGTCTGTCTGAGCATGCTATGTCTTGATGTGGGGGCAGTACAAGTACAAACCTTCCCACCACCAACTTAGTGACTTTTCAGACCCATCTAGCAACTTGTTATCTGTTTATTTTTGTGGAAAAAAAAAAAAAAAAAGTGACCAGTGACTGCAGACTCTGATGTGACGGCACTATTTAATCTTCTTCAATGAGTAGCAGATACTAAGCCCCTCCCCTTTGCTCCAAAATGCTCAGAGGTAGAGAAATCCTCCTCACAGCAGTCTCTCCGCATCACGCACGCCTCTTTTGGATCTCTGGCTGGTTCCAAGCCCGGATAAAGGAGGATGGATAATATTTAGATTTTAGATTAAAAAAAAAAATGTTACAGTGTCATTTCTCTCTCCTACAGTGTCCGTGACAGTTGCATGCAAATGACTTCTGCAAATTAGGCTATGGTGTCATTTAGCTATTTGTAGCTTCTGGGACAGCCAAAGGTGACCTTTTTAAATTTACTGAGGAGCTGGAAACACTGGCTGCAGACTTTCACCCACAGCTCCATGGTTGTGTAAAAACAATCAGAACTACTGTGCTGAACAGACCATGGACTGCCATCTTTGATAACTATGTCATGTTTACATGGATCTGCTCGTGTCTCATGTCTGTAAATCAGCTGTTCAGATCAAATGCTATGGCACATGTAAAAACAGGACTGGAATAGGTTATGTCACATGGAAACAGCTGACCTGAGATCTTCAATCAGAATGATTTCAATCAGAATTAAAATAAAAAGAGTCTGAATGTAAACCTGACTAATGATTAAAGGTTTGCAAATCATGACCCACCCCTTTAAAATTCTAAAAAGAAGTTTACAATAATACATTTCCACAAAAATCGTATGCGTGTTTTTGGTCTCTGGTTTAACGGTGTAAGATCACCCTCAGTCACAGTCAGTGATTCAGACGGTCTCTGGCTGTTCCGTGCTCCTCACATCCTGCAGCAGGTGACACACACTCCACAGGAGACGGCAGAGGGACAGGGAGGTCCTTTTCTTCCATTAAGTCTCTGCTGAAGGGCTGTTGTCACTTTGAATCACTGCCAAAGTCATCGACACCTCCTCACATGGGTCACCTGTTGTGAATTGTTTTAAAACACCTGTCTGCACACACAAGACACGTGAGGGGGACAGAGACTAAAAACAGCACAATCAAACCCAGCCAACACTAAACTGTGTTTTCATGTAGAATCTGTGAATCAGGATTGATCTGGTGCTAACTTGGATCTGGATTACCAAGCAGAAGATCCCAAAGGCCGTGAATATTTACAAAAAGGCAAACAAAGAGTAGCATAGGCTTAGATCAAGCCATAAAGAGCTTTGTAACCAGTGGAAAAGTTATAATCCATTCCTAACAAACACTGAGGCCAAACAGTTGAGCCAACACTGGTGAAATGCTCATTTCTGTTTGGGCTGTTGGTGAATTTCTGGGCCAGGATGAGGGAAGCTGCTGCCAGGAACACGGGACACCTGGTCAGCGTGAGCAGCACAGAGGCCTGCAGCGTTTCCCGTCTGTCAGTCTGTCTCAGTGGGTGCTCTGTGATAAGCCTCTAGAGGCTCAAAACAGCACACAGAGCCAGGGGGGCACGCTGCCAGGGAGGTCGGACTATGGTATCCTCCTCCAGAGAGTCGCACCTGCTCAGGTGGACCGTGAGGCACACAGACAGGCCTCAGTCCAGACCAGAAACCTCAGGCCATGCAGGCAGAGCAGTGCTCCATTCCTCAGACACTGTGATGAACAGAAGCTCTATTCAGCCGATCATCTGAGAAAGGTGGAGGTTCAGACCATGATCTGTGTTTCCCTGAAAGAACAACAGCTCAAACTGCCTCTGTCATTAAAACCCGTGTGTCTTTTTTTCAGAGCCTTCAGAGGCACGTGTGTGTCAGAAAGACACTGTTTGTGCAGATTAGAGCTAATGAATAATTAAGTCCCCTTAAGAAGCTTATTAAATCCAGGGCTACAGAGGAGGCAGAGCAACAGGAAACTCAGCCTCTAAGCCCCCATGAGACGCCCAGACACACCGAGAGCTGCTGCTGAAACGTCCCTCTGCTTTCTTTTTCCACAAACGCTACAGGAAACTTTTTGTTTGGCTTTCTGCTGATGCTGTACAGGAAATGTTAGAATCCCCGAAATAAAAGCAGCTCCAGCCCAGAGGGAGAGGAACGAAATCCAACAGAATTAAAGCAGTTAAACATACAGAGACAAACAGAGCAGGTCGACGACAGGTACAGGAGCATCAAGAAGTAACAAGCTTTGTTTTTGATGTTCCATAGATCTGAGACGATCTGCCCGGAGAGGCTGATCACAGATACAGCTGCATAAATGATCCTCTCTGATCCTCTGAACATTTTTAACAGGAGACGACAGGGTAAAGGTGTGATCTATGAGAGAGGCCACTTGAAAGTACTTCTGCTTTGATCCACATCTTTTATAGATAGAAAATAAAATCAATTTGACTTTGGGGGGCAATATAATGGTCATGGTTAAGTACTGCTATCATTTGAGCACCCTCTTGCAGGATCTCATTATATCAGTCAATAAGGGTGCACACCCCTCTTCCAGTTAAGCGAGATGTGTCCTTCTGTGCTCAACACTTCTCCGTCTCCATGTAGTCCTCTGCATCCATCCTGGCCTGGATCATTTACCATGTGTGCATTACATGCATTGAAAATCACTATCTGCAGATCTTTCTCAGGTATACGGAAATACGTCCACACCACACTCTCGTCTGCCCTTATCCAGGCTGGAGCAAGCCTGTGGTTTTTGCTTGTGCCATCACATCATACTGTATCAGCCATGGTGTTTGGGCAATCAAAGTCCTTTGGCCAAAAACCAAAAATGCACTTTTGAGTAATTTCCAGCCGAAAAGTTTCAGAATTTTGGGTGTATCCCTAGTTTTCAGTCAAACTGGCCATCACAGTGTCAAAACGGCCTCAGTCATTTTTTTGAGGAAAATGAGTTTTTGGCGTAATCTTTTCTTGATAGTGCTGGCCATCTCTGGTAAATTCGCTTAAATCTTTTGCTAAAAGGATCATAATCTTTATGCTCTGTAGATAAAATGTGTGACTTGGAAAATTGAACAAGCTTTCATGATGCCCGGCTGCTTCAAGAAGAAATAGAATCTTTTGTGCAGGAGAAGCTGTACACATGATTCTTGAATCAGTTTCAACTGGTGAGTGATTAGGTTCACTATCATAGAGGCTGGGGTATAATGTTGTGTAGTAATTTAGTCTAAAATTCAATAGTTAGAGTTTAACTACAAATTTAGCTACTTCTAGCTAGCTACCTGTTCCTGGCTAGCCCACTTATTCCTGTACCCAAACGTAAATGAGCACAAGGCAATGACACCCCTCAGAGTTTTCTACAGTTTCACTGTTTCATTTAGCGGATACTTTCATCCAAAGCAACATTCAACACAAGCAAGAAATTGGACAGCAGGGAAAACCTAGTTAGTGCAAAAACAAGGCCATTGTTTAAATAGGGTGACGATATGTGAAATACAGACGTCTAAACTGCTGTTCTCGTGTGTTGGATGAGTGGGACACGTCTTTGAATGACAATGTGTTCTTTCTGATTAAATGCTTGATACACGAATATGCACATCCCTGTATTCAGCCTCCATTCAAATATTAACATTACAATATTTAATGCTGTCCATGTAAATCTCGCGGCTGAGGTCTCCCCTCAGAAAAACAAAGGGGTCAGGCTAGGGCATGAACTGTTGAGGGTTTTGAGTTTGAGGGATCAGATCTGATTTAACTGGAATAATTCAGAGTCAGTTACTATGATTCTGAAAAATGGGACTGAATCAGTGTGACAGCAGCTGGTGCAGTCACTCAGTGTCTGTTCAGTTTGTGACAAATCAAACAGCCAGGGGCTGGGAGCGCTGAGCCTCTCTGTAGGATGACATATGGAGATTGAGGACGTTAATGTGCTTAAAGGACGCCTGACAACATCCGATGAGCCCTCGCCTGTAGGATAACATATGGCACAAATGGAGCTCCACGAGTGTAAAACACAAACACAGTGAGTTCAAATTGGAAGGAAGAAAAACAAACTCACTCTTAGCCTTCTCGTTCTTGCGTGATGGCCTCCAGCGGATGCACGACTTGTGTTCGTCCAGGAAGAAGAAGCGCACCAGCCCCTTGGAGCCGCCGCGCAGCTTCACCATCTGGGTCCCCATCTGCATGGAGCTCATACATTTCTCCACTGCGGGCGAGAAAAGAAGCCAGACAGACAGAGGAGAGAAAACAGGGAGAGCTGTTAGAGAGAAAACCACTGGAGTGTGCACTGAAAACTGACAAAAAGAGTGTGACAGACGACCTCCACTCCTTCCAAAGTGTCTGTGTGTGTGTGTGTCTGTGTGTGTGGATTTACAAATTTCCATCCAGGCTCTCATGCAAAACACACTTATTTACCCATACACTCACATGAACATGCAGCAATACCAAGTCAACGGTGTGGATATGCCTCAGCGCCAGCAGGGTTTGCTTTTCTCAGCTCGTGGGACGAGGAGGAAAGGCAAAGACAGACGACAGCGAGGGGCAGTTTAAGCCCTTAAACAGACCCACACTTCACACTGAGGACGACCACAGAGCAGCAACAGAGGGATCAATAACAGGAGGTGTCCTCAGGGTCTGTTTTATGAACAAAATGAAACAGAAACTTTTCTCTAAGAGAAAAACTATAGCCACGGAAAGAGACTGTTTCTAACGAGTGGTGCCAAAAGTTCAGCCTGGTGTGTCCTCATTATTATTTTGGGGCCAAATTTGACGGCCCCTCCACAGGAAGCTAATAGTAATGAGCACTGGTCGGGCTGGTGTGGACAGCCACATGCCCCGGGGCTCCAGTTTCACCCTATGTGGCCATACTGTCAATTATCACACGTCTGTCACATCCTATCAAATAGGCCCCCTGCAGCGTGCAGGAAATCGGGCCAGCTCGGCACGCACACGTTCCTAAATAAGGTTAACCAATCCCAGAGACACACGGTGGTCGACATGGCACCAGATTAACACAAGTTTTACACACAGGAACAAGCTTAAAATAAACCAAAAGAAGTTTAAACCAACCAATTATATTAACAACCAGAGAATCATTTAACAGGTTGAAGCAGAAACGATGAAGATTTCCCAACAGTGTCCTTTTGAAGACATTTGGGGATATCTTTCTGTTTCATAGGCTGAACACTAAGGATTTAAACTGATGGTAAAATAAAAACCAAATTAAAAAAAATAGTAAAAGCAAACGGTCAAACTACAGAGTGTAGAAAAGTGAATACTGAGCAGAATCTCAGGTTTTAGACTGAAGAGCAGTTGTTTGTTTGCCCCTCCTGTTGGTGAAGTTACAGTGGCCTTTGAGGACAAAAAGCTCCAGCAAAGCATCACCAGTCTGATCCTCCATTGGACACATTTTTAACCCTCTAAAAAAGATATAATTCAGCAACAAACTTCTCTCTTCCTTCAACTTCTGAAAGACATTTTAAATCTTTCACTCAGTCACGTGCACTTTTCCTGTCACTTCATCTCATCTTATTAGTTCATCTTATAAGCATGTGCATTTAACCTGCTTTAAGGTTAGGAAACTTTTTTTCTTAGGGTAGTTAACCTACTAATCTTTTTGCTCTTTATTGTAATATTTACATTCTCCACTTTGCTTCTGTGACCCCGTAGATGGTCTCTATGTACTGAAGAAAGTCGGGGACAAAAAGCCCGTTCACAGAAAGTCAAGACAGTCGGACAAAATGAACACAAAGCACAGACAGAAGACAGTGGCCACTTCAGTTACGTAAAAGAGTGACAGTATAGCAGTGCGACACAGTGTACCCTGCTAATAAAGCCAACAAAGAAGAAAAATGTGACACAGTAAAGAAAGAGCAACAATGAAGAAATCAAGCAATTCGTCCTCTCTGTGATTGGCATGTGTCTCTTTGTTACTAAGAACAATCAAGCTTTGTTTCAGAGAAGTCTGTGAGCCGCCAGGAGAAATACAGCAGCTGCTGTCACACAGGAAGTGACCATTCTGTCTACCAATCAACAGACTGCAGTGCATACAGCTCCACCCTTTGAGGTTGGATCGGTTTAGTCTGGCACCCCAACAGAAGGGTCCCAGGAAGTGGGAGGGCTCGTCTTGGTTATTTGGGGATCTGTCTCAGGACTAGTCAGTAAAAACTCCATAAAATGCATGCCTTACCAAGACAAACTGAACTAAACCGCTTGGTGGGAACGGGGCTAAAGTTTATATGAAATGAAAATAATACATAAGCAGCGTTATATAACTACAAAACAAAACAAACTTAGGGGGATGATTATTTGATCAGAACACCCATCCTTGCCACAGCTCTATTCTGCTGGAGCATAAGTAAATCCATAGAGTGGACTCAAATCTCCACGTGACCACAGCTGACAGAAGAACCAGGACATAAAATCCTGACAGCTGAGAGTAAACATCTCAAAGAACTGCAAACACAACTAGCAGTGATGGGTTGCTCGAACAGAGCATTGATTCACCCAGCTCTGGACCGCTGCAGACAACCCGCCCCCCAGGGGGGGGATCGTTAATGTAGTGCAGTCCTGATCCTCTAACCTCTGCCATCAGACTCCTGCTCAGGACCACATCAGCACAACAGCAGCTCCTGGCAGAGCTGAGCCAGCCATGCATGCAACCACTGACAGTTGATATTCAGTCTGAGTGTCTGAATGCAGAGCAGAAACACAGATGGAGAGATTAGGATGAAGCCCTGTGTTTGCAGAGCAGCAGACACACGGATGGACTTTAAATGATGTGTGGTCACCAACATAAACCAGCTGGAAATGCAAAGCGGCTGAACCAGCACTATGCTCTGCCATGACCTTTGACCTTTCCAGTTAACCTGCCCTGCAGACACAGAGAGGTCTTTGAGCCAGGGGCAGAAGGGTGAAGGGTTTTATAACAGTATATTATGAAACACGCCGCCATCTGCAAGAAGTTCTTCAAAATTATCTTGAGTATCACAGCAGTTTGTTCTCTGCTATTCAAACATGCCGACAAACAGCTTATTGACTCATTCTGTATTTGTTGGGTTTATCTCTCCAGAGTGTAATAATTCTGCCTTAAAATATCAAAAAAATGGGTTAAAACATGCACCTGGTGGCAGTTTAGGAGCTTTCAGCATCAGGCATGGTTATCAGGATGTAATTCTGACTGCAGCACCAGTTATTTTCAGGGAAATATGCTGCTCAAAATTTCCATATAGACCCATCCAATCAGTGTTTTTGGAGTCAACTCTACAACATCAATGGAGCAACATTTCAAAACAGGCTGAATATTGATCTCTCATTCACACACACACACACACACACACACACACACACACACACACACACACACACACACACACACACACACACACACACACACACACACACACACACACACACACACACACACACACACACACACACACACAGAAAGCTGGATTCTATGTTCACCGAACAACCAGACCATGGAAATTCATTCTGAGTAAAACAGCAGCATGATGTGCACCAGGAGGGTTAGGTTAGGGTTTGGGATGAAAGATTCAGTGTTTTCTTCTTTATAAATTAAGGGTCAAAGCTGGTGGCAGAAATCAATGGCGTGATAAGTTAACAATTGCTTGGAATTCAGTTGTGTCTTCACACATTTTTCATGCAGGGAGCAGATAAAACATGGCTCTGGATTTCCTGAGGAGTGAGAAATCTTGCATCCTTGAGCATTTAAAAGAGCAACAAAGAGGTGACAGGTAAATGAAACAAAACATCATCAAGCTTCTTAAAACTGGGAATATTTCAGCCTCCACTCTGCTCAGACTGAGGTTACCTGCAAATTTAGTTTAGTGGATCTTGTTTATCCTGAGAGCATGTTGTTAATGAGCGAGCTTTTGAGGAGAAGACATCACAGATCTCTCTTTGAACAGCAAAAGTTCGAGCCACGCCATGTGTTTCACATTATCAGTCCCTCACCTTCAAAACTTTCCCTTTCAACGTCTTCTCTCCTCATCTCTGTCTATCCTCCTCCTCCACTAACACCATCTTTGACTAATTATCTCGACAAAGTTATTCAAAAGCCCATGAATCGTGTCAGTGTGGTATATGTGGACACAGCATGCTGTTGAAACAGGCTTTTAAAACTCTTTCACGCCACAGGTCCGCTGAGGATCAGACATGTTGGAGTAGGATGAGATTTTTCTAGACTAAACAGTTTTTACACATCTATAATGTTGAAACATTACGGCCCATGACCATGGAACAGCCTGAAGATCCAAGGACTGACCAGAGCTGAAATATTTTGCAAAACTCAAAATTTAACTTTGCAGCCTAGATTTTAACCACATTTTACTTACTTATCTATTTGTCTAGAGCGAAGTTCTGATCTTAATCTGTCAGAGAATATAACTTTAATCTTTTAGAGTTAAATATAAATATATAATCTATTTAAACTTGTTTATCTTTTTTTTATTTACTTCACTGCTTCTATAAGCTTTTTAATTCTGTGCTTTTAAGTTTTGGATTTATATATTTTTTTTTACAACTTAAGTCTTTTAGTATTTATTTTACTCCTTTAGTTATTCATTTACTTATTTATATATATATTTTTTATCTTGAGTTTTAACATCTTATTTTACCGTCAGTGTTCCTCATTAAAAGTACAGTCTGCTGAATTTTCTTAGAAATGTGAATGTCAACTTTCACAGGAATAATCCTGCTCAATTGTCTCTGGGCCTCTATACATGTGTGTCAGTGTCTGTGTCTGCCTCACCCTCCTCCCCTGTCTGGTTGTTGATGTTTTGGTTGCATCAGGGTATTTCTGGGTAGGGGGTAAGCGTGGTTACCTCAGCAATCACAGCGCGCCCAGTGTGCAATAGAGTGTGTTGATGACTGCGAGTGGAAGAAGCTACGATAGCAGAGACAGTGGATGTAGCTTTGAGGAAGAAAAACACAACCAAAGAGAAATGAAACACCAAACGGATAAAGCTTTTTACTTAACGAGGCCGCTTTGCTTGACTTTCAGGAACTTGGAGAGCAGCACAGGACGAAGAGTGGCATGGGTTAGCTTTCTGCAAACCAGGTATGAGTCAGATACCCGTGATTAGCTTGTGCTAACAGCTCTCGCGTCTCTCCCATGTAGAAACGTGATGCTACAGGTTGCTGGGATAGTGAGTGTGTTCATGTAGTCACGGTCAGAGGCCGTGGGTGTGTGCTGCAGCTGGCACTGATCCAAGGAGGAGGAGCCCAGTTTGAATGCTGCGTTTACTGACAAAGAACGAAAACTCCTGCAGACCCTACCTTTAAGGTCTCTGGTTGCGATTCCCCAGTTCCTCAGTAAATCTGCACTGATTTTATATGTGCTGTGCTTTTCTGATGCACTAGGGGGCGTGGGTTGGGTGGAGGTGAAGGTTGGTGTGGTTGGGGTGGAGGGCAGAGGGCGGAGAGTTGCGTGTGTCCTTATGGGGGGTTGTCGTGTCACTGGGTTTTGTTTTTACTAATTTTCTGTTTGTCAAGCACTTTGTGTTTCCATTTCTGTGTATGAAAGTGCTTCATTGACAAATTCTTAAAGTTTTGTAAAGGCATGAAAGAAAACTTAAACACTCCCATTTCAGGAAGAGAAATTTAAAGATTTCTGTCGTTTTTGATTTCACACCTCGATGGATGAGCTCATGGATTTGTAGTCTTTCAGCTCTTATACTATCAGTATTTCGATGTAGGATGTAAATCAAACTGACTCTGTGGTTCCTGCATGTGGATTCAACATGCTTTGTAAATCTCTTATCAGTTTGTGTATCGGCTGTTACACAAAGCCACCAGCAACCAACTACAGGCTTCAGGTGAATGTCCCTGAGTGACACTAAAGGAACAAATGATCTCAAAACCACTGACCCTCAGTGATTTTACAGTGCTGACTTTTTCATGCTACACTATAAAAACACGGCTGTGAAGCAGCTTTTTATTGATTTGAAGGGAAGAGTTGTTTCTGGAGCTGCCGGCTGATGGCGGAGACCGACGCTCAGCGGCTGAAACCCAGCTTAAGGATCTGCGCTCCCTCAGCCACAGGACAGCAGCCAGTTATCCATGAAATGAGCCGTTGTCGGAGTTCGGTTGCACCCAGAGCATTCAGACTCTGCAGACCTCGGGGTCAGGACGGCACAGAGCTGGAAACATTCCTCCTGACACCAGTTTAAGAGGCTGATCCTCCTCCTCCTGTCAGAGCTGAGCTGAAGAGGCTCTAACAGTCAGCTCAGGCTGCCTGCTCACATCAGCATCTGCTGCTACAGCTGAGAGTTCCAAACCCTCCATCCCTCACCTTACCACTATTAACAGGAAGGGTGTCAGGACTCAGGCCCTCCACGCTAAGTGGAGGTAAGGAGGGAGGAAAACTGCAGACAGGTCTCTCATACAGAGGCCTCCAAGGACAAAAGACGTCAGCATTTCA
>NW_027437189.1:36623323-36640823 GCF_033239565.1 Halichoeres trimaculatus | reverse complement strand
CACAAGGACAGAAACCAGCAAATCTTAAAGTTCATGTAACGCCTGGTGGAGATCACAGGTGGATTCACCGGCACAGACACAAGCAGCTCCATCTCCTTTGAGGAGAGTCTGGGCTCAGCCTCAGACAGGGCTCAGGGTCTGGGACTCCAGGAGGGATGGGAGAAGTCAGTCGAGGTGGTTCAGGCTTTTAATAAGGACACCTTTCTCTGGAGGTGTTCCCGGGGCAGACCCAGAGCTAGGTAGAGGGATTATACATCCCTTTTGGCCTGGGTCTGCCCCGGGTCTGCCCCGGAAACACCTCAGGATCCCCGGGAGGAGCTGGAAAACCTTTCTGTGGACAGGGAGGTGTGGATCACCTTGCTTAGACTGCTGCCCTGACCCAGTCTCAGACTAGAGGATGAAAACGGATGCATGGACGGACTCACCATCTGTTTATTCCCAACATGATAACTTCACACAGCACGACCCCAAACAAATGATCCTGCATCTTTGGAGGCCGTGCTTTAATGGAAGCTTCTGCTGGCAGATCTGCTGTTTGCAGATGGATCTGGTTCAACCCAATAAATCTGGCTGCAACGGCACCCCGTCTCTGAGGAAGACGCCGGCAGTAGTCATCTTCCTCTCAGGGACATCGTAAATATCAGTTCCCCTCTGAAAACAGTGAACCCTGACAAACAGGAGTGAGCTAACCATCCACTCTCCGCTACAGGCACACTCACACAGAGAGTGGACCCTCCTGGTTCACTGGCTGCTGATGCCAACTAGGGCTGCAACGATTAGTCGACATAATCGACTACGCCGACGAAAAAAATTCATCGACGCAAATTTTAACAGTCGACGCGTCGTATTATTGTTTTTATTGTGGTTGTCACATGGTGAAATCAAATACCAGTGGGTAATACTCATCTGTAACTTCAGTTCACACCATGAGGTGCTGTGTTATTGGATACCTTTATGGGAAAAGATCACTAAGTTCATACGTGAGGAATATTGATGAGGAAAAATCTCCACTTCCAGAGAGCGCTGTGTGCTGACGGAGGCTCTGACGGAGCCTGACAGCTCCCGGAGTTTAGCGTCTGATAACGTGATCTAGAGAGTCTCCTTCACTCTCTGTTACCAACGGTTTTTCAGGATCTAAGCGACAAACTAGTGTAAAAAATTCCCCTAACTTTTGAAAAGAGAGGAAATTTATCACTCTCAAGCTTACACTGCAGCGGTAACACTCAACGGGGAGGAGGGGCGGAGTGCGCATGAGCGAAGTGGAAGTAGCGCATGTAGAGAAACGAAACTTAACGCGTTGTCATGGAGAGCTGGGAGAGATTCAGACGGGATCGCACAGAGAGCAAAGCAGGCCCCAATGAGCAAATAAACATTAGAAAATAAGCCCAAAGTCACTAATAAGCGGTCTGTCCAACACTGCGTACAACAACTTAATTTCCCTGTTACCTGCTTCAGTTTGAGATTTAGCCTATTTATTTTTTGTATAGCCTAGTACTTATATTTTTTCACGTCATCATGAATGAAATAAAGACAAACAAACAAACAAACAAACGTGACACAGGGCTGACCAATCAGAGATGAGAACCTAACTCTGGGTAAATGCAGTAAAAATGCAAAACACAGGTTGAATTATAAAGGTCTGCACCTTTTAAAGGCCAAATTAGGTTGAAACTCAAAATAATCGTGATTAATCGACTAATCGAAAAAATAATTGATAGATTAGTCGACACTAAAAATAATCGTTAGTTGCAGCCCTAATGCCAACTCATGAGGTTTAAACATCAAAATCTCAGCGTTTACTTTAACTCTTCAAAACATAATCCCCAGTCAAAAGCTGCGATGATAAATCAACTCCACATGCTGAGAAATGAGGAACACTGTTAAAATGTGCCTCTTTTAAACTAGCTGAACTTAAAGAGACTGCAAACATGAATCTGCACTGCAGAAAAGTGAAACATTATCAAGTGTTTTTGTCTTGTTTTAAGTTAAAATTGTCTAATTAGACTTGATATGAGCCACATTCACCTGACCAGTCCAGAAGAATGTCTTGTTTCAAGTTATTTAAAGACAAAATGAGGTTTGAATTGCTACTAACAAGTTTTAAAAAAATCTGCTGATGGAACGAGAGAAAATTTTGCTGAAAATTTGCTTGAAATTAGAATGTCTTCATACAAGTAACATTTCCCCTGTTCCACTGGTAGATTCTTTCACTTGTTACAGCTATTCAGAGCTCATTTTGTCCCTGAATTACTTAGAATCAGACATTTTTCTGGACTGGTCAGTGAAAGTGGTTCAGATTGAGTCCAAAAAGACATTTTCTACTGAAATGAGAGAAAATCACCTGAAAAGAGTTCAGTTTTTAACAGTGTAGGATCATAGTGGGGTGACAGATCATCTTCCTTCCTTTGAACTGGGACAACCTACAGACCCTCAGGTCTTTAGCAGCATTAGTCGTCCTCCTGGAGCCACAGCTGCTCTGCTTGGTAATGGGCTTAGAGCAGGCGCAGGCCACAGGCGACAGGTGTCAGGTGAGTTAGGAGTTTCAGAGCTGGGCTGAGTCTGAGGGCAGGTAGGAGGAGAGGGAGTCACCTGTCCTGCTCCTCCAGGCAGGAAAGTGGGCCAAACAGGCAGAGACCTCTACCAGGGCACCAGGTTAATCCTGGAGGGATTGTCTGGAGGCCATATGTCACTCACACACACACACAGTCACACAGTCACACAGTCACACACACACAGTCACACACACACACACACACACACACACACACACACACACACACACACACGCAGGTGTGTCCACAGAGCAGATGGTCATTTTTCTGGAGGTGATCAGTACACCTAATGCAGACTGACGTGGAGGAGGTGAAGGTTACACACACTCACAGACACAGACACACACTCACAGGAACATCAGGCACTGACTCAGTGTAAGTTATCAGTCCCCTCCTGGACTTCCAGGCATTTGGAGCCGAGGAGGAGGAGGAGTATTTTTAGTCTCCACAGGTCAGCGCTGTCTGTTCCCATCAGTCTGTGAACACAGAGGAGGGTCAGGGGTCACGCTAGGCTGCAGGAGAGAGCATAGAGTCTTCCTCCAAACATCAACAGCACACCCTGCTCGCTGATGGGCTGATCCTGCTCCTGCCAGCAGTCGTACACCATCTGTCGGCTTAGCGTGGAGGAATGCTGGATGCTAACTGGATTAGGAAAATCTACATCACAGGAAAAACACTGGTAGGTAGTGGAGTCAGACACTGAGGAAGACGTGCACAGAAAGTAGGAAAGGAGAGCATGTTGGTGAAACCAGAGAAGGAAAACGACTGTGTGCTTCCCCTGAGATCAGTCACAGTCAGAACAGTCACATAAACGCCTCCCTCAGCCTGTGGAAGTCCAGCTCCAGGCTTCACACTTACATCTGTGGGTACACCACTGTCAGTCATGAACAGTCAGGATCAAAATATCAAATGCTCAACACGTTTTGTATCTGCTCAGAAGTTTTCAAAGTGCCAGCTTCATCCAGATATCCACTGGTTAATTCCCTGCACGGCAAAGGGGGGATAAGATGATTCTTCCAACTTTCTCTTGTCAGAACTGATTAACAAACTCATAAAAATCAGTTTAATCACCTCAGACCAGTTTAGAAGGGGCAGAAAAGGCCATTTTCTCCTCTAATTACCTGCATCACAGAAACCGACGGCTATCAAAGCTGACCACAATCTGAGCTACAGTTTGAAAAAGACTTTTTTTTATTCTGCTGTGTTCCAGAAAACTCAGAAAACTTTTCAATCTCTGCAGCTATTGTCCTCCAGACGATGTCTTTGTAATCATTGTCTTTGTAGATTTTATGTCTTTTGTCGTAAGGAAATAGGCACTGGAACACAAATACAATCCATGTTGAAGTTTTGGTTTGTGATGCATTAACAGCAAGCTTTCTGATTGGTCGGATGAGTACTTGTCGCAAGCACAACTTTGAAAAAATTGACCTTGGTCCAAAAAAAACTTGGTATTGGGGGATTTCAATCTCAGATGAAAGCTGATTCTGACCCATTTTTTGAGTTAGTTCCAGCTCAGGCCTGTTTCGTGCAGTGCTTTTGTGATGCAGTTGCACCTGTATGCTAAGATAATAGCTGCTAGCTTAAACTCAAACACTTCAGCTGCACAGTCAGTGACTGAAATCAGGCTGAGAAAAAGTGAAGATTACGTAGTAGAGGTGGGAGAAAAAAATGGATTCACATCAGTATCAGGTAGGGCTGCAACTAACGATTATTTTCATAATCACTAATCGGGCGATTATTTAACCGATGAATCGGATAATGACACATTTTTGTACTTTCCTTTACAATTTAGCTTAAAATTGTTTTAGGTATTTTCTCAACAGCAATAAAGACAATAAAAGCATTTTCCTTTAGTAATATTTTTTTATAGCTTTCTCTTTCTTGGAAGTAGAGCTGAATCTGCAAATATAATTGGCCACTGACTCATTTTTAGTGTGACCAACTTTCTCAGTTGGTCGCACCAGCACATGATTTGGTTGTGCCATTTATTTATTTCAGCCAGACAACTCATGTTTGAATTGTTTATTTAGCAGCAAATATGTTTTATGTTTGGCGTCCAGGCTCCGGCCTCATCACCCTCACAATAAGTTTACATGGTGACATTGAGGAGTGATGAGCAAAACATACTGAACACAACCCCCCCCTCGTTACAACTCGTTACTTTTACACGCATATGCGACCATTTTGGTCACAGTATCTAGCCCTGCATCTCCTCCACACTAACATACTGTAAGCTACAGTTTCATGCACCAAAACACCCACGATTAGCTGCCCATGAAAATCGATTATTAAATTAGTTGCCAACTAATTTAATAATCAATTTTAATTGATTTAATCGATTAGTTGTTGCTGCCCTAGCATCAGGATTTTTTGTTTTACGATATTTGAATGGGTTTTTGTTTATTAGCTTGGTTGGGGAAAAAGGTACCGCTTTTCTCCAGCAGAGGGCAAAATATTTTTTCTCTGACTCACATGAGAAGTGTTTTTAGGAAGATATGGTTCCTGATATAGTCTGTAGGCATAATCATTATCACCCAACTTTTTCTCATGGTTTGGTGTTTGGAAAAAGAGTTTTAAAAATCACAAAAATATATAGTACCCATGACTTGCAATTTAAACCAAAGTGCCCTCCCTATTAATCCTAAAATAATCGAATCAGGAGAAAAGCATATCGTCCCAGCTGACACATGGACTGATCTGTCTGAGGGTTTCTGAGGAAATGCGCTGTTCTAAAACTCACAGTCTCATTTATTTTTTAGCAGAACCAACGCTGAGAGACGATCAAGTCACCAACAGCTGCTCCTCACTGGATGAATCTATGGCATTTTAATGTTTTTACAATTTCGTAGCAGAGACATGAACTGATCCTCCAAAAATTAGAGCTTTTTTATTTTTATTTTTTTCCTGACTGCACAAAAAAGCAACTCATCATGTGATGCACGCGACTGAAATATACGCTGGCCATCACCTGAGCCATAACACAATCCAAAACCACAGCTCCACCAAGAAATCCACCTTAAAGACGCTTCTGGAGTAAATCCTCCGATTTCAACTTCTGTCCTTGACTTTTCAATGGAAGCTTTTTGGACGATGGTCAAAGCTCCTTCCTGGTTTGACTCATGCAGGTGGTGTTTGACAGTTGAACCCTCAGTACGGGTCTGGATGTGTGTTGTAACTGGTGCGAGCTGTGCACTGATAACAGAGCACCTGCACATTTCAGAGTTTGATGCTTTAGTCAGACAGCCACAGAAGTTTGGTTACTCTAATATCTGGCTCAGCTTACCCATGTACCCCAGCCTCCACTTGGAGAAAGCCACGATGCTGTTTCCTATCCAGAAGAACTCCTCCACCACACAGGACTGAGACACCTTCACCTGCAGCCGGCTCTTCCTCTGAGCCTCCTCCCTCTGTCTGTCCTTCTCCCCCTCACAGGAGAAAAAGGCTCCTTTAGCCAGAGGACCAGGTTTGTCCCCGGTAGCAGCCATGGCGGTGGATCGCAGCAGGGCGGAGGACACGGGGCCGATGGGGAAGAAGTTGTTCTTCTTGGTCATGTTCATTTTAAACCACGGAGAATCAAACAGCTGCCTAAATATCACAGGGAAGTCTGTGTGGGAATTTCATCTAAGAGGGTTTTAAAATTCTTTAACACTTTAGTTATTACCAGAGTCAGTCCAGAACTCAGGGCATGATCCAGAAAAGAGAACAAAGTCACTCCAGGCTCCGTCCAAACGGTGTCAACAGTTGGTCATCAGCCTTAAGTGTTCCTCCCCCAGCAAACCTCCTTTTATCAGAGATAAAAAAGACACAGCAGAGTTTTCAGAGCTACAGTTCCTCTTCCTGCAGAGCCATCAGCTCCTCTTCTCTCAGCTAACGTTCCTCAGGCTGGGTCCTGATCAGAGACAAACTCAGGCAGTAGAAGAGACATGGACGCACCACTCACAAACTGAGCAGCATGTGTTGGGCGGGCAGAAATCCTAAATCCCTGAGAAGCAGTAATCCTGGACCAGGAGATTTACTAACTGTGTGGGGTGACCTGCAGCGTGCGACTGACAGGGACCCAATGTAGGACAGGAGGGATCCTTCATGGAGACATGGACTCTTTGTGCTGCAGGAGGTGTTTGGAGGGTTCAGTCTGCAGACGGTACGAACCCCAGTAAACATACACCTGCCTGCAGACTGCACGGCCTCACAGAGCTCCACGCACAACACACACTGCAGAAATTTCGCAGAGATTGTGCACACAAAGCTGCAGAGTCTGCAGCGTGTGTCCAGCTGCAGACAACCTTGTTTTACAATCTCAGATCAAACTATGATTTAAAAACCTAAAGTTCAACACATTTTCCTGACTAAAATCATGGGATGCATCATGATTTTCTCTGCAGGCAGGGTTTAAAAAGTGACCAACATGACCTGAACCAAGAAGTGAGCCACCTTCAAAGCCCTGAAAACTCGGAGTCACCCTCAAATCACCTTGATAAATCCAAACCCTGCTCCATGGCGCTGAGGCGCTGAGGTCACAGAGACCTAAACGCTGCCGTGCCCAGGTTAACAACCTCAACAGGAAGTTCACACAGCTCGGTTAATTTTAACACCGTGTCTGGGATCTGTGTCCGGATTAACTCCCCTGCTGCTTCCAGTAACCTGAGAGGAACTAGTGCCCAGTCTGATGACCTGTTAACTGGGTCAGGCTGGTTCTTCTGGGCTTAACCTCAGGTGGAGAGGATGCTGGAGCAACGACATCAAAACACAGACTTCCACAATGTCTGTGAGCATAACAAGACCAACAACATCTTTATTGAGCATGCATGGCCTATGACCTTCCCCCAGGTAATGAACTGTGCTCACCTGATGTCTGCACACACTTCACACAGCCTGAGGGAGTTCTTGAGCAAACACATCTTGAGTTTGCAGTTTTAAACTTTGCCACATTTGTTCTTAAACTCCCACAGCATCGGCTGCAAACTCCAGAACAGAGGAGTGAAAGAAGTCAGACCCCTGACTGCATGGTCTGTAGCAGTCTGCAGCAGTCTGAGCACGCTGACATGCTAAGGCTGCTGAACACGCTGACACGCTGACACGCTAAGGCTGCTGAGAACGCTAGAAGGCTTAGCATGCTGAGCACGCTGAGCACACTAAGCATGCTAAGCATGCCGAGCACGCTGAGCACACTAAGCATGCTGAGCACGCTGAGCACACTGAGCATGCTAACACGCTAAGCATGCTGAGCAGTCTGAGCATGCTGAGTAGTCTGAGCATGCTAAGCATGCTGAGCACGCTGAGCACACTGAGCATGCTAACACGCAAAGCATGCTGAGCAGTCTGAGCACGCTAAGCATGCTGAGCACGCTGAGCACACTGAGCATGCTAACACGCAAAGCATGCTGAGCACGCTGAGCACGCTGAGCATGCTGAGCACGCTAACATGCTTAGCATGCTAAGCATGCTGAGCACGCTAAGCAAGCTGAGCATGCTGAGCACACTGAGCACGCTTAGCATGCTGAGCACTCTGAGCACGCTGAGCATGCTGAGCACGCTGACACGATAAGCACGCTAAGCATGCTGACAGGCTAAGCATGCTGAGCAGTCTGAGCATGCTAAGCATGCTGAGTACGCTAAGCACGCTGACCTCGCTGAGCATGCTAAGAATGTTGAGTACGCTGAGCACGCTGACCTGCTGCTGCTGACGAGAGACAAAGAGTTCCCAGAGTTCACCTTTTCACACTTTCTTTGAATTACTAATAAATTATTCAAACTCTGGCCACAGCATGGTCCACTGAGTTATACTGTCCGAGGGAAAGGAAAGGAAAGAAAAAGGTATTGACAGGCTCTGTAAGGATTTAGGATTTTGTCTGCTTTTTTTATTTTTCTTGCAGAATTTTTTTTTACTTTCAAAGTCCTAAAATCCTTAACTTCAAACATGCAAACTCATGAAGTCAAGGTTACTCTGTACTTTAAGGGGTGTTGAACACCCCTGCATAAAAGATTCTCTGGACAAACAGAATAAAATGCTAATGAATTTGTTTCTTTAATCACCTGAAAATATGTTCTGATGTGATTTTCTGACTGAAGATTGATCCTTAAACATCGACTGATGGAGTATTTTGCGCTTCCTGCTGAAGTGTCACATTTGTGTTTCTACGGATACCCAGCATGACCGAATCAGACTCAAGCACTTTTTTGTCCCCTCTTCAGCACTCTCATTCTGCAACACAACCATGCTTCACAAAGAAAAGGGATGGCAGCTGCGGTCAATATGCAAATTCGCCACAAGATGTCACTAAATCCCCCTTAGTGCTACTTCAAGCTCTTTGAGCAGACTTTAAACAACTGAACTCAATTAACCAAGCACTATTTACACCAAAAACACTCCTCCATGACTTGTCTGTTCCTCTAACAAACAGGAGCTAAAGATCAGGGACACCTCTCAGGGGAAATGTGGTCACAATAACAATTATAATATTTCTGCAGCACATCAATAAAAAATCATAAGCTTTTTGAAAGTAGAAGTTGGATTGTGCAGATACACCACAAAGAAATCCAAATTCCAGGGGACAAACAGGAAAAGAGGTCATTCAGACACTCCTATCCTTCCAAACCTAGAGAACAATCCTCCTTTGGAGATGCAACTGGACTTTCTAGGCCTTTCTGCAAATAAAACCATAGGAACAAAAGGAAGTCATTTATGTTACCTGTTTCTTCTGGCAGTAAAAAAAAGTGTGAGTTTTGCCTCTTAGTGCTGTTAATTGAGATCACGTATTAAGAATAGAGTCCTGTTCACTAAAAAATCAGTGTACACCTCCCTGAAATCCTCCACCCTGTATCCCAGGTACGGTTTCACCTCTGAACCACCTGCATACTGAACAGCTGAGAGCACATCTATCCTCCACACAGAGCCCAGCTCCTCTTCCAAAGGACACCTTCTCTCCCACACTGAGGATTTATCACAACCATATCACATACCGTGGACAGATATCTCAGAATACCAGCTCAGAATCCTCACCGTGTGTTTGAGAAAGAGAAATGAGGTTTAAGATAAATCCAAATTTAAAAGCATGGCAGCAGCAGCAGACGTCAGGGTACAGTACACACAGGATCACAATCGGAGGAGCAGAAACTAGATCATGTGTGTGAAATGAGTCTGCAGTCTGAGCAGGTTTCAGGCCAGCTGGACTGAAACACAGAGTCTGAGACTAACAAAGGATTGTTACCGGCTAGGAGGAGATGATGGACACAAACAGCTGAAGCATGTCATCTCCCTATGAAGCTGCTTTCCTTTTGGTGTTTCATGAAAGTTTGAAACTAATGGAATGTGTTTATAATCAAATTAACTCAGCTTAAAGGGGCTGTGAGGAGTGGCACACACTGTGCTGGAGACGTGACTCTGAAGAAGCCGTGTGTTTGTTTGGAAATGAACGGTGATCAGATCTTCTTTTTAACTCTACTTTTCTTTGTTCAAGTCAACTTTTTACCAGATCCAACTCCACAAGGTAAGATATCTATCAACAGTTAGGCAGAGCTACGCTTTGAAACCTGACAACTAGCTAACTTTGTCAGTTTGTACCATAGTTTAGTAGCCGGCTATATTTAGCTCTACTCACAGCCAGGTGCTCTGAGACGTGTAACATTGGTGAATCCTGGTTCTGTCCTACCAGAGCTCATCTACCAACTCCAACCTCACCAAGCAGAGCTAACGTAACCTGGCTCTTCAATTTATTGATAGACTCTCAAGTTTGAACAGACCACTGCAGAATAACTGCTGACTGTGGGTTGGAGTCAACATTAGCATTAACAGTTTAGCCCTTTTAGCCTTTAGCTTGTGTTATACCTCTCTCCTGTTTATCTTTCTTCTGCTCTTCTGTCCTTTTTTTGGTCTGACAGTTAGGCTCCAGTGTCCACCATCACTACAAAATTAATCACAGAAATTATTTTCAGCAGAGAAAAACACAGACCTCTCTTCTTTCTGCTAAACTTTATCAGCTGGTGTAATGCTGTCATAGAGACCTAGACATGTCATAAATTAATCCAGTCCTATCTGATCCAATCAGGAAACTAAGAATCAACACTGGTGATGATAATCTAATTTTAAAGTGTGGATTATAATCAGGTCTTGAAGAGAGACTTTTCCAGTATTACTAAGAAAGCCTTCACAGGAACTTTAAGCAGAGCTACAATTAGCAGTGATTTTCAATAAAAAGGTTAAAAGACATCAGAGATGTAAACGTCATCAGAAACACACCTTCATGCAGGTAAAGCTGTTGTCATGAAGCAGAAAGTCTCTGATGTGTTCGAGTGAAGCAAACTGAATAATCCAGCCTCTGTTACAGAAACAAAAATATTTCTGGCGTCCAGGTTTCTGAAGATGAATGTCTCAATCTTTGCATGTAAATAAGAAAACAATGTGTCTTTTTCGTTAGGACCATAATAATGTCCTCACAGTCCACTTGGAGTTAACATCCACATCACATGCTCATTGGGAAACGAACATGATAAAAGCATTTGACATTTAATTTCCCCGACCCTCTGGCAGTGTGCTGCTTATGTTGTGCAACTAGTTAATTGAACCAGTCAGCATGGCTTCATAATTACCCAGGGACAAATACAGTGATGTGAAAATGCAGCATGTGCATATTGTATACCTATAATTATAACAATCACACAGGAAGAAGTTAAATGTCAGGCTGATAGTGGCAGATGCTGGCTTCCATACACAGGCTCAGCTTCCTTACGGGCTGAAAGGAGCTGACAACAACACCAGCAAACAGGCAGATTATTAAGAGTTCACCCACACACGTGATCAGCCCACAGCTGAGGCTTAAAGCATTTCCAGTTTAGCATATAGGCACCAGTTAAATCTGGCTTTACCTTCCCACTCCACTCTTGTCTATAATTAAAGCGAGTAACTGACCCAAAATAATGTACAGACCCAAACCTGAGCTGAGCAGGCTCCACTGCGTCCGCAGACCAACCCACAGAGACTCATCTTCTGCTCCATGTATACACTCAGTGGCGCAAAAAGGGGGTATGCACTATTTGCGATGCATAGGGGCGCCTGTCGTGTCTGCATACCCTCCAGAAAGTAGGTAGCTGCGCTCCTGTATACACTAACCCACATCTCCACTTTCTTCTGCATTTATCTGTCCATTAACTGTAGGCAATAAGTGAATCACTGCAATGATCTCTTTAACTCAGAATGCCTCCGAACCGTTCGTAAATTAAAGAGCTCGTTAAGATGCAGCTCCATAGTGCTGTAAGGAGAGACGAGCTCGTGTGCAACATGAGCCGACCAAATATCTACGATCTCATTGAACTGAAATGGCGCCTGATGGATAACTCCTCAGCTGATTTTTTTAGAAGAAGATCCCAATTCCTGGATTTAGCTGCACAGACTCATATTATCTCAATTTAAACACAACAAGCAGGAAAAAAACAAAAAGTAACGAGAATATGAATTGAGTTTGGTGCATCATCGGAAAACTGAGCGCGCACAAGGCCTCAACAGGCGTGGCTGTTTCCAGAAAGGCGATAAAACAAAGAGTTCTCTGACTCACCGTGGCCCACAGGTTTGGCCTTTTTCCTCTTCTTTACTCTCACACATTTGGAGACGTTGTTATCACACAGCAGGTTCACTTTGCTGTGTCGTTTGCGCACTTTTGTCCAAGTTGCGTAAATGTGAACTTTGGTCGTTTTGTCATTTAGAAACCAAAGATGATCGTGGGAGCTCAGAGTATGTGGCATAACAGTGAAACTGCCCGTCTTTTTAAAAACAAAGGAGATAAATCACTTCTTCCGTCACGGGTTGTTAATAAATTAAGATTAAAATGTCACTGCAGAGTCCAAATGTTCAAAAACATCAGATATGGGACACGTGACAAATATCGAGGGTAAGTTTGCTGACGGTAGCGGTTAGATAGCTTTAACACGTGCAAAAATCTGTGTCACGTTCACTTGCACATTAGAATGTGGGAAATATAGCTGTCAGGACAGTTGGGAGGTACTACTATAAAATGCTGCTTGGAGCTGCTGTTTTTTGGTGACTGCTTCAGGCTGTTTGCAAGTTTCTGCTGCTGAAACTGGCAACCCAAGTTTAGCTGTAATGAAGTGTTTTTGTGTTTTTATAGACACCCTGAAACAGACACTCAGGGAACTTCTGTTATTTATTTATTAATTTATTTATTTATAGTTTTGTTTTAATTTCTTGTTTTGATTTTACATATTTTTAATTACTTAATTAACTTTTATTTATTTATTTATTTATTTTGCACTACTGCATCAACTTTATTTTTCAACTCTGAATGTTGTTGCTTTTAAGCAGCAACAAATATGAGATGATGTGGAGGTGCTGAAAGCTGACGTTTCTCAAGTGTCCACTTGAGGCAGGCTCCAGAAGTACCAGAAGTCTGAATCGCTAATTTCTCTATCAGCACACATACAGGGGGTGGTTTATTTATTTATTTTTCTATTTATTTATTCTTTTCTAACTCAGCAGGTTTGAGGATATTAAGATCACAACCTCGCCCAATCGGAGGCACTGTTTAGCTCACGTGATTGGCGGGCGTCCTATAGCTGTTAGTGTGGAGATTTGAAGCCTACCCAACTTCCAATATGGCTGTCAGCCAATTTGCTTCAAGAAGCCATTACAGAAACATGAGTCGGGAAGACTACAACTATTTATTAATCAGTCTATGGTTGCTCCATAAGGAAACATTTCATTTCCAAACACCTGAAGGAGAATCCTGTTCATGTCCCGTGTGTGGATCACGTTGATTTATTGTTTTAGTTCAAACCATGTTTCTTACCAGACCCAGTCACCTTGGTGTGTAACCAAACCAATCTACCTTCAAAGTGCTGTGAGCTTCTTCATCTAATCCCAGAACAAAAGAACAAGCCAAAGGTGCTCTAAAAGACTGACACACACCAAGGCTTTATTTGCTTTTTTTGTTTGTTTGTTTGTTTGTTTGTTTGTTTGTTTGTTTGTTTGTTTGTTTGTTTGTTTGTTGTTTTTTGTTAATTTCCTGCCACACTGAACATGGTACAGAAAGAAACAGACTTCATTTACTGTGACTCTATGGGGGAGGACCCCAAAGTCCCCAACATGCACAGGAAAATCATACCAATCAGGCCCTGAGATCTGAAACAGGAGCCTCTGTGCTGTTAAAATAAACACAAATCTTTGATAAGCTGTTTGAGTTATCCAAAGGTTGGCTCGAACTAAACACACCTGCCTCAGCTTCACTCTGTGATTTGATTCCAGGCACCAACCCGACTCTGTCTGAGGAAATAAAAGACTGTCATTCAGAGCACAAAAACTTTCTCTGACCTGCCGCTGGCCCTCCAGACAATAAATCAATTCATAACCCTGAACAACAAAATAGTTTAGGTGTAAATAGGCCAGAGGAAAGTAGGCCAAAGCCCTTGTGACTAATTTGACTGTGTGAAGCATGTGCTCGTATTGTGCTGTCCGTCTGTGATTGTAATGAGTGCCTCTGGAGTCAGACCATCAGAGCCCCGACACTTGACCATTAAAGTGGACACGCGGGTGACCTTCATGTCTGCTTACTGTTGACAAACAGCAGAGACCCAGGGGGCTTCCTGGGTCTCTGCTTGTTGTTTAATTACTTTCTTCATACTGAAAGGAACCTGTTAGTGGCTCCGAGCGAGCGACTGCCCAGAGGACAGCAGAGAGGAGCTGTCCACGGTGCTGAAAGCTCCAACACAGCCTGAGCTGTTCCTTTATGTGCAGCAGGGTCATGTGCTTAATGGTGGTTTCACATCTGTTAAAGCAACCCAACCAAAAGAGTCTGAGGGGGGCCAGACTGATTTTTACAGAGTGGAAGAGAGCTCGTAGAGGTGCTCCTGAAAGAGGCTTTTACAGGTTACCACAGGTTTTTAACTTGGACATTTGTTCTCCACCTGCAAATTCACATTTGAAAGGCTGTAAATGCAGGGTTGCAGTTATAGTGGAGCATATTTTACTTTAAAAAGTTATTCTGGTATGTTTTTTTTAACATGGACAGGATTCACATTTACATATTTTGGGGTTACACCTGATTGGTCCAAGTCCCTCTCTAACTCTGACTAAACGTTTTGACCTTTTGAAACATGTGTCGTCCATATTTCTGTTTGATTCTTATCACAAAGCTCATCCTCTGTTTTTCTTCCCTTCATTTAAATTGTGTTTTACCCTCTTGCATTGATTTTTCAAAGATGATTCACCAAAAATATGGCCACTATAAGCTCCTGAGTATGTTACAAGATAAAATTTAAATCTGCTAATTTGTAACCAGGATGCTTCTGAGGGTCTGGCATAGGTTTCATACCTGCAAAAGAAAATCAATCTAGTTGAGTGATTCTGGATCATATTTTCAGGGTGAATACATTTCGAGTTTCCCTCTCTTGCTTTAACAGCGTATTGGGATCTTAACACCTTGTTGTTCAGGGGAACATGTTTGTTTGCTGCTGTTTGAGCTTCTTTATAAGCTCAGAGAAAGATTGCTGGCTGTCGAAGAGTCATGTGAAAATCTAACTAAGAAGGCGATGTATGAGTCAGGCCACTCTGATGTTTTGGGAACCTGGTGTTGTATCTCTAACTGTACAGCTCAGCACCTTCTGCACAGCTTGAGCTCATTTCTTCAAGTTTGAACATTTTGTTCTCTGCTCGGCTTTTCTGTTTTCCAATACCTGATGTATTCAGTCATAGGTTTGCAGCTCAGGTCTGAGTTCCCATAGAAACCAGGGCCAAATAGGTCTCCAAAAAAGCACAATGATGACATGATGCAAAGCATTAAATCTGATGGATGCATTTAACAGACAGATTGTTTCGTGGAGAAGGGCCATGCTGAATATGTATAAATAAATCTCTATTACTTGTACTCATTGTAAATCAATGATTCTGGAGAGAAGAGGAAATTAACTCTGTTCTTTTTCTTCTTTCTTTTCCTTCCCTTGCTCCCTTAAGGCCTCTGAGACCTTACATCCTCATCGTTCACTGACTGAAACCTGTTGGCCGTCGTTTTAGTGTTGGCTTTGGGCTCAGAGGACGGGAGCTGACCGTGGAGCTGAAATGCTTCCTCAGGGTCATCCTGCCTGTTTGACACCCACGCTCAGCCCATCTGACCGCGTGTCAGAGCACGGGGGGCTTTGTGGAAGGTCAAAGAGCAACATCACTGAACTCTAAAACATCTGAATCAAACAAACACAGACTTACAAGCTGATCCTCAGAGTAATGTTTTTAAGTTATTTTGGGAACTTTTTGCTTTTTCTGGATGGATCAGCGTAAGACAAAGGGGAGGGAGTGCACATCAGATAGTCGAAGCCGGAAACAATTGGCTAACAGTTGAAAGTGACGATTGAACAGCATTTTTACCAGCTGCCTGTGAGCATCATTTACATTTCCTGCAAACTCTGTTTTAAGTCTGTGCATGAAGGCAAAGACATTCTGAGTCTCCATGAAAACTTGGATTCACTGGGTCTCCCGAAAGGTGGAATTAAAATGTGATATAGGACAGAATTTGATGGATTTGCAGTCAGGATTCAGACTAACAGTGGAGCACACGTCACTTTGAGTAAAAGAAACTTTACAAATACTTGTTACTGAATCATTTTAGAGAAGGGTTGGATGTTTTAAGGAGACAGTATTTTCTAATTAATCTGATGACGGCCTTGTGTTCCTCTTCCTTTACTCTGATTCAGGGAGTTTTCAGCTCTGCCTTAAGAAAAGCAAAAATAAAGACATCCCCTTCAGCAACTCGTCCCGCTAATAACAACAATAATAATTAAAGCAGCTTTATTTACCAGCCAGGAGAGTATTTTTAAAGACAGTGCAGGGCTTTAACACAAGCTTCCTAATGAGCATGGGGAGAATAAATTAAATTGAGAGGAGGGCAATTCGTTGTGTTTCCTCCTAATAATGGAGCTGCTGCTCTGCTGTTTGTGATGGGGTTCCTGAGACTGTGACAGCGCAGGTATACATTCACTTAATGATGCTCTGCTTCGTACCTCTGCTCCAGCCGGCTTTGTTCTGTCATTTGGCCTGATCCTGCAGGCTAACAACTGATGAAACCCTCCTCGTCCAGTGGAGAGTTACACATCCAAACCATCAGGGAGAGGGGATAATGAAATGAAATAATGGAGGAGCTTTATGGAGAGGGGTGGATTCTGCATTTGGTTTTGAGGTGAAGTAGCACCAACAGAAATCTTGGTTTTATTATCTGACAGCGTCTGTGAAACACCACCTGATAGGAAATAATGAGGGAGGATCCAGGTGAGAGCCGAGCTCCAGACTGAGGATCCAGCCCAAGGTGAAGGTCTGCTCGCTGTCACATGAGATTTATGTCTGAAATAATAGAAGAAGAAAAACTCAGGTGTAAATGTTCCCGAAGGAGGGAAGAGATGGAGGAAGAGGCAGAGATCGGGTCCCTCTCTGCACCTATAAATAGAAAGTAGATATTACATCAACATCTGTAGGAGCGCAGGGTGGCTCGCTCTGTGGTCTTTACAATGCTCCAGAGCATCAAACATTATTATTACATATCGTCTGAAGGCTTTCATGCTCCAGGTTTTTAGGTTTCACTCTCTAAGAATAACATTTTTCACAAAAACAGGATGAAAAATAACACAGAGGGCGTCGGTGGCGCAGTTGGAGAATGCGCTTGGTCGGTGATCGGAAGGTTGCAGGTTCAAGTCCAAGACACTTGACCCCTAGTTGCTCCCACTGCTGTGTCAGTGCTGTGTGAATGGGTATGAAAGAGTGTGACTGTATTAGAGATACTGATGGATAGCTGTCATAGTAAAAATTGGATCTATCAGTGAGTGAATATGTGCGTGAATGGGTGTGGATGGGTAAGTGTGACCTGTGGTGTAAAGCAGCTTTGAGTGGTCCATGACTAGAAAAGCGCTATATAAGCTCAGGTCCATTTACCATTTACATTTACAGGAAGGTCTGCAGGTTT
>NW_027437189.1:36210823-36618323 GCF_033239565.1 Halichoeres trimaculatus | reverse complement strand
CGGGCGCGCGTGTGTGTGTGTGTGTGTGTGTGTGTGTGTGTGTGTGTGTGTGTGTGTGTGTGTGTGTGTGTGTGTGTGTGTGTGTGCGTGTGTGTGTGAGATGCATGCTCTTTCACTGTGGGTACTGAGGTGATTCATCCAAACGTGCGCTGCAGAGGCTCGAACCTCGATGAGCTTAAAGCAGGGATGTCCAACTCGTGCCATGGAGGGCCAAGAGGCTGCAGGTTTTCTTTCCAACCAAGAACTCCACCAGCTGATTCCACTGATTACCTCACCTTCAAGCAGAGAGCAGGGGCTAATCAGTGGAATCAGCTGGTGGAGTTCTTGGTTGGAAAGAAAACCTGCAGCCTCTTGGCCCTCCATGGCACGAGTTGGACATCCCTGGCTTAAAGTCTCCTGTAAAAGCTCCACCATGGCAGCATTAAGCTCTGTTCATTTAGACAAGTTCTTGTTCTTTAAAGACTGAAGTCAAACCATCAGCAGCAGAAAAACCTCTAGTTGTTCTATGGTCAGTTGTCAGCACCAATACTCCACAGAGAACTTTGGTCCTACTGAATCCTGACAAGATCATCATGTTACAGAGCAACTGGTGTTTGGGAGCAAAGTGTGACCATGCTAACTAGGAACCTTGCGCTGAGCTGTCGAGGTTACAAGTCCTCCAAAGCACCCTAGTGAACTCTTTAATATAATGTTTAAAATCAACCCCTCAGATTTACCCAGAAAGGCAAACTAAAGACATTTTAAAGAGGTGAATTCAGTAATACAGTCACCAGTTAACAGGGTCACAGTTTACACTGAAACACTAGGTGACTTTACATCAGGCTGGGGGTGGTTCATTTTTCTTTAAATTGAGGTTTTTAAGTAAAAAATGCAGTTTTTGGAGGTGAACCTTCTTAGATTGCTTGACAAAATACAATAGGGGAAACTGGGGATGATAGTAACACTTTTTGTTAGAGAAAGTGTAACTCAGTAGATCTTTAAGCTAAACATCTTAAACTTTGACATGCGGCACCTATGTTTTTCTGCTATGAGTAATGTACACTTAAACTCCTACTACAACATCACTGAATATGTAAATTAATGTCAAATTGTTACAGTCTCATAATTATGTAACAATTATATCTATGTGTAGGTATAAATGTATATGTATCCCTCTCTCTCTCTCTCTCTCTCTCTCTCTCTCTCTCTCTCTCTTTCTCTCTTTATATATATATATATATATATATATATATATATATATATATATATATATATATATATATATATATATATATATATATATATATATATCCACCATGGCAGTGGATATGTTTGGATAACATAGAATAAATAAAATAAAGAATAATTAAAACTGTGCACTGTGTTTTTAAGGTGCAGAACTACTTAGTAAGCAGTTATTGACTTTAGCAAACTGCCCGAGGCATTTCGTGCAGTTGAATAAGCAGTTGTGGCAAATGTAGTTGTCCTGGCCTGGGGGGCAAGTTTCATGAGCCCAGGATCTACACCGCTGACATCTGATGCACACTTCCCTTTTCCATGAGCTATCAAAGTGCTCCAAGCACACAATGCAGACAGTTTCTTCTTCTGGGGAGTCAGCATCTTCTGTATCATCAGGCTTGGGGACTGTTAAAACCTTCTCCATGCCAGGCAGCCGTTAAAAGCTATGTAAGCATTTAACTTCAAAGCTAGCACTAATGCATCACATCAAATAAAACTATAGAGAAACTACTCCTTGAGCTTATGCAGGTGAAACAATTGTATATACAACAAAATGGACACTTAGCAAAATATATTTGTGATGAAAATTTTACTTTTTTACTTCCTTTTTCCTTTTTCTATTCCTTTTTTTAAAATTATTATTATTATTTTAATCTTTATTTATTTTTAATTGTTTTTTTTTCAACTAAGTGGCCATGGACTGCATTGATGATGTCACCACAGCTTGTCACTGGTTGGTCAAGCTGAGAGCATTACAACTATCCCTGGTCTCCACTACTCCACAGTGTCCCCAATGTTTTTAAAGAGCAAAGGGGGATATTTATCCAAGTTAAAGCCAGTATCTCCCTTTATATCACCTGTAGTGACCTGGTAAGTCTCTTCTACGAGGATGTGAAAAGCTAAAAATGAAGCCCGAAGTGATTGACGTGAGTTACAATGGCGCTGTCACAGGTTCTGTGCTTCACACATTAGTTTATCCACTCATCGTGCTGTTGTGACAGTATTCATATGTTGCCGTGCTGTGTCTAAAAACCAAATCCTCAGAGGAAGAACCTGCAGCATCACGTGCCCCTGAGCTAAATATAACTCTGTGTCAAAATGTAGTGTGAGAGGAAGTAAAGAAACTGTGAGCAGAGTAAGAGAAAGCAGAGAGGAGGCATCCAGCAGGTGCTGAAGCTCAGAGCAGCAGGTTATCAAAGAGGGGAGGATTGGAAAGATCTATGGTAAAGCCAGAGATCAGTGCCACAGAGGACAGAGCAGTGAGAGGAGAGACGAGGAAGCACATCAGGAACAAGAAGAGGAAGAGATCTCAGCGAGAACATGTCTGCAGTGTCGCTGAGCTTCCCTCAGTTTTTAAGCTCTCCAGTTTTTATTTTTAGAGCCCCCCTCTCTTCCCGCTCACACCTGCAGAAGCTGCCAGCGCTCTGTTTAAATCAGCTTCACTCGCAGAGATAAAATGATAAAACACAAGTTAAATACACTAGTTACAGCAGCCAATTATGTCTGAAGCCTGCAGGCTGTGAATAAAACATTCAGAGAGGACAGAGGATCATTCATTTTCTGCTGTTTTCAGGCTCCATTCACATCAACACAAAGCATGGCTAAATGCCCGAGGCCCCGGCTCTGCTGCTGACTGTCTTATTTTGATCATGGCAGAGACACACCAAACACTACAAACTCATTCATGCTGCTGTGACTCCAAACTGAACTGAGCTGCTTGCATCCTCGTCTCAAAGTTACAAACCACCAATCAAGAGGAGGACGAGAATCTGATCCGTGAGCGTTTGAGGCTCAGACAGGTGGATCAATAAAAGCAGCAGGGCTGAAATGATGAAAAGAAGTCCTCTGTGGGGAAACCATCCGAGTGATCTATAGACCTTAAACTGTTTAAAGAGCCCCGTGACCTGGGCCCTATTCTACGAAGCAAGTTCAGCCTAGCTAGATAGCCTTGGAGCTACCTCGCTGAACTGAGCGCGGTACCTGGCGGTCTTGCTACATGGTTTGACGACGCTGGTTATCAACCTCAAAAGTGGATCCAGCTTGGCAATGAGCGCATGCACGCATATAAGGCAGAGCCCGCTGCATCTGACCAATCGCGAACATGAAGCAGTCTGGAGCGTCAGAGCAGGCCGGAGAGAGAAGGACCGCATACTTCACTCAGGAGGAGCAGGAGGTGATCATGAGGAAGTATGACGAGGTGAAACATAAAATTAAAGGGCAACTCCAGTTTTTTTGGGGCTTTTTTATGCCAGTAGATAGTGGAGGAAACAGGGCTGGAGTGGGGAGTGACGCGGGACAGAGGCCACAGGCGGGGCCATGATCACACATTATAACGGAACTTGTTGTCACTTTAATAACTTACTATTATCATGCAAAGTAAAACACTGGATTGGTGTTTCTACTTTATGAGACTTACTCAGTTTGGGTGGTTTTACTTTGGATACTTGAGCAGAGGAGTAATGCAACTGTCTTGCAAAAACAGACGACATAAACAAAGTAGTTTTACCTCAGAGTTATTCAAAGTTTATTCTGACGCACAATGCTGATGTGTGCATGCATGGAGGATGTTTTCCAGATTTTCTGGGACATTACTTTGCATTTCACGCCCTCTTTTAACTTTAGACCTTTCCGTGCAGCTACATGTGCAGTTAAATCCCCGTCAGCTCCTTAACTTCATTACACAAACAGATGTTTTTGAAGCAGTGATTTGCTTTTAAAGGCTCATCCTTAAAGTTCAGGAGCAGCTTGAGGGATTCTTGGATTTGGAAAAATGCAGGATAAAGATCTTGTACGTTAAATCTCAGCTCCATGAGGAGCAGCAGCCGGAGTGTAGGAGCTTGACGTGCTTCTCTCTCTGTCAGCGCGGTGCGATGAGCTAAACTGCTGGAACTAATACAGCCTCCATTAGCACCTTCCTCACTAAGAGCTGCTGACTGCTGTCACATAATCACTGCCAGAGGAAGAGACGGAGAGGCTGGATATTCGCCTGAGTGTAGACGCTCTCATTATTTCCAGAGATGCAGGTGGACAAGCTCAACCACACTAAATATACTTTGACCTGAAAGCAATCGTACCATGAATTTAGTCCCATTTCTCCTCTGAAGAGAGCAAAACACGCTCCTAAAGTCAAGGGCTGACTGCACCTGTAGGAGCAACATTCATCACTGTCACACAGCAGAGCCGACACCAGTGTTGAAGAATAGTTTCTCTGTCTGAGAGTAACAGGAAGCCAAAACAAGCTCAGCAGCTGACAAGACCTCAGGAACCAAACAACAGAAACACTTAAACGGCTGACAACTGGAGCGGCGCTCAGCTGGAAATGTCTTCCTGCTCAGCAGAGTTAAGCAGGAACCAGAGAGGAGTGAGTCTGCTTTTCTGGACTAATGGTCGATTTGGGTGAAACTGGGGTTTCAGGCTCATTTTTCCAGCTTGTGTCTCTCGTCTGTTAATTCATGTATTATGAAGCTTGTAGCATCTTCTGAACAGGTGTTTGCTGACAGGTGGTTACTCTAGCTGTCTCAGAGTTAGCTTTTATCAGCTTATTACATTCATGATGCAGAAATCATGAAAGTGTTGATAATTTAAAGAGCTTCATTGCTGCACACCGGGGGGGGGGGGGGGGGGGGGGGGGGGGGGACTGGTGTTGCTTCCTGTTTAGGAAAAAATGACTGAAAAAGGGTTGTTTGTGTTTACTTCCACACAAAGCAGAATCAGACCTGTGTAGATCTGCTGGAGATCTGCAGAGCTGCTTGGTCTGATCCATGGCTGTGGTGTCAGGAGTCATCGGGGAGAGGTGTCAGCGTGGTTTGATAGTTTTCACAAACTCACAGGGATGATGACGGCCCTCAGACACATCAATCACAGGAGATTAGAGGGGGAGGGAATTTCTTCCTGCTGCCTTAAAGCGCCTGAAGCTGCCCCCATGATGGTAAATACACACTTAGGCGTGGGGGTGAGGAATTGTTGTTTTCAGACCCTATCTAAAAGGTCACTCAGACTTTTGGTCATTACTTTGTTATTTTGCAGAAGCATCCTTAAAAGAGGCTGCAAACTCTCCTCATTCACAGACAGACAAAGTTTAAGGTCTCTAGTGAGGTTTAATTTAATAAAAAGCTACAGATGACTAAAGGAAAACATCCATTTGTCACTTTTCACTTCATAAATCTATTTTATTTTGATAAAACTAAGGATTTGCAACAAATTCAGCCCCTGAAAAAGAGCTGTTGGTTTTAGGCTAAAAAGCCTTTTATCACCGAAACAACATGGCCCAAACATGTAGTAAAGAGGCAAGGTAAACACACAGCCAGCATGCTCCTGTCCGGATAAGGGCCAACGTGTGCGATGTGTACCTATTTCAGTTTATCCAATAAAGAGCCACAGATAGTAAAATTAACAGACTAATTAGCCTCTTGTTATTCATCTTATTTACATAATGGGATGTCATTTCTGTCTCTACATGGCCACACCTCCACAGCTCTTCTCTGCTCTCCTGCATTTGGCACAGCAGAGCTCCTCCCTGATACGTAAACAGACACAGACACATGTGAGGGCGCACACACACAGACGAGCACACTCTCTACAGCGGACAGAGTCAGGAAAAATAATGTCACAACCACCACAGGAGATACAGTAAAAATCCTCTGTGTTTTTCAAATTGCGCCCTGGGCCATCTCTGTGAAGACAGCATCATTCTTAGAAGCAGCCACTGCTCCTCTCAGTCACATACACACAGCAGTGTGGGGAAGTGTGTGCGCACTCTCCAACGCTCCTAGCCTCAAACAATTTCGGTCAGATTTCATACACACTCCAAACACAAACTGCATTTCCCACAGACGCAGGGATCGACCATGAAGGAGCTCTGGGTCCCCCTCCTGAAGAAGAACGTTGCAGATTAAGAGAGCGTGGGCATAAAGCGTCTTATCGGGCTAATAAGGTGCTGCGAAGCGCTCCCCCACATCATCAGAGCCACGCTCATTAAGTCTATTAGCATAAGAACCAATCGCCAATGGATCCAAGCTGGCCTCACAGCAGCTCATGGAGGCTTTAACGCTGTGAGACCTGTGTGTGGATGAGTGACAGGTGTATTTTTAACACCCTGCACAGGATGAAATTACCTGCAGCCTGGAACAAGGAAAACAATCAGCTGTGCAGTATTGAAATAATGAGCAGGGCTGAAGGGCATGAGCGTGTTCCAGATGGAGGGTTTTACTCTGAAATATATGATCCATACGCAGCCTCCTCCAAAAAACACTGGTGGTTTCTTTGCCTGCTGGGTGGCCGAACGGCACTCACACACCTCCTGCACTGAAGCAGCTTAACATTAAAGCAGAGCTACGGGGTAATGTGGAAATTATTAATGACCATGGGATTAGAAAGTCAATTTGGAAAAAGTCTTCAGGGATTCTTAGAGAGTTTCTCTCCAAGAAAGAATATTTAATACCACTAGGGGCATAAACTGGACTTGGTTTAAAGGGTGAAACTCGAATGAGGTCTGCCTCACTGCATCCTGCCAAGATCACTTAGATAAAACGATTCCAGAAGCTGAACTAATATTTGATCCTTCTTTCTCTGGTCTCTCAGTGTATT
The DNA here is from genome assembly GCF_033239565.1 of Halichoeres trimaculatus. Taxonomy (NCBI): domain Eukaryota; kingdom Metazoa; phylum Chordata; class Actinopteri; order Labriformes; family Labridae; genus Halichoeres; species Halichoeres trimaculatus. The sequence continues at coordinate 36,611,519 of NW_027437189.1, read as the reverse complement.
TTAGCCCTGTAGTTTCAGTGGTGGACAGTAACAGAGTACATTTACTAAAGTACTGTACTTAATTACATTTTTTCAGTATCTGTACTTTACTTCAGTAAAATTTTTTGGAAACTTGTGAATTTCACTTTTTATATTTCAAAGACAAATGTTGAATTTTTGACTCCACTACATTTCTATGGAGCTTGTCCTTGTCCAGCTTTGTAGTCAGCTGAGGGGTATTGCACAAAAGTAGGATAAATACATCCAGGATAAATGAGCAGGCGCGACTTGAATAAGCCTAGTCGGTGCTTTCTCGGGTTAATTGGTTGCACGATTGGCGAGCCAGGATGAAAAGACGTGGCTTAGTCAAGCCAGGTGTGGATCATTTGGATAAGTGCACGTTCACAGCCTTCTTAAGAAGACCACAAGATCGATCACAGAATCATAGATTGAAAATGGAACAAGGACGTGCATCTTTCTTCGAGCGGGATGAACAGGCAATACTTCTTCAACTATACGAAGAAGTAAAACATATAATTCACAAGAAAGGCAACATGAGTGTGGTAAAAAAAAAAAAAAAAAAAAAAGGAGAGGGGGGGAAAAGCCTGGTAGTTAATAACAGACCGGCTTAATGCGTAAGTAGCGCCAACATGTACAATGAAGAAACTGTACTCCACACACTCATAATTCTTCAGTTTAAGGATGCAGAGCTGATGACTTTTCAAGTCCGCTAATCAATACTTGTGTTTTTCTTTAATGTGGCCCATAGAAGTGCATGTTACTCAGGTTATTTGAAGTATAATTAAGTTCAAAGAAAATTTCAACTCTGTGTCCGAGTTATCCATTGAATCCAATGTTCTTATGTTGTGTTCTGTTTCATCCCTCATCTGTCATGAAAAACAAACCTGTCTGGCCAGAAAAGAACCTGGCAGCAGGTGAAAACCAAATATAAAAATATTCTGCAGTCTGGTAAGTTACTTATGCGTAGCCCAAAGAGCAATTATCAAATGAAGTGATACATTTGTTGTCTGCTGAGAATGAATTTTAGCTGTGAAAAAAAAGACACATCAAACCAGCACAGGGGGTGGTCCACCAAGCCAGGACCTGACCCCAGCAGAGGAGCTGGCACTCGACTTAAATAAAGGGAGGCCAGTGATGGAGGGGATCCAGGGGGACTGTGACAGATAGTGATATACATATTAATTAAACCTCTGACAGCAATTTGACAAGCTGTCTTTATTAGTATTGCAATATAACAGTAGGGCTGACAATGAGACCGAATGAATGAATAGAAAGATTGTTTAAGTTAAAAAGTGAAGTCAGAATGATGTGGGACCCTTTCACTCCTAAAGGTGGAGTCCTAAAACAGGACGATTTTCCTATTTTCAGCAGACAGTTAAGACAAAGTTATATGCTGTCTGTTATGTTGTAGTCCATTTCAGTGGTGTGATATATTTATATTTCCTTTGTTTCTCCTCTTTCTCATACTGTAGGTTTAGGGTTGTTCTATATATATATTTTTTTAACATCAGTTTGGGTAAGTACCAATTTCAGTAAGACCTGTTTTTTTTTTTTTTCCATTTTCTTAATAATAATTTTAAACCTTTTATTGTAGGACTTGTATGAATAAAGAAAGGATTCTCAACTGTCTGTGTTAAAAGTTATTTTTGTCTTCACATAATCTGTGCAAATAAACAATACTAAAGTCAACCAGCAAATGCGATGACTACAGTTGTAAGATTTGGGTGTGGGATGATTAAATGATGTAATGTGTAGAAAAAGCATGGAAATGCTGTAAACCATGCTCATTTCTTACATTACAGAGAGCAGAGCCAGTGCAGGATTAATCTTATCCTGGTAGTTAGCCTGGTCTGGAGCAGGCTAGCTGCAGAGAATAAATCACCATGGTAACTAGTCTGGGATAAATTTGACCAGCTTTTGTTCAGTTGACTTGAGGCTAACTTCATCCAGGATAACCAATGTTTGCCAGCTTAATCCCTTATCCTGGTTTTGTGCAATACCCCCCTGGACTCAGTTGTTGTTTTGTTGTTGTTGTTGTTGGTGTTTTTTTTCTGAAATGCATCAGGCCACACAGTGTGCTTGTCACAGAAAGGGACCATCACAGTTGTTAGTACCTGGGATGGGTTCAGAAATACATCATCCTCGCTCTGTGTAGCAAGCTCTTCCGCCGTTATTCAAACAAAACTTGGTGATGGTGGGAGACACTCAAGCTGAGAATCCAGCGCACTCATTGGCCACATCTCAGTTGGAGGTTTGAGATTTTTTGAGGTTCTCAGGTGTGAGCTACGAAGTGACGACATCGACCTGTCCTTCCATCCATCGTTATTGGAAACATAAGATCTATCTCCAATAAGATGAATGAGCTAGCTGTGCTAACCCAGCAACAGAGGGAATACTATAAGGCAGAGTAGCATCATGCTATTTACAGGCATAGCTAACAAAGCTAACACCAGACACCAATGCCACATTGGAAGAGCTTCACCTGCTGTGAGCAGACAGGTTCCAGGAGACAGAGACTGAACAGACTGCTGAAGAAGCTCAGTCCTGGACCCTGTGGAGGTGGAGGCTGGCTGAACTGGACAATGATGGACAAGCTGTCAGCTTCTATTTTCTTATGGAGCTTTCTGCACTTTCCATACACTTACTTTTGTTTTCTTTATTGCTGCTGTGACTCCTCTTGAATTTCTCCTCGTGGATAAATAAAGTATTTTCCAACCAGAGATACAGCTCAGGTCACGTGACTGACGGCGCCCTGTAGCTGTTTGAAAAGAAAATCGCAGCCAGCGTCATGACAAACGTGGAAGCATCCATGCATTGGCTTCATTTTACGGTTTCAGGAACAGATGGGTGGCATTGGGGGGGCTATGTCCATGTTTTATACAGTCCATGGCCATGATGTCTTACTGCAGTCATCAAAAACAATGGTAACGCAATTAAGTACTAACTCCTGTGTGTATTTGTCACTTAGACAGAAAAATAAATTCTAAAAAATTGGAATGCTTAAAAGCAGTGTTTTTGGCAGTACAATGCCATAGCTGTTATTGTAAGAACTTCAGTGATTTTGCAGAAAATGGCAAGGTATCAGCTCTTAAATTAAACTCTTGTGAGTTATTTTTGTTATCATTATGATTGTCTAAACAAATGTACTGTGCTGTTTGTTGACTAGAAAATGAAAGGTTAAGGTTTTAGTGGAATGATACGGTAAAGAAACTGTGGCTCAGTCCTTGGCTGATCCGAAACTGAATGAGAGCCTCACCCTGACACGGCGTTGAATAGCCCTTCTCTCTCAAAGGGACGTATGTTGACTCACAGCTGAGACAGCAAGACCGCACTGCCCACCCACGAACTTCACAGACAATCCACGGGAACTAAATCAAATTACTTTTAACATACCCTTAACTTACACTATGAATTCCCAAATTAAATATCAACCTTCAACACAAACTACACCAACTATCTGTCTCAACATATACAAATGTAACGTGGCCCCTACATGTACCTTGTTTTTATGATTACATGAGGGACAGAGAACGAGAGGGACTAGGTCCAGGAAAAATTCCAAAACAAACTTGTGCTGCAGATAACTAGATTGTTACTTTAACATGCAGTTATCTGCGTCTGAGTTTGTATTTTGACATTTCACATTATTTCATTATTTATTTATGCATTGGTATTGTTGTTTTTTTTTTTTTTTTTTTTTTTTTATTTTGCAAAATGCCTCATTTGTTTGCATTATTGCAAAAGTTTCAGTCTAACAGGACTGTATTTATCAGCTACGCTGGGGCGACTGTCTCAAAGTGTTACCAGAATATTTGCCGTCTGATAGAGAATCTGTTGCTCAAACACCAGGAGACTAGATCATAAACACAGCTCCTGATGGAGGAGGAGATGCTCCACCTCCCTGATGCACACTGGACCAAAGACAGAGTAGAGCCTGAGCGCGGCCGAGCCTGAGCCCGGCCAGGCCTGAGCGCGGCCGAGCCGAACGCTGTGAGCTTTAAATAAGACCAGTTTCAAACTGTGACCCAGCAGAGAGGGAAGCTGAACACCGTCTGGTGATTCATAGCGTGCTCTCCTCTGAACCAGTCTCCTGAATGAATCCTGCTCACAAACACTCTCACCAGCTCTCCTCTTGTACCTGAGTGCGGGCTGTTAGTCCGGCTGTGATCCCCCCGGTCCTGACTCTGACTCCACATGTTGTTTCTCTGTAATCCTGAGCTCTCCTTGCTCTTCAGTAAAACCCTCACATTAGACTTTTCTGGGTCAACATCTCTGATCAAAGAAGGAAAGCCTGGTAACGCCGCCTGCTGCTCATCCCGACCTGACACCAGCTCCCTCTGAAAGGGCCAGTCTCAGTAACAGCTCTGGGTCTTTGTTATGGTCCCTTTCAGCAGGGCCGCGCCCCGGGCCTCTGCAGACGTCTCATATTCAGCCGGGCCATTCTTCTCACAGAGCTGCTAATGAAACACCAGAGTGTGTGCAGAGGTTATTTCATCCAGGAATCGGCTGGGCCCTGCATGCTCACTGAGGTGAGACTCCTCCGCAGCGGCCGGGATTAACTCTGTGACTGTGCCAGCCTTTGAGATGTGATCTTTAACATGATTCAGGCCTTTTCTGTAATGGATCAGAGGTTTAGGAGATGAAACCACAGGCGGAGGCAGAGCGAGGTGCATGTGAATGACAGAATTAGCGGCGGTAAGGTTATGAGTCTGATTGGAGGCGACAGGAAGACGCCGGAATGACGGAGATAACACGTCGCTCAGCGCCTGTTTGTGTGGTGTTGACTTCACTTGGGAGGAAACTTTTTATCATCTGCTCTCATTCCTTTAGGCTCTGACAAAAATAAGCTCTAGCTGGCCTGTCCTCACGAGAACGGGTGTGGACAGTAGCCGTCCATGAGGCCCGGCTGTGACGTGATTCAGTAAACCTCATCATGTTTGGCCACTGTCCAGTTGTGTGCCTTTTGAGGAGCAAGCAGTGAGGAAATCTTATTGATTTATGCCTCGAGAACTCTGCTTGAGATGCTCCAAACAATTAACCAGTACAGGGATAAAGATTTACTCTTTTATGACCCGTGACCTTTGGCTCCTGAGGCCCAGTTTACAAACTAGTTCTGGTGCTAATGAGGCTTCAGGGATACAGACGGATAGTTTTGAAAGCTTATCTCTTGTTTATCTATCTTCAAATCAAAATCAAATCAAGTTTATTTATAAAGCACTTTTCATACATTAAAAGAAATGCAGCACAAAGTCCTATACATGTTAAAAACAGTCCCCGCCCCCCCCATTCAAACTCCACCCCAAAGCACCACCCACCCACCCACCCACACAAATATACACACACACACACAAACACACACTCACACACACACACACACACACACACACTCACACACACACACACACACACACACACACACACACACACACACACACACACACACATATACATATGCACACACAATACATGATTTTAAATGTGTAGATTTAAAATCGTGTGGCTGAGTACAGAGGAGCCAGGTCAGGAAACGCCAGGCCGACTGCACTGGGCGGCGTCCACAGTCTAAAGCCAGGACGCCTCCACCCAGGCATGCCTCGCTACAGGACCAGCAAGAGGCCCACTGCAGCAAAATGCTGCTGCAGACCCCCACCTGGCCAAGACGATGCCCGCCACAGACAGAGACATCCCAGCCAGAGCCAACAGCGGCCCCCAGTGCAGGCAGCCCCCTGCTGAGGAAACACTGGAGATATGGAGTACAAACATAAATGTGCTGTTTATGTATGTTTTGTATGTGCATTAAGGTAAAAGTCACGTACGGATTGTCAGTGTTGTTTCATGTTGTATGGTACGGGTGTTAAGCAGTGGGGAGGTGTGTTATTTCACGTAGGAGGGTCTTAGTTGTGGCAGGGGAATATTTAAGTGAGAGAGTTCAGTGCTGTCAGTATGTTGTTCGGTGCCCTTGAAAGCTTCGTGATTTCACACTTCTGTTGCAATCAATAAAACTGTGGACAGCAACGCAACGTCTCCATCTGATCTGATGCAACGAAGAGTTTAGCTGTCTGTCAAGATTTATTTTGGACATAAATCGAGGACAGAACAATAAAACTACATATGCTAAGGATCATAAAATGAATAAAATAAATAAATAAATAAAACACTAGTAAATGAAATAAATAGTAATAGAATAAGAGTAACAAGTAAAAAGGCGAGATTATATAAATAAATAAAATAAATAATAACAGATAAAAATATGGGATTAGTTAAATGCTAAATTAAAAAGGTGGGTCTTGAGTCTACTTTTAAAAATATGAACATTCTCTGCAGCCCTGAGGTCCTCTGGCAGGCTGTTCCACAGACAGGGGCCATAATTTTCTTCATTAATGTCTTTGAAGCTGTGTGTGTGATCAGATCTGAACCAGCTCTTAGTCATAAGATAGGTTGCTATATCTGCTATAGGTTTAGCGTCCGGGGGGAACAGACACACAGGGCTCCTGTTTCCCTCTCTACCTGTCTATCTAACTTCTAGTCTTACTGTCCTGTTATAGTTACTGACCATACACCTCTCTGGGAGGCTCTGAGTTTGTCTTGTAGGTTCCTTGGGATCAGTGATGTGGACGGTCTGCTGCTGTGCTCCTGTCAGACTCCAGCTGCTACGGCTTTGGATTATTGCCGGGAATGGCCTGCTGGTTTCTCCTTCACTGTCGCCACAGCGCCAAACTTCAGACTGTGTCTGTGTGTGTCTGTCTCTCTCTTTCTGTGTGTGTGTGTGTGTGTGTGTGTGTGTGTGTGTGTGTGTGTGTGTGTGTGCCCGCGTGTGTGTATCCCTCTCTCTCTGTCACCCCCCCTTTTCTCTCTATACTTCTCTCTCCCACTCTCTCTCCTCTATCTGTCTCTCTCTAACCCCAACACAGTAGAGACAGATGTCTGTCTAACATGAGTCTGGTTCTGTCCAAGGTTTCTGCCTATTAAAGGGAAGTTTTTTCTTGCTATTGTAACTTGCTAAATGCTGCAAAGTCCTGTACTCATGGTGGATTAAGACGAGATCAGACTCCTTATCTTGTCTTGATGTTGGGTTTCTGCTGATAAAATTTTATAAACATTTATGGGTGTAGACCTGTAAAGGTTTTTGTAAAATGTCTAGAGATAACGTTTGTTATGGTTTGGCGCTTTACAAGTAAAGATTGATTGATCGATGGATTGATTGATTGATTGATAAAGATAAATAGGGTTTATGTGTGTATGATTTCTGTTTCATAATTTTCTGTTTGATCCCACACGATAACACAAAAACATGTTTAAGGCCACAAATCCAAACAGGTTTTAGAAAACATTGCAGATCAGTTTCAGACCGGTAGAAAAAGTGTGTTAGTATTAATGTAGTGTATGCTTGTGTGTATTGTGTCAACATGTCTCTCTTCAGATGCAGCAGTAAGCAGAAGACGAAAACATCGACAGACAAGTCAGTTGATAAAAGCTGCATCCCTTCTCGTTGAGAGCCGCCCGCCGGCTCTTCTGCTTTCTGACCCAAGATCTAATGTGACATTTCACAACGGCAATATGCAGTAAAAAACACACACACACACAAACACAGATACACACACATGTAGACAACATGCATGGCTACACACACACACACACACGGGTCACATTACAGCTGGACCAGTGCAGGACTTTGAATGTCAGAGACGGTTACTGTAAACAGACGATCCTAATGGCAACTGCATCGTACAGCAAAACATCTGGATGATTTCATGTTGAAACATCAATGCAAACATCACAGCAAAATGCTTTGAGATAATATAATTCAGTTTACAACAGTGTGCAGATAATAAAGGAACAATCCAACAAAAAAAAAAAAAAAAACACATAAACTGCACTGCCTCCAGAGACAGGCAGCACACATCCACACTTCTCTGCAGCACTACTGACTGCAAGGTTTGGACCAAGGGTCTGCAACCTTCACTTTCATTGTGGCAACTTTCCCTCAGCTCACCTGGATTTAAGTCATTCACGAGCCACAAAATCTACTTTATCTTCACAGTAAAAAATATGAAGTGGATAACATTAACATAGTTAAAATCAAGTGGATAATTATCTTAACAAGAAAGTTATTTAAATTTATTAAATTGTAGATGTGATGTTTAAGATTTCTTATTTGTAATACATTTGCAAAGATTTGAATCATTTGCTGAAATTGTAAAACTTTGGATAAATTTCAAAATATTTTGAAAGTGTAAAAAAAATGCAAAAATTATGAAAAAGTAATTAAACACATTGCAAAGATTTCAAAAATTTGCTGAAATTGTAAATATTTTCGAAAAATTTCAAACTTGAACCTGACCATGAACAGAAAGAGGAACGACTGGTGAAGCCTTCAAGCCATTATAACGACAAGTCTCAGACTGCTTTGCCAGGATGTGAGTGTTATTGGTGTCATCTTTATGTTAGCGCGCAGCTGGCACGATGTCAAAAGTGAAAAGTTCAAACTGTTTTATTCCACCATTTGGTGCTGGGACAGATTTTGGCTGGACACAGGAAGTGAGCAGCAGAAACAACAGACAGAGTTGCTCTGCTTGAGGATGGCCTAACTGTAAATGTGGCGAGGAAATATGAGGCAGATATGCAACGAAAGGCCTGTTTCCACCAAGCAGTTCTGTTCAGTTCTGTTCTCAGTACGGCGCTCATTTTGTGGTTGTCCACTGACCAATCCCAGGACTAGTCCCCAAATAACCGAGACGAGCCATCCCACTTTTTGGGACGCTTCAGTAGGGGTGCCAAACTAGACCAATCCGATCCCCAAAGGTGGAGCTACAACACTGCAGACCGGTGGACAGAATTGTCACTTCCTGTGTGACAGCGGCTGCTGTATTTCTCCTGGTGGCTCACAGACTTCTCTGTAACAAAGCTTGATTGTTCTTTGTATCAAAAAGCCACATGCCAATCACAGAGGAAGAACTGCTGGATATCTTTATTGTTGCTCTATGTTTGCTGTATCAGGTTTTTCTTCTTCGTTGGATTTATTAATGGGGTACTCCGTGTCGCCCTGCTATGGCGTCACAATATTGTGTAGCTGATGCGAGTAGCAACATCCAGCTTATACACCGCCTACCAAGAGGGGACACGCTTGGCTGTGAAAACACAAACAGGATCAGGCATTACTGATCCAACCTGTACCGTACCAAACTGGACTGTTCCAAACCAGACTGCTTGGTGGAAACAGGGCAAAAAAAGTCATTTTTGGGATTGGGAGCAGGAACCACTGAGATAAGAGCTATAGCTTCTGCATGCTTGAACTCCAAGGCCAGTGGTTCATTATGATGCTTTCTCAGGGGGAGGCAGGATTTTCCAGGCAACTTGTAAAGGAAAGCACATCTTTAACTGAATATGATGTGAACCTGAGTGATGGGTAAATTTACTTTTACATTTGATGTTTTTGTGCAGAGCATTAACTGAGAAGCATCCTCTGTCCTCTGTTCCCACAGAAAGAGGATTTTACAGAGGCCACGGACATAAATGTTGGCTTCTGTCTCAGCTAAACAAAGCGAGCTGTGAGCCTGTGATATGACAGTCAACAGAGATGATCACGGCTATTCATCCAGGATCACAAAGAAACTGTCACTCGTCTTTGTCATTTGCTAAGTAAGCCTGTTGTCAAACATTTCAGAATCCCAGACAGCTCCCAGAGACGGAAACGCTGCTAAATATGCATGAAGAATGACGACTGCTGAAAACAAACGCCATAAGTCATTCTCAGTTTTATATCGTCGTCTGGAGGGAAACCATTAAGTGTTGTTGTTAGTCATTGCTCATGTCTGAGGGGGAAGAAACCAGACTGATGCACAAAATGCTCTTTAAAATAAGTTGATCCATTGGTAAAGAAGATGCTCTGGGTGTGAGTGAGTAAAAAATGAAGACTTTCACCTCCTGAAGAGGACAGCGTCTGTGTTTTACGACATGATGGAGCCGCTTTGGGCTGGAGATGACTGGATCTGTTTCCCCCGCACAGAGTCAGAGATGATTACAGGGAAAGATGTTTGTACTCTTCACTGTCATCTCTTTCTCCTCTGAAATGGTTGGGCTCTTTTCTTCTTCCACTTGTTGATCATTAATTGAAATCTTCACCAATGGTGCTTTCCCTCCCTCCTTGATCCCTCCATCTGTGTGTCCGTCCATCCAACACAGCACGTCCTTCCAAAATAAACAGCTAAAATCTGTCCTTGCTTTAAACGGCTTCCTGTGTTTGCCTGTTTTAAAGTCAACTGGGCAGAGCGGGGCCAAAACAAATTACCATTACAGTAATAATGCACATGTGTGATCACTGATCTGAAAACTCTGGAGATACTCAGCAGGGGTAAGGATGAAAAACTTCAAGGTTTGGGTTATCCCCAATCCTATTTTCTGAATACTTGAGCACAAAACCTTTTTAATTCAATGACTTCTTGATGTAATCTATGATCCCATGAGTGTGCACTTAAGATTCTTAAAAAAAATGAAAAGAGCATGAAAGAGCTATCAAGTGATTAAAATAAAAAAAACTTAATTTCATACTTCTCTCACAAGAAAAGCTGCCAAACCCTTTTTGTATTAAATACGTGGAAAACAACACAAATCTTCTGTAACAACCTTTTGGTCAGTTTATATATTGGCACCCCCTTTGGACAAACATTTTATAATGCTATGTTTGATTTTCATATCTCTACAAATTCATGTTGTAGAAAGCTTTAAACCTGTAAACTGTTCAAAATACCCCCACTCTAAACGTAGCCCTGATGGTCACAAAAGATCTCAAACATAAAGGTCTGCCCATAGCTCCGCCTTCAAAGAGCTGACCAATCAGAGAGAAGGGGTTTTAGGGCTAGGGAGCCTTGAAGAGACACAACAGACACACAGATGCTGAATTAAGGGCTTTCTGAAACACCAGGGTGAAAAAAAGGAATTTGAAAAAGTGCCATCAGATCAAAGGTTCCCCTGGAAAGCAAACGCTGGCACTCCTTTGTTCCATCTGCTGAAGGAGCTCCTGGTCGTCTGTTTCTGGAGAGGTTACCCGTACATACTAAGTCACACAGAGGCTTCACTTACTGCACACAGATATCTGTTTATAGGCGCTGGAGTGGCAGCTTGTGGCAGCAGCTCTCTCTTAATTGCTGTGAATGCAGTAATGCATTCACAGCATATGTTCTTCTGTGTCAAAAAAATTTCTTCTTCTTCTTCTTCTTCTTCTTCTTCTTCTTCTTCTTCCGCCCGCTTTTTTGGTTCGCTAAAACTTCTGCAAACTTCAACCGATTTTCACCGTTCAAACTTCAAAACGTGTGTTTCAGTGGGGACAAGGGGGCTATGACTCTTCAGAAACTTTTCACAAATACTTTCCGAGATATTCAACGTTTTATTCAAAATTTTCTCCCTTCAGGACATTTTTTCAGCCTTCTTCAAACCCTTCTCATTCAGTCATAAATTCAGCTACAAACTCCATTCAAACTTCAAAATATTCAGCTATCTTTTGGCTTCATTCAGTGGGTTTCAAATGTTTCCTAGCATTCATAGTTACTTCACAATGACCCTTCAAAGGTCATGATGCATTTCAGCTCTTCAAGCCATTTAACATTGGTGTGTATTGGACGGAATGTTTCAGCTCAGAGTGGGAGATTCAAACGACAGAGCAGGGAGAGGGGGAAACAAGACCTGAGAAACTTCTGGGTAAACTGCTCTCTTGGCCACATTTTTTGAGCTATCAACACAAATAAGCCCTCAGCATGTAAGTAATCTTGTCCTGCCTCTGACAAAATGGTTTTTAAAGCAAAAGGATGGAGCACTTTTTCACAAAATGGCCAACTGTCGGGCAAAGTCAGCTCTGGCACCCATGTACTCCAATGTTAATTCCTGAGGGGTTTTCTCAGAGATAAGTCAAATTTCCCTCATCTATCTATCGCTGTCATGGGCCTATTTTTGCATCTTTCGACATGAAATTTACACAGACAGCTTCCTCAGGGTCTCAGGATTCCTACGGTGTGATCACTTTTCTTGTCGGCCCTTTGGTTTAGTCACAGTTGCAGGCAGTATGACACCCTGATTTCAGTGGAAATGTGTTGGGAATCAACAGACTCCACCAGCCTTCTGATGGCAGTTGGTAAACAATGATCACCATGGCAACATCTGGCTTCAGATGAGCCTCAGCTGACAGGCTTACATGGTTAAAAAACTCACACACAGGACACACAGAATTTCAATTTAACAGCATTTTAGAGATGACACTTGCATTTTCCCTCAGTCAGGTCATTTCTTCCATAAATGTTCTTTAAAATTTAATTCATTGCTTCAAATTTTGAAAAGCTGCAGCCAATTCAACTTTAAATTCATTTATCCATTAAACTGATTCATCCATTAATTTACTTTCATCCAAGAGTTCATGGCAGGTTAATTTAGCATTCTTCATTAGCAGTTGAGTGCCAGCTTTTCATGAATTATTTCAACCATTTTCAGACATAAATTCTGTTATTCATGTTTAGCATTCTGCTTTTGTAGTTGAGCACAAGCTTTTCAAGACTTAATTTAAATATTTTTAGACATAACTTCAGTCATTCATGTTCAGTATTCTGCTTAAGCAGTTCAGCACTAGCTTTTTACTTCATTCAGCCATTTTCAGACATACCTACAGTCATTCATGTTAGCATTCTGCATTAGCAGTTGAGCACAAGCTTTTCAAATCTTAATTCAAATGATTTCAGACATAACTGTAGTCATTCTTGTTCAGAATTCTGCTTAAGCAGTTCAGCGCAAGCATTTAAAGACTTCATTCAGCCATTTTCAGACAAACCTTCAGTCATTCATGTTCAGCATTCTGCATTAGCAGTTGAGCGCAAGCTTTTCAAGACTTTTTCAACCATTTCCAGACATAACTTCAGTCATTCAGGTTCAGCTTTTGTTGCATCAGCAGTTCAGCGCAAGCTGCTTCAGCATTCTGCATTCACAGCGCAATTTCTTCAGAAATTGCTTTTCTAGTTATTATCATAATTTTCTATTTTTTTTTGTCCTCTTACCACACCAAACTATTTATGTCTACAGGGGTGTTTTTACTTTTTGTTTCTTGTGTGTGTTCAGAGATAATACCATGATTGCATTGTCAACACACAAGATCAGCTGTTAGCAGCCTGTAGCATATTGATGCTCACTAGTGCTAGGTCCAATGTTCCCTGCAGCCTGTGGAGAAGGAGGAGAGGATGACATGTTGGTGCTTCAAACCCACTAGATATGTCTGCAGTCCGGCTCTGCTCGGTTGCATGTTGACTGTATTCATCAACTCACACCAGCTGCGTGTTCAGTCCAACAAGCCTCCTGACTGACAGACAGCTGCAGTCACAGACCTGCAGTTCCTGCTCTTCTCTCCATTAATCAGTCTCTCTTCATTCATGTTGGACTGTAAAACCTCAAACCTGTTGACTCCTGGTCTGGCTCTGCTCATTATGTCAGTTTGTTGTCATAGTCAAGAAAAACACAAACTGATTTTGACACGGCCTGTTATATTTTTAAGTCTCTGGGTGGTTTTAGGTAGTTTCCGGTCACAACTTCCTGTCCCACTTAATCTTCCCTACACTAAGTTTATGCGTCACAGCACCACATCCATCCAAAATAGGATGGCTGCGTATTACCTGGGACATGATGGAGCAGCCACACAGACGGACTGCAACAGAGCGAATCCAGTGTGAGCTGACACACTGACTTGAATGAAAACCTATCTGATCCATTTTCCTGTGACAGAGCAGAGCCAGACTTGAGACGCATCTGGTGTATTTTAGCCATTAGATCTATCTTCATTAAGATGGATGAGCTAGCCATAATAACTCTGCACCAGTGGGAATACATGGCTAACAGAGCTAACCGTTTTTTGTTGTTGTTTTTTTTCCTACAGATACCAAAGCCTGCTGAGTCGTGTCAGGTCAATTCTACTTAGACACAAGAACACGTCCTGTGAAACGAGAACTCCTGGTCCAGCTTTGACTCCCTGGGATCTTATGTAATTAATGAAGGTTGAATGAATGACAGGTTCAATTTAAGTCGAACACTCTTTTTGTTTTTGGATATTGAACATCACTGTCTCATCCCCGTATGAAACAGGACTGTGAATCATATTCACTCCTCTCCCACCGATATCGAGTTGACACACTGTCCTCCCTGATACCTCAGCTAGAGCTTTAATACCAAACAGGGACAGATTTTCTTGACAGTGGCAGGTGATTCAACTGCCTCCAGGGCCTTCTGGCAAATTCCCTCTGATGCATCCCAAAAAGTCATTATCATTCCTGTCAAAAAGCCCCACCCTGCAACCTGACCCTCTGTTAAAGAGACTGCAGGATTTTATTCATGCCAGAGGGGAGCAGAGGCATGAAAGGATGCTCATCAAACACAGGCAGCGTCCCATGAGGTCTGTCAGCACAATACAACAGTAAATATCTTCTTTATGAGCCAGAACGCACCTTACAGGTCGCATCATGCACCCAATAAGCAATAAATGTAATGGAAAAGAAGAGTGTATAGGAGATATGGAGAGAAGACTCTTTCCACATGTGGCCTTATAGAAGATCAATACTCTGCAGGCGAGCTGCTCGATGGCCTGTGGAGGAGTAACTTGGTGCTGCAGCAGCTCTGCTCCTTGCTGGCATGCTGCTGCTTCAGGTACTTCAGTTTAAGAGCAAGTCTGCAACAATACTTTCCTCAACTCCAGCTTTATCTCAAAGAGACTGTCAGGAACATCAGTTTGAAGTGGACTGCAGGGACACCTTGACCAGAGTCGTACTGTTGTGAAGACGCGAATCTCAACAAGGTATGTGTGTTTTTTTAAATGAATTGAGATCAGATCTTCTTTTTAACGCGACTTTTCTTTGTTTTACCAGATCCAACCCCATGAGGTAAGGTATTTATCAACAGTTAGGTAGAGAAACGTGAAACGTCGAAACATGACAACAAGCTAACTTTGTCAGTTTGTAGCGTAGTTCAGTAACCGGCTATATTTAGCTCTACTCACAGCCCGGTGCTCTGAGACGTGTCTGTAACGTGTAACGTTAGTGAATCCTGGTTCTGTCCTACCAGAGCACATCTACCAACTCCAACCTCACCAAGCAGAGCTAACGTAACCTCACTCTTCATTTTATTGATAGACTCTCAAGTTTGAACAGACCACTGCAGAATAATTGCTGACTGTGGGTTGAAGTCAACATTGGTACAAACACATTAACCTGGGTTTAGCCTTTCGCTCCTGTCTTAGTCTTTGGCTCAATTTGAGCTTTTAGTTTGTGTTTTAGCCCTTAGCTTGTGTTTAAGCTTTTAGCATGCAGTTTTAGCTTTTACCTTGTAGTTTTAGCCTTCAGCTCCAGTTTTGATTTTTAGCTTGAGGCATTAGCCTCTAGCTTGTGTTTTAGCCTCTAGCTTGGGTTTCAGCCTTTAGCTTGTGTTTAGCCTTTAGCCTGTGTTTTAGCCTTTGGCCTGCATTTTAGCCTGTAGCTCATTCGATAATGGTTACCTTGTGTTTTAGCCTTTAACTTGTAATTTTAGTTTTTAGCCTTGGTTTTTGCCTTAAGCCCACGTTTAGTCTTTAAGCTCATTTGATAGGGGTTAGCTTGTGTTTTAGCCTGTAGCTTATTTTTCATCCTTTAACCTGTTTTTTTTGTTTGTTTGTTTTTTTTTTACCCTGTGTTAGCCTTTGGCCTGTGTTTTAGCCTTTAGCTGGTGCTCTATCTCTCTCCTGTTTCTCTTTCTTCTGCTCGTCTGTCCTTCTTCTGTCTGACAGTCAGGCTCCAGTGTCCACCATCACTACAACATTAATCACAGAAATCGTTTTCAGCAGAGAAAAACACAGATCTCTCTTCTGTGTGCTAAACTTCATCAGCTAGCGTGGTGTAGAATTTAGGACTAAACTATATATTGGTGCTGTTAATCCCATTTTAGAGTGTGGATTAGGATCAGGCAGATGTCTAGACAGACTTTTTGAGGATCATTTAGAAACTCTTCATAGGGACTAAGTAGAACTTCTGACGGACTGACAGACCTATAGAAAGACCCAAACCTTGCTTTTTTCTAGCTTTTGTTTGGTGCTTTTGGACCATAACATGACCTGTGAGAAAGTCTGCTATTGATGGCTAAGGATGGTGATAGATGGGTAAAACAAGCACGAAGCTTTCATCCATGTTTGGGGTTTTTGTATGCGACATGTCAAAAAAGAACACACTGAATAAAAAGTGGGATTTCAGCTCAGATGGCTGCCAGAAACTGATGTAGACTGGAAGAATTAGAGAGCTCTAAGAACTGCCATTAACTCCCAGGACTCGAAGACGTCTGCAGACCTTTACAGGTCCAGTGATCTGTTTTTTTGTGTGACACCTTAACTTTACCAAATACATGCCTAAACTCAACCGAACTTTGACCTTTTTACAGCTCTAACCAACCAAATGTTGATATCTTAAAAGCCAAGACTTTTTCCCTGGGCTGAACTGAACATTTTTCACATCCCTCTTTTACTTAAGACATGTTCACACTCCCAGCAGCTCACACTTCATCATTCAGACTGGTGCACAATTCAACAATGGGAGGAAATTCCTCCTAATGTGTAAAACTCACTGTGAAAGCTGACTGCAATCTTTTTAAAGAGAAGAAATGAGACAGCTGCAGTATTTTCCATGCTCAGTGCATTTATAATCCCTCACTTACAGCTTTATTTCTTAATGCACAAGTCTGTTTTACCCATGTTTTATCACATCATACGTTCAAAGGGAGGGAGGTTCTTAGAGCCAGAGTTTAAGATTCAAGGTCACCATGCTGGATCTATGAACAGACATACGAATAACACTGACCAGAAATAAGAAAAATAAAACACTAATGCTTCGGTCAGAAGAATGACACTCCAAATTTACATGGTTTAAACTGATTGATTGATGCCCATCCCATCATTTCCTCATACTTGCAGACACTCAGCATCATGGAGGAGTCTAAACATCCACTGTGTTTGATTTGTTGTTTTGAGGCCTAAGGTGTAGTGTGTATTATAAGATGAGTGACAGAAATAAAACAGTTTCCACGTTTAGAGGGATCACAAGCTGCAGAGCCCTCCGTGTCTCTCCTGTCACTCAGTAAATCTTTTCAAACCTCATCCTGATCAGTTAATGTGAGACTGCGAGGTCGATGGATGTTCGTACGCTGTGGACTCATGCATGTTACTCTCCAGCTGATCATTAACCCTTCTCCCTCCTCCAACCAGTGCACACCCACCTCTTCACACCTCACTGTGTCCATGAACAAAAGGATCGTTCCTCTCATGATTCTTTGTTGAAATACTGCAGAGGGAGGAGTCCACAGAGACATCCACAATGAAAACAAGGACTTTCTTTACAGGTGGGTTCACACTACAGTATCATTTGGCTGATTTTCCTGGAGTTTGGAGTGTGTAAAGACTGATTTGGTCTGATCCGCTCAAAAGACCTCAGGAGGTGAGATCCTAAATAATGAACATGTTTTATATTTACGACTAGAAGTCCTTTAGTGTGTGGGGTTCTCAGAAAGGTAGTAAAAACAAACAAGAAACGTGGCGTCAGTGAAAACAAAAGTCTCTTAGACCTCCATCTCGTGCTGTATAGTATACAGCATCTCCCTGACTTTTAACGTAAGCATGTTTTTCTTTTTTGTCTGTTTTTTCAGAAAGAAAGAGGCCAAAAAAACATTCTTTCTGTCTGCCATGTTTGTCTAAACTGAAGTAATTGTTTTACAACATAAGATTCAGAATAATGAGCTTAAAGAAGCTGATGCTCTGCTGAAGATTCAGTTAGTGAGTGGTTAGTGAGTGGTTAGTGAGTGGTTAGTGAGTGGTTAGTGAGTGGCCAGTGAGTGGTTAGTGGGTGGTTAGTGAGTGGTTAGTGAGTGGTAAGTGAGTGGTTAGTGAGTGGTAAGCGAGTGGTTAGTGAGTGGTCAGTGAGTGGTAAGTGAGTGGTAAGCGAGTGGTTAGTGAGTGGTCAGTGAGTGGCGCAGTTTTTGTGACATCACTTTGAGCCAAGCGAGATGATGTCCCCTCTTTTTTTTTACAGTCTATAAGTGTGCTCTGTAGATCTCTAAATGTGTGAAGGTTTGAAGGATCTTGTAACTTGGAGGTCTGGAGGCCTTGTTTTTTTCTTATTCTTGCAGAATAATTGTAGATGCATTGACCTGCTGCTTTCGCTGAGTGAGTTTGACAGCATTCATGTTGTTTTCCCTGTGCAGCTACATCAATCAGTAAATGTGATGTGGATTAAGGCAAAAAACAACCCCAAACAAACAAAACTTCACTGTATTTCTTCTGAACATAAACTGGCATGCATAAGTGTAAACCCCAAATATATCTGTCATGGTTTGGGTTTTTGGTTTCTGTGTTTCTGTGTTTTCTTGTGTTTCTGCCCTCTTGTGTTTCTTTGTAATTCTGTTCTTGTCCTGTGTTTCTGTGTCACCTGTGTTAGTCTTGTGGAATGTCTGTGTCTCTTGTCTTTAGTACGTGCTTCTTGTGTTGTTGATTTGGTTCTTGTCATGTGTTTGTCTTCTTGTGATTATTTCTAGTGTTTTGGTGTCTTTAATGTATTTAGTAGCTGTCTTGAGTTTCCCTGTGTTGGTTTGGTTCTCCTTGTGTTTCTCTCCTGGTTGATTGCTCCTCATGTGTTTCACCTGTGTCTTGTTCTGCAGCTGTGGTTAATTACCCTGTGTATATAGTCTCTGTGTGCCATGTGCTTTTTGTGGGTTCATTGTTTGCTGTCTGCTGTCGCCTGGGCCCTGTTCTACGAAGCAGGATTACTGCCTAGCGAGGTAGCTTTGAGGATAGGTTCCGGATTCCCTGTTCTACGACACGGGATCACTCCTCAGCGAGGCGAGTCTCCATGGCAACGTACACTGAACGGCTAACCTGCTCCGGGGCAGGTTAGGTTCCAGATTGAACTCGCGGACTATTAAAACCCCGCCCACTGACCAATAAACCCTCACGAAAAAATGGCTTGTCCGTTCTTAGAGGATCCCGTGGACATCGGAGCCTGACCCACTCTCTTTTTCTGATGACCACCTTTATGAAAGTTACCGGTTTTCCAGGGAGGGGTTGGTAGTATATGACACTTTCTACAGGTAGTTTAAGGGAATGAAGAACTCTCATTGCCGTAATAAGATCTTCAACACTTCTGTTCCATGACAATATTTTATTGCCCGTATTAAAATTGTGACAGGAATTCATGTAGGACTCATGTGGGCTACATATCACACAAAAATGTAAACACGATAGGAATGAACAAATGAATAAATTAATCTAAGAAATAAATTAGGTATGTTGCATGTTACAGTAAAAGTGCATGGTGAACAGTACTATTTCAGGATGATAATGGCACAAAAGATTTTATTTGCACTACACCACTACACTTACGCATTTAGACTGTCAGCAATTTTCTGCCAGCACTCCTTCCGTGCTTTAGCAGCGGCGACGGTGTTGCTTCTATCGTTAATTACATGTTTCAGCTCGTCATACTTCCTCATGATCACCTCCTGCTCCTCCTGTAGGAAGTATGCGGTCCTTCTCTCTCCGGCCTGCTCTGACGCTCCAGACTGCTTCATGTTCCTGATTGGTCAGATGCAGCGGGCTCCGCCTTATATGTGTGCACGCGCTCATTGCCTAGCTGGATCCACTTATGAGGTTGATAACCAGCGTCGTAAAACCGTGTAGCGAAACCGCCAGCTACCGCGCTCAGTTGAGCGAGGTAGCTCCAAGGCTATCTCGCTAGACCGAACTTGCTTCGTAGAACAGGGCCCTGTTCGCTGTGTCTTCATGCCTCCTGTGTCTCCCGTGCCTCTTGTGAGTTTGCTAGTGTTTTTAGTTTTGTTTCTTTTGTTGGAGTTTTCGTGTTTGGTTTAAGTTTTTGAGTTTGGTTAAAATAAAGTTTTATTTTAATCTGCAATTGGGTCCTCCACCTTTTTGGTTTTTTCCCTCTGGACTTCTCATGACAATATCACACTTTTTCAAACACACTACCACGAGAAAATGATCACAATCTGTCAGTTTTCCCAGCTCATATTTAGGCTGATGGGATCCTTGTCTGCTGGACAAGTTTAGGTGAAAGCAGACCTGACTCTGAGCAGAGTCACTTTGGACCAGCAGGGTGTGAGGAGGAGTGTGTTTCACCGCCTCATGTGTCTCCCTCCTCTTTGATACAGAGCTCCTCTGTTGTTGTTGTTGTTGAGAGCCACACTGCTGCACCGGGTGACACAGAGCTTCATCATCATTAACACACACACACACACACACACACACACACACACACACACACACACACACACACACACACACACACACACACACACACAGTCAAGTGTTCAGTCTCAAACCAACTCACACCATCCTGCTGCCCTAAATACTCACTAGAGCACCAAACTAGTGTTAATACGCTGTGTTAAACAGTTTCCAAAACATAGAGCCAGTCCAGTGGCATGAAGACAAACTGAAGATTAGATGCTGACACTGTTTCAGAACATGTTGGAAATGACTCTGTCAACCCTGAAAAGCCAGGAGGAGCAGCAGCTCAGGGGGGTCTTTTGTGGTTTAAAGAAAGCTGGGGTAGAACCTGACTCAGCCACACATGTGCACACTCCAGCGTGGAGCGCCTCTGTTCACATTAAAGCTCCATTGTAGGGCTTTGTGAAAGTCTGATTATAGTGCTCGGCACAGTTTCTCCCCCTGCTCTGCTCCTGCGTGCCGCGTGGATCCAACACTAATGACTCGCTCTATGGTTACTGGGGCTTGGGGGAATGCTTGCAAGAATAAGAGGGAGAAGGGAGGAGGAGAGGAGGGGAGGGGGTGGAGAAGTCTGTGTGGGCCCTGATGGGGAGTTGTCAAAGATAGATGGCTTCATTTGGCCTGCTTTTCCTTTTCATCCTTCCCTCGTCTCTGCCACCCTGCTGTCTCTGCCCGCACTCTCTGAGTCTGTCGCCCAGGCTGACGGAGACAAAATGAAACTTTGGAAGCTGTGCTTTTGTCAAGAGCTTGTTAGCACGCTGCCTCCCAGGTGATCACCTGTACAGCAGGGCGAGGCAGGAATAAAAACCTCTGACAGGTAGCTCAAAATAGATTTTACACACCTTTTAATGTGAAAGTTTAGAGTCTAGTTAAGGATTCGCTGAAGTTTGACTGAAAATAAGTTTGTAACAATAAGGCAACATTATTTCTAAACAGGTCTTCCTCTTCAGCCTCTCTGAACACTCTGCGGGCAGGCATGGCAGGTCAGGCGGTTCCTGACATCCAGCTGGCTCAAAAGAAAAGCGGGTTATGAAAGGTTTTCCTGCAGCAGCTCGATCAGAATCAGCATCCACAGGTTATCCAACACAAGCAGCTTCCTCTCCAGCGTCAGCTTCTGATGTGCAGCTCAGCAGATCATCAACACCCTGAACACAACTCCAGCAGGTGAGAAGAACATACTGCAGCCGGTATCATCAACATCCAACACCGGCTCATCCAACTGTTCGACACACAATGGGCTGCACATCTGACCACCACAGGATTTGGTGCAAGTCCCTCTTGATGTCTCCATAAACTCCATCTGGACTGTTCATAGTCCGCTGGTCTGACACTACGGCTCTGTACATTCAGCAGAAACTCATCAACTCTTACAGCTGATGCCTTTAAGTGAAGGGATTTATCAGGATCTGAAAATGTGGGAGTTAAAAAAAATTCTTTACAGCAGAGGTCTTCAACAGGGGTCCACTGCCCCATTGGGGCCATGGAGGTACTGCAGGGGGTCTGTGACATTTTTTGTTAATTGGGCAAATTTTCAAATTTCCAAACATTTGTTGACAATTATTCTTTTTGTGTTTGTTTTATTGCTTTGAAGCAAGGGGCAACATCAGGTTTAGACAAATGAAGCCAATGCAGAAGTGCTAAAAGTCGCTTTTCATCAAGGATCCGTTTGGGGCTGGCTGCAGAAAGGCTCGAAGTCACGTGGACACCAAGCCAGAAAAACAGACTTTTACAGTATTAAAAACATATTTACTGCCTAGTTTGAAAAACAGCTTGGGTCTGAAACATTGATTCTACTATCAGCACACACTGTAAAGGAGGGTGAATTTTTTTATAACACAGAGGTTTATAAGTTATTAGGATCGTCTGATTGTCCAATCAGAGACAGAGCTCAGATCAAGTGACTGACGGGCGCCCTGTAGCTGTTAGAAAGGCCTACATCATGTCCACTGGGCTGTGTCCAAAGGTTGGCTTCATTTCACAGTATAATGAACAGCCGGGTGACGTCCATGTTTTATACAGTCTATGCTTTGAACACATATTAGTGAATGACGTTAGTGAGAAATTCATCAACTTGGCAGCTCTCTCAAACTGTGCTTAGGTTCACTTAGTCAGCGTTCATGTCTAACTCCTGAAGACAGTGGAAGACCTGCCTCCACTGCTGCTCTGCCAATCACATGGTAGCATGTGTCACAGTGGCTCTGCCAGGCTTCCTGTGATTGGCTAGGAGCCTATTAAGTCGCCATTGGACCAAAACCCCACACACAGGGTCATTGCAATACTATTAACATGGCATTAGGCCTGTTTAATAAATACATGCAGTGGGGAAATAAGTATTGCAGGCGTCAACTTTTTCCTCATTACATTTATTTTCAAAGATTAAATTCAAACGAAATTTCTACCAGACATTGGTATTAACTCAAATAATCCGCACATGAAAAGAGATCATGACATTCAAGTCCATAAATAATGATTATGTGGAATTAAGTACAACAACACAGGAAAAAAGTATTGAACACACCATAGAAAGGCTGTATACTTTGACAAGGAAATGCACCATACCACCTGAAATCTGTCAGTAATCATTACTTGAACTTCCAATTAGTGCAAACCAACATCAGCTGGGCTAGGGCAAATTGATGATCCTACAAAAAACGTCCTTTTTTCACCAAGCAGTTAAATACCACACACCTCATGATGGGTAAAGGCAAAGAGCTCTCTGAAGACATTCACAACCTGATTGTTGCTCAGCATCAGAATGGAACTGGTTACAGACTTCTATCAAAGCAGATGAATATTCCAGTCAGCACTGATGGGGCCATTATTAGCAAGTGGAAGAAGCACCACCTTACCATCAACAGGCCACGCACTGGAGCTCCTTGCAAGATTTCTGACCAGGGAGTCAGAAAGATAGTCAGAAGAGTACTCAACGAGCCAAACACCACCCTGAAAGTGCTCCAGAAAGACTTGGAGGCAGCAGGTACAATTGTTACAGAGAAGACAATAGGCAATGCATTCCACCACCATGGCCTCTATGGACACTCTGCCCAAAAGAGAGGGAGTCAGAAAGATAGTCAGAAGAGTACTCAACGAGCCAAACACCACCCTGAAAGTGCTCCAGAAAGACTTGGAGGCAGCAGGTACAATTGTTACAGAGAAGACAATAGGCAATGCATTCCACCACCATGGCCTCTATGGACACTCTGCCCAAAAGACTCTATTCCTCAAGAAAAGGCATGTTTAAGCTCATTCAAAGTTTGCTAAACAGCATCTTGACAAGTCTGTTGAATACTGGGAGAATATTGTCCGGTCAGATGAGACCAAAATTGAACTCTTCGGCTGGCATACTACATATCATGTTTGGAGGAGAAATGGCACTGCACATCACCCAAAAAACACTATACCAACAGTGAAGCTTGGAGGTGGAAGCATCACGGCATGGGGTTGTTTCTCATCTCATGGTGTTGGCAAACTTCATATAACTGACGGAGCAATGAATGGAGCCATGTATGGGGAAATTCTTAATATGAATCTGCTGCCATCCACCAGGATGATGAAGATGAGTCGTGGCTGGACCTTCCAGCACGACAACGATCCAAAGCACACGGCAAAGTTGACTCTCAAATGGTTTCAAAAAAAGAAAATCAATCTGTTAGAATGGCCTGGTCAATCACCTGACTTAAATAAATGTGATGAGAA
The DNA here is from genome assembly GCF_033239565.1 of Halichoeres trimaculatus. NCBI lineage: Eukaryota > Metazoa > Chordata > Actinopteri > Labriformes > Labridae > Halichoeres > Halichoeres trimaculatus. The sequence continues at coordinate 36,587,551 of NW_027437189.1, read as the reverse complement.
AAAAGTTGACGTGTTCGTACTCATTTCCCCCCACTGTATATATCCTTGCATCAGAGGACACAAGACCAGGTTGTTGCGAGATAATGGAGCAGAGGATCAGAAATATTTTGGTCCAAAATGTCTGAATGTCTGACAATGGCTAAATATGAAAAACAATCCTGATAAAATCCAGATCCTGATCCTGCCATTAAACCATCCTGACATATTTTTCCCATAGCGCCCCCTAATGGAGAACATGTTTTTTGGTCAGAAGCAGAGTTTGTTGATGTTGGCACAGCAGGTAACACTGCAGGGAACTGACCACTGATCATCTGGGATCAGACACACCTGTGGAACAAGTGAGCTTTGGTTCCATAAGTCTGTGATGATGGATTGAGGAGGTTTGAGCTCACTGAGACTGATTTTACAGAAACCGCTTCAAGGAAGGGTTCACACACAGAGCATTCATACCACATCCTGTCATTTTCACAAAATCATATGTGACTCTTTGATAAAAAAGTTTGCACGGCCCTTCAATAAGGATTCAAACTTTCTCAAAAGGTTGAAAAGAAAGAACCAGCAGCAGGCGTAGGTGTCTCTTGCAGAGTAAACTGATGCTGATGTTACGGAGTGGGCTTGCTACAGTGAAATATTTGATTTGTTTGTATGTGTGTGTACTCAATGGATATCTGAGATTCACTCCCTGAGCTGCAAGCTGCAAAAACTTCAGCAACAACATGAAGATCCAGCCTCACAGAGTGAGGGCAGTGTCTGAACACCTGGCCTCTGACTCTGTGACCTGTGCATCTGTCTGCTGCCCTTTCACAGACACGCACAGACACACACAGACACGCACAGACACACACAGACACACACAGACGCAGACACACACAGACACACACAGACACAGACACACACACACACAGACACACACAGACACACACAGACACACACAGACACACACAGACACACACAGACGCAGACACACACAGACACACACAGACACAGACACACACACACACAGACACACACAGACACAGACACACACAGACACACACAGACACACACAAACATGCTGATGTTAATTCCAGCTGTGACTGCTCCTCTGCCTCTGTGACAGTGATCTGCCTTCAGGCGCTGAATGAAGTTGTCTGACTCTATTGTTGTGGATGTGGTCTGGCTTTAGCCACACAAAGGAAGAGCTGAGGATATTTATTTTCAAAGAGGGAGGAACTCTTAAGAGTCAGTCGACTCATGAGCCTCTTTCTGAAAGATTTAGGTAGCAGCATCATGGAGAGCAGTAAATATTCATGAGAGCATGCTGAGCACTTTTGCAAAGACGGAAATCAAGGGAAGGGGAGAGAAAGACGGAGCTGGATTCAAAGTGTCGGGATTAGTTCATGCTCACGAAAGGCGAGGAAGAAACTCCTCTGCCATCTCCTCTTCCTCCTCCTCCTCTCTCAGCTCAGACAGCATGAGGAGCTCCTCATCCTCAGTTGGCCTACTTCTCCAGAGCTGCATGCCAGTGAAAGTGTGAATTCCAGTGGCTCTCTGTTCTTACCTTGCTCTGGGCTCAGGCTGCGGATGTTGCTGGATTCGTCCATCGGTGTATTCCCAAAAGAGACAGGGTGTGCTCCATGTGCTGCTAAAACGAGGATGGAGGAGCTGGCGTCATCCCAGCGACCATGTGGGGGGCTTCTTATTCTGTCACAGACATGCCTTTCTCGTCGGGTGTCATCATCCAGGATGTGTGTGTGAACTTGGCTACCTTCACTTTTTGCTCCTCTATCTCTCTCTCAAAGTCTGTCCCTGCTCCCTGTCCTCATTACAGCCCATCTCCTCCACCTCCTCCTCCTCCTCCTCCCCCTTCTCCTTTGCGCACTGAGAGCAGCAAGACAACAGACTGAGGATGCTCACTTCTCTTCCTTCACCTCCTTCTCCTCTTCTTCTGCCTCTACTGTACTCACTAAAGAGATGGGAGGTGTTGCCTGGAGAGCTGTGGGAGCGTGCTCAGTACAGTCAACCACTCACGGCTCTTGTAGGAGGGGGGAAGCTCTCAGTTCAAAGCCCATCACCTGGGAGAATGAGCGCTATTAGGCAGAGAGGAGAGGGAAGGAGGGAGGGGAAGGTAGGAGGAGAAAGCCGAGAGGGGGAATGGACAGAAATACATCTGCTGAGATAAAGGGGAGGAGAGAGGAGGGGAGGCGGGAGGTGAGAGATGCGAGCGGTGCAAAGGAGGCGAGGTGGCTGAGATTTGCGAGAAGCAAAGAGCAGCAGCGTGTGGCGCGCATGTTTTATTCAACGCAGAGCTGCTAGGAGAGGAGCTGCTGGGAGAGGAGCTGCTGGGAGAGGAGCTGCTGGGAGAGGAGCAGCTGGGAGAGGAGCAGCCAGGCATGGACGGGTTCGCCCCAGCAGTGGGTTGAGAAAGAAAGGAGACAGATGGAGGGAGGAGGAGGAGAAGAAGAAAGGCAAGAGATGAACTTCTCTGCTTCTCTGAGCTGGGAGTGAGGGCAGCAGCCTCAGGATCCCAAAGAAAGAGTCTGAGAGAAGTTCATCAGCAGGAGAGTCCGCCTGTCAGATCGGGGTGGGAAAACACTCACAGCCAAAATGAGAAATGATCACGTGTTCTTAAACAGATCTGTGTGACAGAAGAAGAGTCTCTGACTATCTTGGGTTGAATTAGCAACGCCCCTTCTTCTATGCTTTTACATGCTATCATCAAATTAGATGAGTTATGAAACGTTTCTCTCCTGAAAGTTTCATGGACAAGAGAAATAAGCTAAAAAGACCAAGACTCAGCCTCATGTGGACGCTCGAGGAACTGCAGTTTCCTGCACTCTTAAAGGGATAGTTCAGTTTTTTTGAAGTGGGGTTGTATGAGCTCTATGTGACCACTAAGGACATTAGATACAGTAGAAAGTTGTCTCCTCTCCCTCAGTAAGACACAAACTGTAATCGATGGTGACAAGGAAATAGACGCTAACAGGGAGAGACCGTACCAAATTCAAAGGCTATTTTCTCTGCCTACAAGAACTAAAATCAAAAAATAATACCACAGTTTAAGAGTACACTACATAAAATATGTTTTAAGTGCATTAAGTCTTCGGAAATATATACATTTATCTGGACCTAACTAACTGGTCATGTATCCTTTCGCGCAGCGCTAGTGTGCTTCGTCCCCCCTCCTCCTTCCAGCTGTAGGGAAAGTAAACAAGCTATGCTTCGGACGCTGGTTGTAGCCTTGTGTAAGTTTGATCAAGTATCGTAATTCTTTTGTTTGTACTCTAAGGATTGTGAGGCAGCATAGGAAATTCAAAATGAGTGACTATGACAGCGACGATGAAGTTTCATTCACTTTGGAACCAAAAGGATACCTGCATGAACCGGAGCACACAGAGAAGAGCTGCTACAGATGGCGACTGAAAGGAATACAGAGGAAACATCCGTGGACACTGGACATCAAGATAGAGTTGGAAATACTCATGTCAATACAAATGTCTGAGCTGTGACTCAATGCCCACGGATACTGAGTGTTACTGCTGTCACGAGGGGAACTTGGTTACAGACACTCTTCAGGATTTGTCTGAGGACATTGCCGGCTCTCAAGCCATCTGTATAACTCATCACACAGATTTCCCTGCTCTTCTGAATTCTGGAGTGTCCTGTAACAGCAACAACAACAACAACAACAACAGTTGTGGCAGCAGTAACACTCAGCATCTTGATGTCCAGTGTCCGCGGATGTTTCCTCTGTATTCCTTTCAGTCTCCATCTGTAGCAGCTCTTCTTCTGTGTGCTCCGGTTCATACAGGTATCCTTTTGGTTCCAAAGTGAATGGAACTTCACTCAATTTTAAATGAAGTTTAAGAAAAAAAAATTGAAGCATTTTTTCCCCTCTATAATTAATTCTCAATACCACTACTGAGGCAGTAGATTAACTGGAGAAGAGACAGCCTGTGTCTTCCATACAACGTCTCATTAGACAGTAGGGTCATAAATCCACTGGTCCCTCCTTACTCACCGATACAAAAAAATGTCACAACTAAAATTAATTTGCAGAAAAATAACGGTAAAATACTGGCAGCAGGGCTGACAGTATTTTTCCTTTTATTTCACAGGGAATTATTTTTACACATAGGCCTACGTTTAGACTTAACATTTTCAAACCTCTACATCAGGGTTTGGCAACTGGCGGCTGTCTGATATGGACTGGACCCCGACCTATCATCTATGAATTACAAGGGAATTTTAAACTTGACGAGACGCTTCTGTTTTCACCAGCGCATCTTATCAAGTGTTGACAGTATTGGTTTAAGCAGCGCTGGAAACACACAGACCAATTGTCATACAAGTTAAGCTGTCCCACGAGAGCTTCTGAGCCAAGTCTGTGCATCCAAGGCTATAGATATCACTCTTCAGCATGCAGGGACAGATAAAAGGACAATACCCGAGTGGGTCATTTCCACAGACTGAAATCTTTTTTTCTCAATTTTGTGGTTTCTGATCTTGGTGCTCAAAAAACAATAAATAAATAAGATTGTAAAACATTACAAAAAAAAAAGAAAAGAAAAAGAAAAAGAAAATCAAATAAATAAAAATCCTCCTCTTTTTTTCAAATTATTTTTATTTTCTTGGATGGAATGTTATATATATTTCAGTAAACATCTAAAAACAAGAGCTTTATTTTCTCATCCTTTAAAGTCTTTTTTTCCAGAAAGTAATTAAACACCATCAGTCAATGAAACCCTCAGCATGGATTGATCTCTGCTGCCTGCAGAGTCAAACAGTGGTTGCATCATTACACACTGAGCGAGAGGTACTTTCACATCCTCAGACCTGTAATAAAAACATCCTCAGAGTGACCTGTGAGAGCTGCAAAGCTGGAAGTCTGCAGCACACAGGAGCATCCAGCCAGCTTAAAATGTCACAGAGGACAGAAAGTGAGGATCTTTTCGCCCCTGCAGCAGTTTTCTGCATCATGTCGTCTTTTCCAAGCCTGCAAACATTATGCATGTGTTGTATTTACTCCTGAGCCCCATTCACCCACTCAGACAAATCCACAGCAGCGGTGGGAGACATAACTCCATCCCTCCTGCACCACGAGTTCCTGCACCACGAGACTCCCAGAGAAAGCTGCTTCTTCAGATTCACCTCCAGAGGGTTTCTGTGCCTGTGATGGAGACTCTACATGATCAAGTAGCTGTTGCTGGTAAGAGTGTTGGCACAGAGGACATGTTGTGAGCAGCTCCGCTCTCCTGCTGTGTGTCCTCATACAGCCACATGTGCTGAACCCTACAGTCATCGGGGTGGTTGCAGCTCAGCGCGTGGAGCGGCTGCTTAATGAAGTGGCCATGCAATGACACTTCTTATTAATGCTAATGCTCGTGAGCTAACCCATGGAGGCACCTTGTGAGCTTTGAGGGGACGCTGCAGAGGAAAGGAAGCTATTTAATGTCACGGAGCATCGCCATCAGATACAGAACACAGTTTACAATCTTTGCAGCTACCTTCAGCTCCTGCATGAATAATAGACATTGTGAATTGTCTGAGCTCATGCATGTTTCATTAGGCAGGAACAACAAACCGACAGTCTTTAGTACACACAGTTTCAAAGCCTTCTGTTGCTCCTGAGGCTGCAGACAGGCATCCCTGCAACCCTGCACCCAAAACCTGCACTCCAACCAAAAGTCAAGCTCCATTTATCTATCAGAGTCATCTTTGTACATTAGCGTGCAACACCTCGTACTGCTCCAAGGAGCTTTGAGCACACTACAGTGACCATGATCTGAGTCACCGCAGCAACAGGACCTGTTTCACACAGCCGGGCCCAGGCCTTCGCACACATATAGAAGTTAGCTGAGAGCATGGGAGCAATCCACCAGGACCTGTGCCAGCGGTTCTTAAGTGGGTGTTCCTGTTCAGGTTAAGGTGGGGGATGGGTATCAGGGCCCTGAGGGATGGAGTGGCCTGTGGATGGGGGCTGCAGTCTGTACCGGTTACCTTTTACTATCAGATACAGGAAGTAGGACAGAGGTTATGCAAGAGAGGAGTGTTGTCGAGTGGGCATGAAGAAAGAGCAAAAATCTACAAGGCATAATGTCATGTGACAGATTTTAGCACCATGGACAGAGAAACCAGGTCTATGGGTTTCAATATGTTTGATTAAACTTCAGGGCTCAAAAATAAATGCATTAATCAAAGAGCATATAACAGCTTAAAGACAACAGTTCAGCAATTGATAGGAAAATAACTTCTAAGTAATATTTTGAAAGAAATTCTGAAATTAATAAACCACAGGGTCTCCAAGAGACTGTATTATTATTACTGTTATAATTATTTTCCTTTTTTTTACTTCCTCGTTAAACTGTGATTTGAAGGTGATGTCACGGCCTGAAGGTTTGCCTGTGACGGGGTATTTTAGCTTCCAAACTGTACGATGGTAAAAGAAGGAGCCACTCTATACACAGTCTATGGTTCAGAGCTGTTATTTAGTGTCTCTGTTTTGTTTAGCATCAATGTATTTGGGGCACAGTGACATTCCTGCTTTGTGCGGGATGTTTTTGTTTTTACTTTTTGTTGTTTATTCATTTATATTAATTTTTTCTTTCTGCACTGTTTATTCACTGGCATTTTGCTGTTTTGTTTTTGAGGATGAATTTTTGTTCACCTGCCGCAGGTTTCTTCTGATGGAGACAGTCAAAGCTGCAGCAGATCATCTTTTCCAGTGAGTCTCTGTAAAACAGTCTGGTTCATTCAGTCCTTCTGGTTCATTCAGTCCTTCTGTTAACTGAAGGGCAGGTTTAAGTCCCATCCATGCTCAACGTTGAATATAGATCCAGATACAGACGGAGCCCTCTGTCCACGCTCTGCATTCATTTTGTCCGTATTTCTGCAAGTTTACATAAAGTTTACAGATATGGACCAAAACAGAGTAGTACCACCAGCTTTGGTGAGACACAAAGATGAAATAACAACGGAGGAATGTTTGCAAGTATTTGGGTGCGTCCGAACAGTCTTTTTTTGATCAGGAACCTTCCAGACTGAAGAAATGACCCAGAAGCATTTAAGCGTCGGCCATGATAAGCTCTGTTCGAATTCTCCAAAAGTTAAGGAAAGAAGGGTCGTTGCTTCCTTTAAAATCTCCTTTTTATTTTCCTTTTCCAAAGGTAAGGAGAAGAAAATGCCCCATAATGCCTTGCGGCAGGTAACGTGTATAAATACGGCTCCTGCTGAAAGTTTACGGAAACTTACAATGGAGAAGGGACGGAAATTATGTGAGTACTGTTGCTTTTCTAACATTTACCATCATGTGTCTGCCTGAATGTGTTTACTGTGTTCACGATGTATGAATGTCAAAAAGATTTACAACCTGAAACGTTTGGTTGCAATTTCCGAACTGTAACAATAAATCACTAGTGATAGAATTAATACGGTTTATTAAAATCAATAAAAGAAGGGCAAATGAGGACTTTTACAATACTCCAAATATAATAATTTCAAACAATGTTTATAATGAATTATGTGAAGGAAACAGGGAGTGTAGTGTTTCTGACAGTCTGCTGTATTATCAAAGACAGTCCTCTTGTGTTATCAGGCTTCACAAAGGAAACACCCACTGCATGACCAAAGACAAAACACCATCACAGGTAAACCCTCTGATCATGGATTGTTAATGTCAACTGGTGAAGACACGAAACGACCCTGTGAGATGAGGCAGAGGACAAATGCGCTTCTTGTAGTTCATTTTCGGAACGTTGTAGTTCGTCGTGGCTTACCTAGGTCACAAGTAATTGTCGTCACGTATATATGACATCAAATTGAAAATGAAGTCGAATTCCTCTTAGGCTGCAGTCTCCTTTCCTCACATCTTTTCCCCTCCTTCCCTTGACCCTGTGACATTTTTTTTTTATCGGGATTAAGGTAAAGTGGATAGGAAAGGACTTAGGAAGGACTATTTGGATCCACCTTATATCTGCCTCACAGAGAGCCTCTGCCAACAACTGCCTCTTGCAACACTGCCTCTGTTTTTGTCTTTTATGCAGGCAGTACATCAGCAATACCTCCTCCACAGTGACCATTTTTGTTTTTGAGTTTGTTGTCATAAACTTTAACTCTGGGCTGCTCCCCCTGGTGGATGTATTGGTATACAGCAATGCCAATGTAAAGGGCGCACAGAAGTCTGTGAGCAGTGACAGTAACAGGGTTTGAAAAGAACTGAGACATTCCCGTACATACAGGAAGGAGAAATGTGTCTTAACACCTCTAAAGCGAGCAGACCAAACCACAAAGCTCAGGACGCTCCCTTCCATAGAGACTGAACTAATGAGTCTTATCTTAAACTCTCTGTGACCCGTGTTCCCGTCTGTCCACCAACTGTGGGGCTCTGGGGACATTGGCATGAGCATCATCATATTTTGTTTTCTTTCTTTCTCTTTCTGACATTCACGTCCCCGAGAGGATGACTCTAAATAATCCTTATGATCCGTCTGACATGAAGAGCCAGAAGAGAGTCGACCTTTTCGGGTTCACTTCAGAACTCCAGAGCAGACATTCAGGGTCCCCACAGGCTGAACTGCAGCACAGCAGACATTTAATCAGGCCAAACACTTAGTTACTGTAAGCATGTGGTGTGTTCAGGTACTTTACATTTCAAGAGTAAAATCCAATGCTGGTAGTTTTATCTTTGAACTGCACATTGATGCTCCCACACACTGAAACTTTCAGTCCAGTCAAAATCTGACATGAGCAATCAGGAAGGCATCGATCTGTCAGGCCAGTTTGATTTATAAAATCTCAAGAAGAAGTCCTGACGCCAAACAGATTTAAAAGTAAACATATGAAACCACTGCATGGACAGCAGGCAGCAGCCGGATCTGACGCTCGGATTGTGGAGTTTGAATATAAATATATATATATAGAGAGAGAAACTTATACAGGCTGCTTTTCTCTTTGTCAGCATGGATGCAGATTTTCATGGAAACCCTCACGAGGAGGACCATGGCCCCTGAGGTTGAACATTCAGAGACTACTGAAACTGTCAGAATCAAAAATTCCAGAATCCTCCTGATTATCTTTATGATGCCAAAGGCGTAAAGGTACTAGTAGCAGTTTTTCATGGATGCCAAGGGACGCCTGGCTTCCCCAATAAAAACTGCAAGAAAGAGAAAATATAAACAAACTTCACCTTTTTACATTTTTTTACGTTTTAAAATAAATAAAAAATCTTTGTCATTTTGAAATTCTTTCTTTTATTTCTCCACTGGCTCATGCAGATTTCTGTTGTTGTGTATTTCTTTCCTTAAATCTGAACTAAAACAAGCACCATGTTTGTCAGGAATAGTCTGTGTCGTTCAGCTCAGCAGAAAAGAAAACTTTAGCAGTTTTCACAACCAAGAAAAGCTTCACAGAGAATCTGCAGAATGCTCTAACGTGGTCCTGATGTGAAGTGTAACCCCTAAATTCCACCACACGCGCCGTGCTGCGCCGCTCAATCCAGAGGGGGAGGGCTGGTCCTCAGAGAGCCACAGGCTCTTGTGTGTGTGTGTGGACTGACTTATTGATATGTCAGTCCACACCTTGTTCTTTCTGCCTGTATCCTTATAAAAAGGATGTTTGGGATCATACAGAATGTGGAACTTCTTCACTTCCAAGATCAGCTTCTCTTCATCCATGTCATCGTGATGCGTCTGGGACCCTCTGACTGACTGTTTACCTGACGCACATGCCTCCGGATGTGACGTGTTTAAAACATATCAAAGCAACTTGTGCATTGTGCGCTGCATGGCGCACGTGGCGTTGATTGGCGTTGCGTGGTGCTGCGTGGCACTGCAAGGCGCTGCGCTGCTGCAAGTGCGGTGGAATTCAGGGGTAAGATTTTCTTTCTTACCAATCATAAACCAGTGGTTTCCTGTTAGAAAAAAAGACTTTTAGTATCACGAGGAGAACTTTCTAATTTTCTCTTTTCGATGAACACAAACAACAACATGAAACAGTTTGAAGCTCAGATGTTCATGTGGATAAACTCTTCCTGAAATGGTTTGGTTTCAAACTCACAGTCAGAGCTGATTCAGGTAGAAATACTGCTGTTCCCTCACCTGTCTCTGTGTCTGAGGACCTGGGGCGCTGACTGGACTTTGTGCAGTCAGCAACAAAGCGCTCCTTTGTTCTTTCTGTCTGAACCAGACTCTGAGTCTGGATATTGTTCCTGCAGCAGGAGGCCGGCGTTTCCTCTAAAGACCACAGGAACATGTTCAGGGACAACAAAGGAAGGAAACAATCAATGCTGCGCCTCCAGGCTGATGGTTCGGACTCAGGTGTCACGTCTGCCCTGTTCGTGACACGTTTTATTACCCAGCAGTCAGCGGGTTATCTGCAGAGCTCCTGTAAGAGCTCAGAGGGCGATTGATAAAATCACTCGACCTGGAGAACACCAATCAATACCGTGCTGGTCAGTCTGCAGCGTCTGAGGACCGGGAGCAGGGACAGGCTCTGTGAAGCCTGATAAGGTTTGGCAGAGCCTCAGAAACCACAAAGAGCATGTTAAGGTCACAGCAGAGCCGATGAAAATGACGGAGTGACTCACAGGGGGACGACAGGCTTCAGAGCTTCAGATGGCCAAGTTTGACTTAAAGGCGCAGGAAGAATCCAAACCAATCCCAGAGGATCATTAGATATAAAAAAAAACAACATCAGCTCAAAGAATCTGCTTCCTCTTTTCCTGTTTAGCCTTCATCCTCATCCATCTTCGGTCAGAGTGAGATGATTTCTGAGGAATCTGACATTTTCAATCAAATCTTTTTCCCAGCTAATGTTTCAATCAGCAGAAAAACTCTGCTGGGGTTTTGTGATGCTCTGTGGAGAGATGTTGGTCGTGTTTGAAAACTGTACCTGCATTTTGAGAGTTTACAGAGAGGAGGAAATAACCTCAGGGGGGCCAGCTGTGTCCTCTGAGGAGTTCTTATTATTTGCGTGTGCTTGTACAAGTGTGTGTGTGTGTGTGTGTGTGTGTGTGTGTGTGTGTGTGTGTGTGTGTGTGTGTGTGTGTGTGTGTGTGTGTCTGTGTGTGTGTGTGTGTGTGTGTGTGTGTATGTGTGTGTGTGTGTGTGTGTGTGTGTGTGTGTGTGTGTGTGTGTGTATGTGTGTGTGTGGGGGGGGTTGTGTGTGTGTGTGTGTGTGTGTGTGTGTGTGTGTGTGTGTGTGTGTGTGTGTGTCTGTGTGTGTCTGTGTGTGTCTGTGTGTGTCTGTGTGTGTGAGAGAGATTGTGTGTGTGTGTATGTCTGTGTGTGTGAGAGAGAGATTGTGTGTGTGTGTGTCTCTGTGTGTGTGTGTGTCTGTGTGTGTGAGAGAGAGATTGTGTGTGTGTGTGTGTGTGTGTGTGTGTGTGTCTCTGTGTGTGTGTGTGTCTGTGTGTGTGAGAGAGAGATTGTGTGTGTGTGTGTGTGTGTGTGTGTGTGTCTCTGTGTATGTTTGTGTCTGTGTGTGTGTCTGTGTGTGTGTGTGTGTGTGTGTGTGTGTGTGTGTGTGTCTGTGTGTGTGAGAGAGAGATTGTGTGTGTGTGTGTGTGTCTCTGTGTGTGTGTGTGTGTCTGTGTGTGTGTCTGTGTGTGTGAGAGAGAGATGCAGGTGGCCTGAAGTAAATGGAAAAACCAAAAGGAGCTTTTCAGGCTTTCTCAGGGTGAGATAAGAGGTCAGGAGCTTCCAGCAGGAATGCTCCCATAGAGGAAATAAAGTCAGGGGGTTGAATTCATGCAGCCAGTGATATGAGCAGTGACAAGCTTCCAGATGTTTCAGCTGTGTAATGTCTCCATCACTGTGTCTCTCCATCTCTCATCCCTCTGCTGTTGTGGTTGTGAGTGACAGCTGGAGGCAGTCATGAGGGGAAAACTCCATTTACCGAGAGGTGGAGACCAAATATGATTCTGCACCTCCAAGTCTGAGGTCGTCAAAGGGTGGACTACCCGGTCTGGGTCAGGACAGAGTCTTTGCCCCGAGCGGAGGGGTATAAGTATCTGAGGAATTTGTTCGCAAGTTAAGCAGAGATCAGTTTGAGAGATCAGACAGTTTGGGGCGGCGTCGGCAGTGATGAGGACACTATACCTGTCGTAGTGAAGACAAAGCCTGACCCAGAAAGTAAGGCTCTAAATTTACTGCTCAATCTACGTTCCAGCCCTCACCTGTGGCCACGCGCTGTGGGTAGAGACTGAAAGGACAAGATCATGGATACAAGCATCTAAAATGAGCTTTCTACCCAGCGTGTCTGGGCTCAGCCTTAGAGACAGGGTTCAGAGCTCAGACATCAGGAGAGGCTCAGAGTGGAGTCGCTGCTCCTCCACATCCAGGGGAGCCACATGAGGAGGTTCAGACAGGTCCACCTGGGAGGAGATCCCAGGGTAGACCCAGGACACCATGGGGAGATTGTATAACTCGACTGGCCTGGGAACACCTCCCAGAGGAGCTGGTGGGAGTAACCAGGCACAGAGGTCACTGGTCTTTGCTGAAGACCTTGTTGCCCTGAGACATAACAAAGAAGCCAAAGTGGACTCATTTTCAGGTAAATATTTCCCCCCCAAACTCCTGTGAACTCTCAGTTTCTCTAAACCTTAGAGATTAGTTTTAGTGTCTTCAGTGGCATTATCACCAAACAGGAATAACGTTATTACCATGGATGGATTACACGTAAAGTAAATGTAAAGACATGAATACCTGTTTGACATGGATGTCCTCCGCTGAGGTGTGACTGAACAGAGCAGGGGAGGTTGACTGATATGAAAAATGTGTGACAGGTTGGTTGAGTCTGCATTTGTCCTTCCTGAACTCTGTAAGTCTACCTGTTTTTACTGGGACAGGAGCAAAAAAGGAGCTCGCTTTGAGGAGCTGGAGTGAAACCCTGTGTCACTTCAGTCCAGATATCAGTAAAGGAAAAAGCCAGCAAAACTTCACCTCACTGTGTAGGGGAGATCAACCTTGTCTAACAACAACCCCTCTCTTTTTACCTGGAACCACCACACCGCCCACAGGATGCAATCTGAGCATCCTTCATCAGTCTCACTGGTCTGACAATGAAGCTTTTTGTGGTTGTTTGAGAAATAGAAATGAATGATGTGAGAAAGGGGTTTGAATTTATGGAGGTGTCGGTAAAAGTGAAGTCTTGCTGCTGAAACTTTGCTGCATGTTGCACACAGGTCTGCAGACAGAAGCTGCAATTCAAGCACCCTTTCTGCAAAATTAAAGTGATATTTCTGAAGTTTGTGTAAAGTATGAATGCACCTTACTGGTGTTATCTTCTCCTGAGATTCAATTTGCAGAATTCTGGGGAAGGAAGGAGGACTGTAACCAGGGGTAACCATGGATACTTCAAACATTTCAGGAGCCCAACTGTCATTTGGAGGGGGGATACTATTAATCCAAACTGGAGATTTTTCTCTAATTTTGAGGGGTTTCATTTCCATTTTTTATTGTGGTATTTAGTTTTTGCACAACTCCAGGTGTAATGGAAATGCGACTGTCTAACCCCAGACTAACACAAATATATTAATTCATGTAATCATGCATTTAGCTTTCTGAGTGTAGCATCATGAATAAAAACAGGAAACAAACTGCAGACATTCAGGGTACTGTCCTGAAAATACACCACCTCCCTCTTGCAGCTGTAAAATTAAAGCTTCGCCGTCAATTTTCTCACTTCTGCCAGTAATAGATGACTTATTCATCTTGTTTTGCTGTTTCTATGAGTTCTGGATTAAGGATCTTGCATGAAAATAATCCTGCATGTATAATAAATGCTGCTCATCTCTTTGTGCTCATGTGTGGGCGTTTGCTCTCTTCTGGTTGCCCCAGAAAGTCACCGGTCTAAAAGAAACACGACCCCCAGGCTTTGGAGGAAAACCCCATCCTTCCCTCTGTGTGTGTGTGTGTGTGTGTGTGTGTGTGTGTGTGTGTGTGTGTGTGTGTGTGTGTGTGTGTGTGTGTGTGTGTGTGTGTGTGTAACCAACTGATAAGCAGGACTGTCAGATTTGTCTCATGCTGCTCTGTGAGGAATCTGACAGCTGTTTTTCCCTCTCTAACATGTTTGGACAGCTAGCTGAGCATACTGCGTGCTAATGCTTCGTGTTGTGTGTGTGTATGTGTGTGTGTGTGTTTGTGTGTGTGTGTGTGTGTGTGTGTGTGTGCGTGTGTGTGTGTGTGTGTGTGTGTGTGTGTGTGTGTGTGTGTGTGTGTGTGTGTGTGTGTGTGTGTGTGTGTGTGTGTTTGTGTGTGTGTGTGTGTGTCAAGCACATGTGAGCATTAGCTGGATGTATGAATCTGTGGGCTGCTCTCCTCTTTAGGTCTGTGTTTGTGAGTGACAGCTGCGGTGAGAGGCAGCTGGAGGAGCAGATGTATTGTGCTGCGTGTTGTTGTGTAATTTAACAGTATGGCTGAAAAAGCTCTTTGTTGTTTCTTCACAGTTTTACAGTTTAACGTTACAGATAAATAAAACCACCCAGTGCTTTTTTCCGGTCAGCTCCTCTGACTCAAAGCAGCAGCTCTCTCGTCTTTGTCCGTTTCTTGTAATTTTTTTCGTCTCTTTTTCGTAATCTTTGTATTTGGAGTGGATCATCACTTTGTATGGTTCATTGTTGGTCATGGACACCAAACTTTTTGTGGATTCAGCGAAATTTTTTACTACTTTTCTCCTGTGTTTGTCTGGAGATCCTACATGTAACCATGGCTGCATTGTTTACATGCGAAATTAGCTGTTAGCAGCCTGTAGCATGTCAATGCTAACTAGTGTAGGGCTTGATGATTTCCCTCAAGCTGAGGAGGAGGAGGTGAGGACGACGTGCTAGTTCTCAGATGTGAGCTGGGAGGTGACGACGTGGACCTGTCCTTCCATCCATCGTTGGGAACGTGGGATCTAGCTCTGGGGGATGGACGAGCTAGCTGTGCTAACCCGGCGGCATCGTGCTGTTCACTGACGTGGCTGACAGAGCTGACATTGGGCGCCGGCTCCACATCGGAGGAGCTTCGCCTGCTGTGAGCAGACAGGATCCAGGAGACAGAGACTGAACAGACTGCAGGGGAGGCTCAGTCCTGGACCCTGTGGAGGTGGAGACTGGCTGGGCTGGAGAGTGGTGGACGAGTGGTGGGCGGGATGTCGTCATCTATTTTCTTGTGGACCTTTTTGCACTTTCTATACTCTTTCTTACTTTTGTTTTCTTGAATGCTGCAGTGACTCCTGAATTTCCCCTCGGGGATAAATTAAGTATTTTCTATTCTATTCTATTCAGGAGTGGATCAGCTACAGAAGCCGTGATAGGCTAACGTTACGGTAATCAGAAGCTACATTAAGTAGCTTCTGAAATCAGTTTATCATCAGTTTGTAGAAATGTGTTTTGTTTGGAAGTAAATAAACAGTTGCTCTGCCTACAACAGCCAGGGAGCAAGGAGGGGTGATACATAGCAGGGATCGAGTGGCGTCTCGTGTAAGAGATGTTTTTTCAGCCCTACCCCTTGGCCCACAATCAGAGGACCAAGGGGAAGGGGCAGGAGGAAGAGCAACCATTCTGATTGGCCCTTAATTTGTGCCAAATTCACCCCACAAGTGCAGAAAAAATGTGTGACACCTCAAACACAGCAGCTCCGTCTGCAGTCTGACTCCGTTGTGCTGCTTGACTGCCATTGTCAACTCACACCGGCTGCGTGTTCAGTTCAACAAGCCTCCTGACTGACAGACAGCTGGAGTCACAGACCTGCAGTTCCTGCTCTTCCCTCCATTGATCAGTCTCTTCATTCATGTTGGGATGCAAAACCTCAAACCTGTTGACTCCTGGTCTGGCTCTGCTCATTATGTTTGTTTGTCGTCATAATCAAGATAAATAGTGTCTGATTTTGACACAGTCCGTTTTACTTTGAAAGTTTCTGGATGTTTTTAGGTCGCTTCCATGCACAACTTTCTGTCTCACTCCATCTTCTACCATCTGGTATATTTTAGCTGTCATTTCAGGACATTAAAAGACCAAAATGACTCCTTAATCCTTTCCCAAAACACCAGTTTCTGCTTTGGCCAGGTGGAGGGACAGACTAGAGGCAAAGATCTTTTCAACAGTAAGTTCCTAGAGTTGTGAAGCACAGCATCTTTATACCAAATTTTACTCCTCCCTGTGGAGTGAGTTAACTTGTTTTCAGCTGAAGCCTTGACTGCTTCCTCCCTCCTCTGCTGAAACAGAGATGTAACTCTGAGGCGCTCCCATTCATTAAAAAATCTGTAAGCTCTTCTGGATTTAGTCCACGCTGTCTCCACTCCAAATATTTACTCCACATGTGGATTACCCGGCGGGCGGCTCGGCCCTGAGGACCCACCAGCTGACCACACAGCTCTGCTCTCAGCCTAATGAGAGATGTTACTCCAGCAATGACCCGACCAATTATCTGATGTGAGTCAGACAGGAGCTCCCCGTGCTGCGGATGCAGAGAGAAGAAGAGTAATGAGATGCCTCCCAGCTCAGGGTAAGAGGAGATAATGGCTGCTCTCAATGAGGCCAATCTCAGCTGATTCATTTGCAAAGCTTTCTAATCTGGAAGTGTTTGGGCATCCTCTTAAGAAGGACTATTTACTGCTGGGTCCATTAGTCAAAGTGTGGGCTCATTCTCACAGGCTGCATCCTGCTGTACATCACTGCCCACTATCACTGAGCACCCCCCATGCTCCACACAGTACTAATTCTTCTTCTTCAGCGCTCAGACAATGAAACAATAATGTCCCACTTTCTATCTCCAGCACTCAGACTTGATCAGGGTGTAACTCTTCCTGTTTTATAAAAGCCTGTCCTCAGAGAATCCAGGTGTTTGCTGCTTCAGTGAGCGTGCAGCAGGTCTGCAGAGAGGACGGACGGGGGCTGACGGTGCACGAGTCACGCAAACATGCATCGCACTTTGGGATTTAGTGAGTTCCCGTACTGCAAAATGTTTTAAGGGTTTAGATGCTCCAGCAGTTCTGACTCTGCATCAGGAAAAGTCATCCAAACTGTCTGTACAGACATTAGCCTCCTGATGTTTGTTTACACATCTTATCCTGCATTAATGTCTTTATTACAGACTCCTAACAGATCGCCTGTGTATTGTGGTTATTATTACATCCTGTTTGTTGCTCTGGAAGATGGAGAAAGAATGATAGAGACGACAATCAGATAATGTGACAAAATACAGTGTTTAATACTGCACAGTATGAATTGATGGGTTCAAATATGATATAATAGGTGCTAGTTGTGGCATAATTATGTTATGTTATGCTATGTTATGATATGACACAGTCTGTTATTGTACCATATGACAAGACACTTTATGGCCCTTTGAGGGGAGACTGTGTCAGATGTGTTTAACCTCCACCAAAGTAATGATGATAGTTTTAGAGACTGTGGGGACTTTCAGTTTAAAGTGGACTGCAGCACCCCCTTTTGGCCGGTGATAGTCTCATCTCAACAAGGTGTGTGATAAGGTATTTATCAACAGTTAGGTAGATCTACGCTTTGAAACCTGACAAGAAGCTAACTTTGTCAGTTTGTACCATAGTTTAGTAGCTGTCTATATTTATCTCTACTCACAGCCCGGTGCTCTGAGACGTGTCTGTAACGTGTAACGTTAGTGAATCCTGGTTCTGTCCTACCAGAGCTCATCTACCAACTCCAACCTCACCAAGCAGAGCTAATGTAACCTGGCTCTTCATTTTATTGATAGACTCCCAAGTTTGAACAGACCACTGCAGAATAACTGCTGACTGTGGGTTGGAGTCAACATTAGAAAAAACAGTTTAGCCCTTTTAGCCTTTAGCTCATGTTTAACCCTTTAGCGTGTGTTCAAGCCTTTTGCTTGCATTTCAGTATTAAGCTTGATTATTAGTCCTTGGCTCTTGTGTTAGCATTGAGCTTGTGCTCTATCTCTCTCACCTTTCTCTTTCTTCTGCTCTTCTGTCCTTTTTCTGTCTGACAGTTAGGCTCCAGTGTCCACCATCACTACAACATTAATCACAGAAATCGTTTTCAGCAGAGAAAAACACCGATCTCTCTTCTTTTTTACTAAACTTCATCAGTCGGCGTGGTGTTATCATTGAGACTTTGACCATAAATGAATCCAGTTCTGACGGCCTGATCCAGAAGCTAAGAAGTAGCATTTAGGAATAACCTGTATTGGTGCTGATTATGTGATTTTAAAGTGTGGATTAGGATCAGGCAGATCAGAGGGGGAATTTCTCAAGATCACTTTCAAACCCCTCACGGGACTTTAAGCAATTAAAGTTTTTCCTTTTTTTAAATGGTGAAAATGACAAACAACATGAATGTGATGGAATCAGATCCTTTCTTTTCTGTAGTTATTGCCCTCTAGTGGTTACTTAAGGTACTTTATTTTGTTAACCTGAGCTAGACAAGAAGTGAGGCCACTTGTCCAAATGACACTTCCTCCTAAGCCCCATTTTCCTCCGGTTCTAGCCAGGACCAGTCACAGTTGCTCATTCATTGCCATCCATGCCTTCACTAGTTTAAAAGCGGCATCATCTGTAAGTTATATTGTTTTGCTTTATTTAAGCAACACGTGTGCATTATTATTTGTTTTAGAAAGCTGCATATCTTGTTGTTTAAGGCTAATTGTGGAAAATGTATAATCTAAGCACATGACGATTGATCTTATTAGTATGCCATTTAGTTTGTGTGATGTTTTGACTATATGTTAATCCAATTAGGACATTTTGATCTTTTCTTTTAAGTGTCATTACTGAAGCCATCATTTTGTGAATTGATGAAACATTTCATTTATCTCTGGTTTTGTCAACGGTTTCACATTTTATCCTGATTAAACCATCCGACTCAACACATTGGCCTGTTCCTTGGAGTTTGATTAGGAGAGTGTTTGGCTGTCTGTATAGCTAAGTCTACATTCATGGGAACAATGCTCAGTGAGGACAGAACAATAAACTAAATCAGAAACGTGTAGAAATATTCCTGTCAGAAAGCAGCAGAGGAATTATTCTGTGTCCTGTTTCTGCTCTTCCTCATTTTCCCCTGTGATACGAAGCTCAAAAAAAGAAATCAATGCACTGTGATGATTTTTTTTTTGCCTCCTGAGGTCAAAGGGTGTCAGAACAGGTGAGTCCTCGTTAAAGGAGCAGAAATACAGCCACATATTAAAACTGCACCGCTGAACAAGACCCAGCTCAAAAGTAAAGAAAGAGACATGAGTTTTATTCCTAATGAGCTCTAATGCAGACTAAACATGTTTGACAATCCTCTGAGCTGAGCAGCTTGTCTTAATGTGACACAGCGCCCTCTGGTGAAAAATAACCCCCTCTGGAGTCTGCAGGGACTCAACCCCCACCTCTGCGTGTCCTCATGAATCAAAGACTCATTAGAGACGCTCAGATCAGACTCACTCACGCCGT
Source organism: Halichoeres trimaculatus (assembly GCF_033239565.1). Lineage (NCBI taxonomy): Eukaryota > Metazoa > Chordata > Actinopteri > Labriformes > Labridae > Halichoeres > Halichoeres trimaculatus. The sequence goes on along the minus strand of NW_027437189.1, from coordinate 36,568,165 downwards.
GAGCTTCAGAAACACAGGAAACTGGGCTCTTTCCTCATTTGCTTCATAAAAGAAAACTAATTTCTCACTCTTAAATGTTTAAAGGTCAAGAAAATTGTGTGGCTTTTTGATTTGACGCGTTAGTTTTTCTTTCTTTGTGAAGTGTTTCAAACAGAGCTTTGTGCAGCTTTTGGTGCTAAGAAATAATGAAAATTACATCAGCTCAACTAAATGACAGATCTCTATTTTTCTGTTTGAAAAAGTAGAAAAAGGCACGAAGATAGAAAATATTGAGACTTTTATCTGGATTAGAATTATTCTGAAGATGTGTTTGACTTCAGAAGACATCTACGGATACAATTTTAATACACTTGAATTTCCTTACACTTCTTATGTCCAATTTTTCTCAGGATGAAGCGATGACATCAATCTCACAGGACAACCCCACAGGCTTTTTAAGAGGCTCATATTAAAACAATAAAAAGTCTCAAAGTGTCTTTAAAACACTTTTAATCCCTGAATCTGTCTGAAATTCTCCTGATGTGTGATTCTTTAGAGGCTGAGTGTTTTTGATGGAGTTTTCTCTGCATGTTGTTCCTTAAATACTCTGTGTCTCTGTAATAATCATTATACAGACCCCTTCACCCAGTCTTTACTATGTATGTTTTTTTTCCCATCATGCTCTGGGAGTAGCCTTGGAGAGCAGCCTAACAGCCGTGCTCCTCTAACGCGGCGCCTCTGGAGACGAACTGCATTAACAGTTATTCTTTAATGCAGCCCCGGAGTCAGGGGGTCATTTAGTGGGGCAATGCCCCCCCGCCCCTGCCTCCTTGCCCCCCCCCATTGGCTGTCAGAGTAATTAGGTTTTTTTTTCCTTCTGAACGTTGTATTGGGATGAGTCATAATTTGTTTTGTGTGTCACATTGTATTGATTCATATTTATTTCATTCAAATCAGTAAAATGTAAAATACAAAAATATTTTAATATAATTTAATTCATTATATGTCTCGGCTTGTGTCACGTGACACAAACGTGCCGCTGCAAGTGACGCGTGGACGCTTTGTTTACGTTCGCACTGCCCTCGGGGAGCCGGAGGAGAAAAAAAAGGAGCCAGAGGAGACGTGTAGGATAATTCAAAACGGATATCGCAATGGACATAAGGAATTTTTTTCCGACCACCGCCAGAAACTAAAACTGCTTCTGGTAGGACAGAGCAGCAACCTGAGGCACGAGCGACAGCCGAGCAGGAGAACCGTATTTCCGTGGAGACTGAGCTGGAGGAGCTAACAGCTAGTGAGCCGCTGCCGCTGGCTAGCGGTAGGAGCACAGACGGAGCGGGAACAAGCCAATTACAGCCCCAATCCCAGGTGCAGCAAACTCTCTCAAGCACAAAGCCATGGCCACAGTGACCCTCCGGATGATTTAGGTGAGGACAAGCCTGCTCAGATCATTTTGAAGAAGTTTCCCTCTCGCCTCTTCAAGAGGCAGAAACGCTCATTTGTTGCCCTGTGGTACAACTGTAGAGACTGGTTAGAATACAGTGTTAAAGCTGATGCTGCATTTTGTTTTGCGAAAGTTTGGAGCTGTAGATTCTGTGTTGGCCAACTAGCCGGAAATCGGTACTACATCAGCGCTATTATCGACATGTTACAGTTTCTGGCCATAAACGGATTGCCTCTCAGAGGGAGTGTGGAAGCATTTAATTCTCAAGGTGATGCAAGCTGTGGACTTTTTTTGTCATTGTTTGAGTATTCAGTGAGAAAAGACCCAGAGCTTGAGAAGATACTGCAAACAATCCCACAAAATGCTAGATATACATCACATGACATACAAAATGAACTACTTAAGATAATGAGTGATATTTTAACTGAGGAAATTGTACACGACCACAACAGAGGAAGAGGACAGTTAACAAAAATCTTCAAGGATTTGTCGTTGAAGAGAGCGTGGGCCAGCAGCAGGGTGATACTGACATGGGTGACACTGAACTGCGGAGATTATTCTTCAGCACCCTGGACGCAGTGGGGGAAGAAATAAGCAAGCGTTTCAGTGAACGCAACAGTGAGTTTATGACCGCACTTCAATCTCTGGACCCAAACAGTGAAACTTTCCTTGATGTCAAACATGTAAAGCCCATTCTGACCTTATCAAGCACTGAAATCATTGAAACAGAGTTTTTGGTTGCTCGTCACTTCCTCAAAACAAACATGACTGCCGACAATGAAACCTGGACAATATCACAGATTGTCAAGACATTCCACAGCACACTGGAGGCCATGCCAAGTGTGATGACGGCCTTTAAACATGCTCTGACGTTTCGGAGCATCAACAGCAAGGTGTGAGAACTCTTTCTCTACTTTAAAAATAGTTCTCACAGACAATAGACTCAGCATGCTGCACCAACGAAAAGCACATTTAGTGCAGCTGGCCTTTGAAAGAGACCTAACTAAAAGATTTGCTACTGAATGGAAGGAAGCAGTAATGAAGAGGTTCAACTCTGGGAGACGGCAACTGCAGCTCTACTAAGTGGTGAGTAGTGGAGATATTTATTTAAAGTGGGTGTGACATTATGATTGGTGTGGTTGCACAACTGATTTTCATGTGCATATGAAGTGAAATTTGTGCTTGTCCCGGTAAAAATAGACCATATAGTACAGCATAGGTATAGGTAAGTACAGTATGTATGCATATATGTATGTGCAGATCTGTGGGAAAATCAACACTGTCCCCCCATGGTCATCACATGCCCCCCTTATAATATGGTTCTGGAGCCGGGGCTGCTTTAATGTAATGGCTCACCACGAGCAAAGATGCACATGTCTGCAGCTGACGGACGCGTTTCTTCAGCAGAGCAGCCCGTGTTTCTCATCCTGCTTCACTGGCTGTTATCCATCTTTATCACGGGCAGTTTGCCTCCACCACCGTGAGTATGGATCGCAGGCTGACAGAAAACTGCTGAGGTGAAACTAAAGGAGGTCCTGACACAGAAAGTAAGTGCAGCTCAGAGCCCTCATGTCTAGAGGAAAGGGGGGACTGCACCCCAGGGGGTATTGCGCAAAACCAGGATAAGGGATTAAGCTGGCAAACATTGGTTATCCTGGATGAAGTTAGCCTCAAGTCGGTTGAACAAAGGCTGGCCAAGTTTATCCCAGACTAGTTACCATGGTGATTTATTCTCTGCAGCTAGCCTGCTCCAGACCAGGCTAACTACCAGGATAAGATTAATCCTGCGCTGGCTCTGCTCTCTGTAATGTAAGAAATGAGCATGGTTTACAGCATTTCCATGCTTTTTCTACACATTACATCTTTTAATCATCCCACACCCAAATCTTACAACTGTAGTCATTGCATTTGCTGGTTGACTTTAGTATTGTTTATTTGCACAGATTATGTGAAGACAAAAATAACTTTTAACACTTTTAACACTTTATTAATACAAGTCCTACAATAAAAGGTTTAAAATTATTATTAAGAAAATGGAAAAAACAGGCCTTACTGAAATTGGTACTAAATCAAACTGATGTAGGGGCCTAATAAATAAATAAAAAAAAAATAAAAAAAACAACCCTAAACCTACAGTATGAGAAAGAGGAGAAACAAAGGAAATATAAATATATCACACCACTGAAATGGACTACAACATAACAGACAGCATATAACTTTGTCTTAACTGTCCCCTGAAAATAGGAAAATCGTCCTGTTTAAGGACTCCACCTTTAGGAGTGAAAGGGTCCCACATCATTCTGACTTCACTTTTTAACTTAAACAATCTTTCGATTCATTCATTCTGTCTCATTGTCAGCCCTACTTTTATATTGCAATGCCAATAAAGACAGCTTGTCAAATTGCTGTCATATGCCCCAAACTATCCCAGTTTGGGGCATATACTGATAACAAAATGACAGGGGTAAAGAAGATATGACCCTTCACTATTACATAGTGTCCTGCTGGGTCTGTGATTGTTTCCTCTGACTGGAAGGGTATGTCTTTATGCACCAGAATTGCAGCACCCCTGGCTTTGGCATTAAAATTTGAATGGAAAACCTGACCAACCCAATTTCGTTTGAGAAGTTTTATCTGACCCTGTTTTAAATGTGTTTCCTGGAGGAAAGCAACATCCACATGTAATTGTCAAAGATACTTCTCTATTTTTTTCTTTTCATTGAATTATTGATACCTCTTACATTTAGTGAGACAAAAGTGATACTATGGTTTTTGTTTTGTCTATCTAAACCTGCCATGTAAAGATGGTGATTGCAGTTGTCACATAGTGACCTGGAGTCGCAGTAGAATCATGGTAGTATGGGTGTGGAGGACTGAATACCTTGGGAGCAAAACACTGAATGAGAGTGATAGTAATAATGGGGGGGGGCACAAAAAGAAACATAAATACATGTTGTGATACCTCATGTTGACATAAAAGATGATCCTGTAAACTCTCGTAGTCTAAAGTCCAAAGTGAAACCTACCAATACTAAACTTCTCTTGAACTCTGTTACAAACATGAACAAAAGAACTGAAGTTATTCTAAAATCACTTATATAGTAAAACACAAAATAGCCCTGTCCCAATTGTCGCACCATTAGGTGGAGAAAATCTTAGTCCGTAATGAAATCCGATCCATATGTATATTTATATAAAAAATAAAATAAAAAATACTCAGAGACATGTTTAACTTAAACCAGTGTGCAAAAGAGAAGTTTGGTTAAAGAAACAAATGAGTAATAATGGTAGAAAAGAAATAAGCCCTGTCATCACAAGACATTTCTTATCTATGGAGAAAAAAAATGTTCTCAAGTAAGTTGTGGCACCCGTATGTAAGTTGCACTTGTGCTGTCATAACAACATACCGGGGAGATTTAGGTGCAGCTTCGGTGAGGCCGTTCCTACACGGAGGCAAAGCAAGATGCGCACTACACTGGCACAGGATTCACCGAACCACGGCTTGAAATGGCGATATTAGAGCGTTTATAGCTTGTCTACAGCGCCAGCAAGGAACAGCTTTACATCCTCTGGGGTGGAGAAGGTTATCCTCTGTCCGTTTTTGTCCGTCACTTGAAGTTTGGCAGGAAAAAACATTCTCTCAGCTCTCTTTTGGGATACCTCCGGGCTGTTGTCTGGGAAAATATGGATTTCTGTCCCACGATAGATGAGTCGGCCTTTCTCCCATGCAAGCTTCAGGAGGAGTTCCTTGTTCTGGTAATGATGAATCCTGACGATGAACTAGAGGTAAGATCTTAAAGGGCAACTCCGTTTTTTTGACACCTGGACTTTATTTATAGGTGTGTGCATGCTCATATACTCACTCAGACAAACATTGTGCAGCTCAGAGTCCTTCAGAAGTTATTTAGATCCAACCGATTTTAGCCGCACTTGGCGAGGGCCACGGCAAGGGAGCTTCAGCACGGGACATAATCTCTGGAAAATCACTTATTTCGGCTTTATTTTTCATTCATCGCCAGTGTTATCATAAAGTCAGCTCATCTACCGTCTTCAGACTACGACTTTGAGTTTGACGGTTGTCCTTACCGGTTTGAGCCTGAGTACACAGACGAGGAACTCCATGAAAGAAGGATGCACAGGGAGAGAGACGAAGAGCTGGCTTAAGAACAACCAACAGGAGCACGTCCACGACTCAATGCGAACTGGTGGTGTGCTTGTTGCCTATGGCAACAGAAGAGGAGTGTGTTTGTGATAACGATGGATAGCGATGGATGAAAAAATATAGCCAAAATGAGCGATTTTGCATACATTATGTCCCGCGCTGAAGCTCTCTTGCCATGGCTCCCTCTAAGTGCCCTCCGGCAGCCCCTCTGCCACTGGGCTAGCACGGCTAGCTCGACCATGGGTGGAAGGACAGGTCCACGTCGTCACCTCCCAGCTCACACCCGAGAACCAGCATGTCACCCTCACCTCCTCCTCCTCACCTCCTCCTAACCTCCTCCCCCTCACCTTGAGGGAAATCGTCAAGCCCTACAACAGTTAGCATTGACATGCTACAGGCTGCTAACAGCTAATTTCACATGTAAACAATGCAGCCATGGTTACATGTAGGATCTCCAGACAAACGCAGGAGAAAAGTAGTAAAAATATCGCTGAAGCCACAAAAAGTTTGGTGTCCATGACCAACAATGAACCATACAAAGTGATGATCCACTCCAAATACAAAGATGAGGAAAAAGAGACGAAAATAATACAAGAAACGGACAAAGAAGAGACAGCTACTGCAACAGGCAGCGACTTGGGCAGTGCCTAACAACGAAAAATGTAAAAAAATGTATACACAATGTGTACATGTAATGCGTACATGTATTATGTATTGTATACTAAAATGGTGTATGGATATTAAACTAAAGGAATACTGGTTATAAAATTAATAATTTGGATAAAACAGAGAAGGCACTGTATGGTAATTGCTATTTAACTACTAAACAGGAGCCGCAGACGGCGCAGAGCCAGAGCATGCCCTGCGCACCTGGACCACCTACCTCAGCAGGTCTGACTTCTGCAAACAGCAGCTGGTCCAGAAACATGTATGAATGGATTCATCCGTGTGCGCAGTCTCCAGCGGAGGATTTTTAAAGTCTGTTTGTTTCTGCCTTTGGTAACGAAGACTATAGTGAACCTGCTGCGCTCTGGAGGCTTTACCCCGTGTATCTCAGATGCCCTTCCGTGTGATCTACAATGAAGCCCAGAGACCTGCTCCTGCTGCTGTTCCTCTCCTTGTCAGAGAAATGCGTCCATGTGAGCACAATAGCACACGCAGAAATATATTTAACAAACTTTTCCAGCGTTATTTCATTGTGTCAATGCATTTATAATGATCATAACAATATGTCCATTATTTTAACATTAAGAAAACTTGTGATATAAATTTCGAGTTTGTTTCGGGCTCGGGCCTACAAATCAAGTTAATTGATCGGGCTCGGGCCAGGTCGGGCTTTAATACCCGTGGGCCTGGTTAGGGTCAGGCTGGATTTTTCAGGGCGGATCTTACCTCAACAATGAACAGGCGGGGAGCATCCTCTTTTCATCTGTGGACACTGATCTGGTGCGCCCGGTCTACAGTCAGTGGACTGGGGAATGCCTCAGGTCCAAAGACTTCTTTAAGACACTTGGTAAGGAAGGATGTCAAAAGTGAACCCTTGGCTTTTTCAGGTAGGTTGGTTATTCTGATATTATTGCGTCTTGAACGGTTCTCTAGTTAGTCAGTCTTAAGCTGGAGTACCTTGTTTTCCTTTTTCAGCGAGGTGCATGCGTTCTCCAGCTCCCTTAGACGGTTTTGCATATCATTCATTGATGTTTCAATCTCCCAAATTGTCTGGTCTGTCTATCTGCTGAGAACTGTGCAGCTGAAGTTGAGATGATTCGTTTTTCAGACTTAAGCAGCATTGCCTCCATGTTGACTCGGGTCAGTGTTGGAGCTTGGTTGCTAGCAGCACATATTGTCTCTTGAATAGCGGGAGGATTTTCTAGCTCTCCCAGCTCTTCCGAAGTCTGAGGTGGTTTCTTGGTTGGCTGTCCCATCTCTGCAATCTAGGGACAGGGCTGAACCGTGTCTGGCAAATATTTAAGATTTATTTTAGAAGGATATCAACACAGCTCTCCAGTTTTCTGCCTACTCCCCCATTGCCCTGACCGGAAGTCTTTGAGCACTTATTTTGACAAAAGAGTGCACTTTAGCGTGCATGTTTTGGCTCCTAAGAGGTCACTTTAGCAAGCGTTTTGACTTAAAAGAGCACTTGAGCATATGTTTTGCTTCAGCAGTGCACTTGGACTTGCACACCGTTTAATTCAAGACTGCACTTTGGTGTAAGATCTGGCTCCCAAGTAAGCACTTTAGTGCACACTTTGACTTAAGAGTGCACTGAAGCACACATGTTGGCCTCAGAGAGGAGACTGTAGCACTCGTTTTGGACCTCAAGAGTTCACTTTAGGACATGCTTTGGCTCAAGAGTGCACTTTAGTATGTGTTTTGGCTACTAACAAGACACCTAAAATTGCGTTTGGCTCTGGGGGGGCTTGGGCACACATGGCTCCCAAGAAGGCACTTAGGTAAATGTATTGGCTCAGGGGGACACTTAAACATATTTTTTGGCTGCTAACCGGGCACACTGGCACGTTTTTAATGAGTGGATCCCCCTCCTTTGCTTCCATCCACTGGTCTAGTGTGTGGTTGGAAAGCTGTATCATGAATCCACAGACTGTATGAGAACCTGAGGATGTTTGTGTTTGTGCCCATGAGGCCTTTCCTGCAGGGGCATCCACCAGGGTGTGACGTGGCTCCTGTTAGACAGTAAACATTCATGGGCGACTTGATTGCACTAACCGGACCCCAGGGAGACTCTGAGTACAGAGGATATAAACACACACCTGCAAACTCCAGCTGGAGACATAAAACAGATGAAAACAACATGCTGATAATTTTAAAGAGCCTGAACTCCACAAGCCAGGTGAAAAACAAGGCATGAGGGGCCACTGATGCTTCATCAACAGAGATATTTCACCTGCAGGTAGAGATAAACTGAAAAAAATCCTGGCTGAGGGACTTCAGACTGGATCATTTCTCTAATGCTGCACACTCAGTCATCATGATTTTCCTCCACCTAACAGAGAGACGATAAAAACCCAGTCATGTCCTCCACAGTGAGCAGCAGCAGAGCAACAGGCTCCATCTCCATCACTTCAAACCTCTGTGTGGCTGCGTCACATGACCGACAGGTGCTCTTTACGCTCAGTTTACCCTCAGGTGCAGAAGATGCTAAAAGGTAAGTCTCTGTGTCCTGTTTCAGAGTTTCCTGCTCCTCTCTGCCACAAACCTCTGTTTGACAGATGGATGAAATTTGACCCTCTTTGTAAGTCAGAATGTACCAAAACAACTGGGTAAGAATGTCACCAGCTCTTTCTTTGATTGCTGACCTGGAAATCAGTATTTTTTACATGAGACTTTGCATGAAAAGAGAAAGCTGTCTGCATCCTGTGGGAGGTTTTTGGAGCTAACAGCTGCACAGGCGAACAGGCCTACAGGAGGGAGATCCAGCGGCTGCGAAGCTGGTGTGGAAATAATAACCTGGAGCTAAATGCCCTTAAGACAGTGGAGATGGTGGTGGACTTCCAGAAGGACCCAGCCCCGCCCCTTCCCATCATACTGGGTGGTACTCAGGTGGGCTTTGTGGAGTCCTGCAAGTTCCTGGGGATAGTCATCTCCAGGGACCTGAAGTGGGAGCTTAACATCACGGCCCTTCTGAGAAAGGCCCAGCAAAGGCTGTACTTTCTTCGGCAGCTGCGGAAATACAGACTGTCGAGGTCCATGATGACACAGTTCTACACGGCCATCATTGAGTCCATCCTCACACACTCCATCATCACCTGGTTCCCCGCTGCAGCTGCAAAAGATCTCATCAAGCTGCAGCGGGTGATACGCTCTGCAGAGAGGGTGATTGGCTGTCCCCTGCCCTCCCTCAAGTCCCTGCACGACTCCAGGGCGCTGAGGAGGGCACAAAAGATCATGGCCGACCCCTCCCACCCTGGCCACGGCCTCCTCAAATTGCTCCCCTCTGGGAGAAGAATGCGGCATCTGGCGGCCAAGACAGAGCGCCACAAAAACAGTTTTTTTCCCTCAGCCGCCAGGCTGCTCGATGACTCTAGTTTCCCTTTTTCCCCTGCCCCCTAGGGGCATCAGCAATATGTTGCACTACTGCACTTTATATCATACTATTTATTTATTGTTATTTCTGCACGGTGTTTTTTGTTTTTGTTTGTTGGTTATTTGTGAAAAAAAATTTGAATGCACACTGTACGTTGCCAAAGCAAATTCCTATGTGTTATACACAATGGTAGAATAAATGAATCTGAATCTGAATCTGAACAGATGCAGCTTCTCTTTTCTTACCTCTGTAATGTCACCTCAAATGTCACATCAGACACATCTAATCTCTGAGCCATTACAACCTTCACGTCTGCAGATAAGTGGATATAATCAAAAAACCTGCACAGATCGACTTTTTGACTGGGATCCAGGGAGCTTTGAGATGTAAATGTGCTCAGTGACGAAGCCTCTGAAGTCTCTGACCTCACATGGACTCACAGTGTCTGTGTGATTACCACATTAAACCAAACATCAGAGCCATGCGTTACTCAGACGTTATCTCCAAACTCAGCTGGGCAGGGTCAGAGGGAGTCATGTTTAACAATCAAAGAGCAAAGACAGGAACGGAAGCCACTGACGGCCTCAGCAGCCGTTAATCCTCAACAACGCCTGAGTCTTTCACTCCTTAACCTTTGTTCTGCTGAAATGTTCACACCAGCTTTCTGACTCCTCAACGGTTCAATTGAAAGAGCTGCTCATGTTAAAAAATCACTAAGCTACGTTCAACCAGCAAGATATGCACAGCTGGTGGTCTGCAGGTCAGAAACAGACAGGTGGGAGCTACAAAGAGGGACACCAGAGTCTGCACAAACATCTCCTCCTCATGAAGCATCACATTTACAACATCTCAGTCAAAGTCTTTGCTATTCTAGTTTTGCTGTGAATTTTATTCTGCAAAGAAAAAGATTTTTGTTTTATTTGTGTGTGTGTGTGTGTGTGTGTGTGTGTGTGTGTGTGTGTGTGTGTGTGTGTGTGTGTGTGTGTGTTTGGTGTGTGTGTGTGTGTGTGTGTGTATGTGTGTATGTGTGTGTGGTGTGTGGTTGTGTGTGTGTGTATGTGTGTGTGTGGTGTGTGGTTGTGTGTGTGTGTGTGTGTGTGTGTGTGTGCGTGTGTGTGTGTGCGTGCGTGTGTGTGCGTGTGTGTGTGCCCCCTGATAAAAGCAGATTAAAAAAATATTGATTTAAAAGACATATTAAAAACAACTAAAAGCAAATATTAAGAATGGGCAAAGAACCTAAGTCTCACCGAGGTAAAAGGAAAAACAATAACAAAAAAAAGAATAAAATTTGGCTTTAAGACGTGTTTTTCAAGTGGACTGTCAAGGGGCCTCTCTGATTTGCAGGGGGAGATGGAAAGTCCTGTCCCCAGCTGGTCTGCTGACCTGAGAGGATGAGGGTGGATCAAGAAACTCAGAGAGGTAAGCTGGGGCAAGACCATTCAAACATTTAAATTTGTGCCTTCAGGTGATTAAAAAGATAATTTAATTAATTACAAGATTGGTAATTAGTTAATCTAATTAATCCCATTTAAATCTCATATCTGCTTAAGGTCTCCAAATAAAGAATCTGAATTCTGGGACATTTTAAAATTGTGCATGACAAATCAAATGAAATAATGAAGAAGAGAAGATGTGCCAAGCCACTTTTTTTTTTTTTTACAACAGGCCAATATCAAAATGTCTGTGTTTGCTGCCATTGACGTTGTGCGACCGTTCACTGCGTCTTTCACAGTAAATTATGTTACAGCAGGGAGAGGTGGGACTTGGACGAGCTTGTCAATCAAAATCCTGCTTGTAAACTACTGTGGTGAGAGCGGTGTGCTCTTTGGATGAGAGATCAGCATGGATATAAGGAGACACAGTGTGACACCGACAGAAAAGTTCGGGCAGCTTTCCACAGTTTTAGTTGACCCAAAACACGAATAAACGGACTCCCACCAAAAAAAATATGATATCGGTCTGCATTCACGCTTTATTTAGAGAATTTTCAGCGCGTTACTTTCACACAAAAACACCGCTAAATAAGCTCTAGTTCTCATCGTGTCGTAAAACGGTGCTACCTCCGCTGCAGAGCCACAGCTGGGTACGAGGCACTCGTCGCTTAGTGCATCAGTCCACGCGCGGCGTGCCAGATGTAAACAAATGCAGGTAGTCTGCCGGGACGAATTATGCAATAACAACGTAAAGATGAGGAGGCTTTGAAGAGTCAAAGAAGAAGACGTTACCACTTCCACTGAATGTTATTTTCTGGGAAAGGAATTAAACGCCTGTTCCAAATAAACGTCTGGTCTGCTCAGTGTTTGAAACAAATAAACGCCCCGGCTACTATTTGGTATTTTACGGTAATCCGTGTTGATTTTTATGATGCATTATTTGAGCGGTGTAACCCATTATAATGACAGCCCTAGTTTAAAAACCAACAAAAGAATTTTAAAGTGAGCTCTAAAAGTCACAAGCAGCCAGTAAAGTGGAGCCAGCAGCGGGCTGATGTGCTCCCTTTCACATGTACAAAGTCGTGCAGCAGCATTTTGTGCCAGCTGCAGATGTGACTGTAAGGACTGACTCACTCCAACATAAAGTGAGTTACAGTAAGTTACAGTCACCCAAACAGGAAGATATGGAGCATGGACCACTGTTTCAAAGAAAAGGTCTGACCTATGCCAACCGCTTGAAGTGATAAAAACAAAACTTGGCAACAGTTGTAGTTTGGCCATCCAGTTTATCATGTTTCATGAGCTTTTTATTGAAGTTAGGGCGGGAGGATAAACTGATGAAGCAGAAGCTTAGAAGAAGTGAGGAGAGCTTCGTATGGTAAGCTTGGAAAGAAGGAGCCAGATGGAGCGGAGTTCTGTTAGAAACACCTTGACCTCTTGCTGCTTCTCAAGCTTCATTCACTGCCCGTTATTCAAAACATGGAGAGAAAAGCTTGGATTGAATAAGAAAATAAAATCATCTGGCATCAAAAATGAAAGAAAAGAGAACATTTCTTAAATGTTTTTTGAATAAGGGATGACTGTGGAGCTGTCAGGTGCTGGAGGCTGATGGTTATCATTTGCAGACTCCTCCAACATGATGCAAGCTGCCTTTACACGCTGCAGCTGATCCGAGTCAGAGGCTATTTCCTGCTCCTGGGGTCGATTTAACACACAGGGGAGGAGAAGAGGCTCAGTGTTCATCAGGTAAAGTGGAATCATGGTAAATCTATCAGCTGATATTCTACACAACACACACGTTGACCTCACAGTGATACCAGGAAGCAGCAATAAGTCCAATCTGTTTTAGATTTGCTGGAATGACTGTATGTGTCTCCATAATGGGTTCAGGAAGTAGACGGCTCCTCTGGGTAACACTCACACATCCTGATGATGATAATAGCTGGGTAAAGTGAGTGGAGTAAAAAGAGGTGTGTGTGTGTGTGTGTGTGTGTGTGTGTGTGTGTGTGTGTGTGTGTGTGTGTGTGTGTGTGTGTGTGTGTGAGATACAAGTAGTGATCATTGTGTGTGGCCTGTAAGTAGCAAACACACACACATAGGCTCACACGCTCTGCAGGGATGGTCAGGAAAGTATCAGATGTGATGAAAATGAAAACTTAAAAACTTAAAGAGGGGGTATGCTGCTTTCCCGGCTTTAACACATACAGTACCAACACTGGATGTTCAGATCTTCACCAGATCAGCTGACATGATGGGGTTATCACATGATGAGGTCATCGCATTACAATCTCCTAACTGGATCGTGACATGCTGGAGGAACAGGGCCTCACATATTAAGCCCTGCCTGTAGCTCCGCCCAATGTGCCCCTCCCAATGACTGAGCAATCAGAAGGAATGGGGTTTCCTGAGAGGGGAGCCTCCAAGGATAAGTTCGGTTTATACAGCTTTTACATTGTTTATAGAATGAAGTAGAACAAAGTACTCACCCAGAGGGCTTATCTGATCCAAGCAGTGCTTCCGGAGATATTTAGATCCGAAATTGTGCAGTGGACGTCCGTATAATGGGATCCATGGGGGGCATAGACAGCGCCGCTCCTAAAACTGCATTAATCGTCCAAAAACTTGTGTTTTTCACCAAAATTCCATCATAGTCCGCTGCGGATTAGTCATCTGCTGCAGTCAGACAGCGCTGTGTGGCTGTAATTACCTCTGAACTGATGAAGACTCTGTTTACGCTTGACCCTCAAAGAAAGGAGTCAGCTCTCCAGAGAGTACTGCGCATGCGCAGTACTCTCTGGAGAGCAGACTGCGCATGCTCAGTACTCTCTGGAGAGCTGACTCATTTCATTGAGGGGCAAGCGTAAACAGAGTCTTCATCAGTTCAGAGGTAATTACTGCCACACAGCGCTGTCTAGAGTGACACAGACTTCAGCAGATCATCGATATCTAACCCAGAGCAGACTATGATGGAATATTGATGAAAAACATGAGTTTTTGGACAATCAATGCAGTTTTAGGAGCGGCGCTGTCTATGCCCCGATGGATCCCATTATACGGACGTCCGCTGCACGATTTTGGATCTAAATATCTCCCTAAGCACAGCTCGGATCAGGAAAGCCTTCTGGGTGAGTACTTTGTTCTACTTCATTCTATAAACAATGTAAAAGCTGTATAAACCGAACTTATCCTTTCAGCTAGTTTAATGGCATGGCTTTGTGCAGTTGAGTGGCATCATTTTAGCAGCCTCATCCCTAAATTCCACCGCAAGCGCCGCGGCGCACTTGAAACGTACTGCTTCCATTGTTATTGATCATGCAAATTCCACTGCCCGCGCCAGGGCGCACACTGGCGCGCCCTGGCGCGAGGAATATGCTTCAGGTCTATTTTCTGTGCGGCCGCTTCCAAACCTCGTAAATTCACTGTCGATAAGAAAGCACTAGACAGGAAGTCACTGTGTGAAGGACCCAGAAGATTCCAAATAAAACACCATGCACGAACTCTCAAACATAAATTTCTCCCATATGTTATAACATATGCCACATCTGAAGGCACGTGCATCAGGTAAAAAGTTGGTCAGAGGGTCCTAGACGCAACACAAAGGCATGGATGAAGAGAAGCTGATCTTGGAAGTGGATAAGTTCAACATTCTGTATGATCCCAAACATCCTTTTAATAAGGATACAGGCAGAAAGGACAAGGTGTGGACTGACATATCAAAAGTTATGGGAGTGGATGGTGATCGTGTGAAATCGCTATTCATACGAGAGCCTGTGACTCTCCGAGGACCAGCCCCCCCCCTCCAGATTGAGCGGAGCAGGGCTGCGCAGCGCGCAGCTCCCAGTGAGGTTTGACAATCGGAGCAAGACCATGGCGCTCCGCTGCGCTGCGCAGCGCTTGCGGTGGAATTTAGGGGTCACCCCATCATGCAGTCCTTTCCAAGTGGAAAGCGTTGCACACAAAAATGAGATCCCTGTGATAACCGTCTTTAACTACCGGTTGAACCCATGTAACTGTGGGTTTAGCATGTGTAAATTCAAAGCATTTTATATGGTCATTGTATGTAATTAGAATGAGCTATGGCAATCTAATTTTGTTATGCATTTTCATATATTGCATTTTAGTATAAACTACCATATCTTCTACAAAATAACTTGCATTATGAATTCACAAAGCTATTGGATATTTTTAAATTTGATTTTTATGGATCAAACTACTTTAGTTTGCAGACGTTAATTCAAATAAACTATTTTATACAGCACTGACTGAAGCAAGGTTTTCTAAAACAGCAGAGAGAGAGAAATAGAGATTTATTTGAATGTAAATCATGTGAAGATACTATGGAGGCACCAGAGGGTCATATTAAAGGCATAAAAAAGCAGAATACCCCTACCATTTTTTGAAATTCACTCTGAGACTCAGTGAGCATTCAGGCTGACTTTCAGTCACACACCTGAACGTGCAGCTCCTCCAACAGTTTTTGGTCAGGCCACAAAATGCAGCAGTGACTCTGGCGTCTGTCTATGCCTGTGGCACTCCATGCTTCTCCTGGATTTGCAGTTTGTGCTTAAAGAAACATTCCTGATGTGATCATGGTCCTGACAGAAGAATCCTGCATCTGTATGACAAACCGTTGCAGATTATTTGATACTTGATAAGATTACAGTTTTTCTCGATTGTTTACACATATTTTTTGGTGCCTGAGACACAGTGACCACAACATATAACCAATGCACCAACTCCATGAACCAAGTCTGCTAAACTATAAGCAAAATTCCTGCTTTACACTCAGAGTGCAGATCTACAACACACTTTTTTCAAAACACTACACACAATTCTATGAGTTTTGGCACAATTTTCATGAAGTTGTGACAGTGTCAACAAAAAAGAAAGTTTGATTAAATAAGGAAAATTTTGTTGTGATTGATGAAGTGAATGAAAGGAATGCTGTAAAATGAAAATAAAACCCTGTAAGAAAGAAAATGTAAGATAGGACGGGGTGCCTGGTTGTGTCCTGATTTAGTTTCTTGGTCAATAAAGAAAAGAAAATAAAGGACGAAATTATAAAAGGAGGACGTGGCGTCAGGGAAGGGGTGGAGAGGCGTTCGAGAGGGAAAAAAGACAAAGAAACTGGTGTGCCGGTGGAAAAGGCCGGGAACCTAAGAAAAAGTAACAAACTGTCTGGGGAAAAGGTGTACTAATCTTGAAATAAGTCTCCCAGTGGTGTTTACTTGCGCTTGCCTCTAAAGCCCTATGGATCTTGTGGATTATCGCTTCCCAGGACTAGGAGGAGCACGGACCACGGCTAGGTGGATTGAAGTTGTTTCCAGGGGGGTGAGACTGAGAACGTTTAATTTTTGTATTTTTGTCCTGGTATACCAGTGATTTTCTGTTGATCGATCACGTTTTTGTTTTGTTTTTTTGCTTTTTTTTCCGGTGTGGATTATTTTTTATTCGTTACGGCTTTCGGCAGAAAACGGACACACAAACTGCTTGAAAGACATTTTAAG
Organism: Halichoeres trimaculatus; assembly: GCF_033239565.1. Classification (NCBI taxonomy): domain Eukaryota; kingdom Metazoa; phylum Chordata; class Actinopteri; order Labriformes; family Labridae; genus Halichoeres; species Halichoeres trimaculatus. Next base: position 36,551,598 of record NW_027437189.1, on the reverse strand, counting down.
AGGGTTTGGAAAAGGACAATTGGGCTAATTTTCGTTGAAAGGGAACTTTTGCTTTATTTACAGACAGCAAAGACTGAGTTTGGGGTTTTTCTTAAAGAAATATTTGAGTTTGATTTCCATTACGCGCCGGGTGCGCAGGCGAGACATTATTTGGGTTTGATTAAAGGGAAAATTTTTGTTTGATCTAAACGCTGCTTCGTGTGAGTTCTTTGATTTCATTTTTTGACCTCTATTGTTTGGTCCATGTAGATGCGCCTTTTTGTGGGGATTTATCATTTTCCTAGAAGGTTTAACAAAGGTTTTCCCTTGTGTGCTCAACCGCGACTCATTAAGGGTTGGTTCGTTACAAAGCAAACTCCTTGTTTTCACAAAGAACACAATGCCACTTAAAACAGTAAAATTAATAATCCTTTAATGCACACTGACTCATCACATGGGTAAACACCTGTCACACATTTTTACAATTAGCAATTGGCTTTAGCATACTAGCAAACTTTAGCATAAAAGGGCAACAGGTGAGTTTCTCTGTTTTGGAACAATGGATGCCAACATTGAAATCAGAGGGAGAGCCGGGGTGTGAGAATGAGAGAAGGACGCGGAGGACGAGGAGGGCGAGGACGAGGAGGAGGAAGGATGAGGGCCATAATCTCTGATGAGATCAGGGTCACTTTGGTTGACCATGTGGTAAACCATGGTCTAGCAATGAGGGAGGCTGGGCAAAGGGTGCAGCCAAATGTGAGCAGATACACAGTAGCGTCCATCGTCCGGACTTTCCAAAATGAAAATAGGTAAGAAATTTAGTCTTACTAGTTTTAGGAAATTGTTGTACTGCAATTCAACACAGCACTCAATGAGTACAGTATTACAGTATAGCCAGTGGACTGTTCTGAAGGACTGTAAAAAAGTAAAGTTTTTATTTGAGAAATGCATTCCTTCTTTTTATCCCTTCACAGTGTTTAAAATATTTCACTCTCTGTATTGCAGAACTGAAAGACAACCATCAAGAGGAGGTCGGGAGCGTCTACTGTCTCCTGAACAGGAAAATCTAATTGTGAACATGGTCCTAGAGAATGATGCCATTACATTACTGCAAATGCAAAGAAAAGTACTAGAAAACAATGACATTTTTCCAAATGTTGATAGAATAAGTTTATCCACTCTGAACCGTGTCTTGCGAAGAAATTCTCTGAAGATGAAACAAGTCTACAGAGTTCCATTTGAACGCAATTCAGACAGAGTCAAAGAACTGTGATATAACTATGTTCAAGTAAGTCCTCTACAATCCTGTAACTGATGCATACCCTGAAAACTGTAAATATTATACATGTTTTAGTATTGGAACCATTATGAATGTATTTCACATAGTGACCACTCCATGCCTATTTCTGATATTATCCTGTGTGTTTCAGAGAGTCCTTGAGCTAGAGGTGGCTGCAGTGGAGCACCAGTTTGTCTTTATTGATGAGGTTGGATTCAGCCTCACAAAAAGAGGTAGAAGGGGAAGGAACATCATCGGCCAGCGTGCCATCATTGAAGTCCCTGGACTGCGTGGAGGGAATATCACCATGTGCACAGAAATTACTCACCATGGTGTCATCCATCACCAGGCTACCCTCGGCCCCTACAACACTGCCCATCCAATCACATTCCTGGCCACTCTGCATAACACCCTAATTTCACCAGATCAGGTAGATGGCCCAGAGCAGCTCAGTAAGTTGTCATTTGGGACAATGTAAGCTTCCACCGGGCTGCTCTGGTTCATAACTGGTTCACTGCCCACCCACGATTTTTTGTTCTTTTGTTCTTTTATACTCCCCTTTCCTCAATCCTATCGAGGATTTTTTTTCTGCCTGGAGATGGAAAGTGTATGACAGAAATCCACAAACACACAATCCCCTTCTCCAAGCTATGGAAGATGCATGTGGAGAGATTCCAGCCGATGCTTTCCATGGCTGGATTCGCCATGCTAGGTGATATTTCCCCCGCTGCTTGGCCAGAGAAGACATTGCATGTGATGTAGATGAGGTGCTGTGGCCTGACCCAAACAGAAGGAAGTGATGCAGTATAGTTTTTTGCTTTGTTATTGATTGATTTTTTCAAATTATTATTGTTATTTCTTCAACTGAAGCTGTATACATTTAAATGCAGACCACTGTATGTGGAACTTTGTGTTGGCTGTGATGAACACTTTGTACATTGTTTTTCTGTGAAAAAAAAAAAAAGGTTTCTGTGTAATTTTGTGTTCTAAGTCAAAAACAACAACAACAACAAAACAAAAAAACAATTCTGAAATATTTTGCAAGAAGTGTCACACTGAACACAAAAAGGCCTGAGTCATGATGAATATTATGTAATCATAGTGTTTTACACTGAGCACATCAGTGTTCAACTGGTTCAAATAAATGTTTGTTCATTTAGTGGTTTGTGTGTGTCATTTGGAGACAAAAATCATTTTGAGAAGAATAAACACTGTTTTTGATGTGAGTTTCATTTTGCAGAAGAATTGAGGGGTTTTGAGAAACGTGTGAGTGTTTTTTTTTTATTTGTGTGTAGAGTTCTGAGAATATGAGGCATCCTTTCAGAAAATGTGTGTAAACAATCAAGAAAAACTGTAAAAGCTCAGCCTCACAGAGAGAGACTGAAGTTAAAGAAGAAAAAAAGTCTGTCACCTCTTTTTACATCATCTGTGAAGTTTAACAAGTCTCTTCTGGTGTTCTGCATCACTTTGTGTAAGTGTTCAAATGTGTGTTAGTGTGAGTGTGTGAGACTGCAGCTCTCCTGTGGAGATTGATCACGTTCAGCTGAATGATGTTATGGCGCTCGTTAGCTCCATAATTTGCTTTTTCAGCTCAGTCAATGAAACAGATTAGCAGCTGATTCCACCGCAAGCTCCAGACGTGGCCTGCTAATTATTAACTACTACAAGAGGAGCCATTAGTGTCTCTATGGATGCGCCTGTGTGTGTGTGTGTGTGTGTGTGTGTGTGTGTGTGTGTGTGTGTGTGTGAGAGAGAGGATCAAGTGTGTGTGTGTGTGTGTGTGTGTGTGTGTGTGTGTGTGTGTGTGTGTGTGTGTGTGTGTGTGTGTGTGTGTGTAAGTAAAGCAGTAAGTGTAAGAGAGAACTGAGAGGTTGTGCATCCTGGATGTTGCAGGAAATTCAATTAGAGACCAGAAGGAGGATAAAAGGAGCTGAGCGTGGAGCTGTGATTAAGAATGAAAGCTCCGTAATCATCGCCTGTTTCCAAAGTAATCACCCTGATTTCATAAACACACTCATAATCCAGTTTCACTCCAGAGGCCCGCAAACCCAATTCATCCGTCAACTCCTACATGAGATTAAAAATACCAGCAGGTGAGAAAGGGAACAATGAGTTTTCATCGTTTGGATCCCAAGTTTAAAGAAAATTGTCCTTTTTATCTCCTTCTCAGTAACATTGAGCTGCTCAGCATGTGCTTACTGTTCCCGCTGCAGAATGCTAATGCTACATGAGGAGCTAAAGGTCAAACAAAGCTGAGAGAAATATTCAGGCAGAATTTTCTCCAAGGACGTGTGTCTCTGAATCGAATATGTCCTCAAAGCCTGAACACTGTTCTTTGCGTCCTTTGTGTGGGAATCTAAGCAGGAAAACATGCTGAGTGTGTGTGCGTGTGTGTTTGTGTGTGTGTGTGTGTGTGTGTGTGTGTGTGTGCGCATCTTGACGATGCATTATGCTGGTACAGCTCCAGTCACACAGATTAAAAGAAGTCAGCTGTATGCCAGCGAACACACACACTCACACACTCCCCGATTCTTCCCCTGCAGCCTCTCTCTGTGTATTATTCCTCTGCTGTTGAGAGCTGAAGTGGACACAGTTCACAGCAGCCTTCAAGAGGAACAGCCCATTAGACACGCAGAATGAGCAGCAAGCAGCGCCGACATCCTGACCCTCATATCCACCACGGTGAGAGGAGACCGCTCTGACGCTTGTGAGATGAAAAGAGAAGAGGAGCTACTGAATTTCTGGATGACAAAGAGGAATCTTACAAAAGGTTTGGAACAATTTCATCCAAGGAGAAAGAAGGGTCGACTCACAACAGAGTGTCAGAAATCTTCAGCAGATTTTTCCACTCAGTGTAAATAAGGAGCTGAGATGGAAAATGAAAAAGCTGGAAAGAAGCAGAAATGAAAGGCCTGATGCCTGTTGCACAACAAGACGAGTTTATTGATCGTTGAATTGAAGTGTCTCCACCACAGGAGGTCTGCACAACAACGTCAGAGAGTGGACTAACAGAAACACTTCACTTCTTGTTCAACAAAACTCAACAAGACAGAAGAAACCACTCTTAATCTGCACTTTTTAAACACAGAGCTCTCTTTTTAGTGAGAACTTTGTGATTTCCTGTAGAACTGCTGAGACGCAAGCAGAAAGCAAATAAATCTTTTTGCTGAGGAAAGTGAAAGCTATGGTAACGCACAGTGACGTGGATGATTATCTTTCATCTGATTACTGGTTAGGAATGGTGATGCGTCAGATCACAGGTGACTAAAAAAAGTGGTCGTATCAGAGTAAGGCAGCATCACTGTTGATAGCACAAGTCTGCATGATCCTCTCCAGGATGTGCTGCTTCTTCTCCTGCATTCATTTCACCTCGGAGCCGCTCTGCTGCTACTTTATGTAAATCTTTCATCTGTTTACTCCTCTGCTGATAGGAACATCTCGTTCAGTGGGAGAACAAAGAAAATTAAGTGTTTTTGAGACGGAGAAGAATCCAAAAATATCTGAAATATTCCTCTAATCCTCTTTGATGTTCTCTGCAGCGAAGTGCATCATTTCTGTATGTTTACTCATTATTTCAAGGAGTCACGGCCTGGGAAATCATCTGCATCCTGCTGCTTCATATTCACACAGACCAACAGAGGTTTCCTTAGGTTCTCTGCTTCTTTCTGACCAGTTAAATAAGGAGAAAGAAGCTGCAGCAGCAGCACCCAAACACAGCAATGAATGAATAAATAATGCAGCACCAACAGGAATCACATTATATGCAAATATCCCAATAACAGCATCAAGAGTGTGAAATGGTAAAAGAAGGAATTAGCGCTTGTTGGGCAGTGGAAATCAAGCTCTTCAAATATTTAAGAGCGCAGGGACAGGACAGATTCTCATAAAGGGTTCAGTGCATTAAAGCAGGATGAAAAGAAAACAAGGATCTAATGAGGAAATGCATCATCCAACAACATCCCGCTCACACAAAGAGAGCTGGAACCTGCACGTGTCACACAGATGTTAGACTGATGTTAGAGCCAAGCGAGGATGGATTCTTAACAGACTGGTCTCTGGATACTTTGAACTGACTGGACGGTCATCCATGGAACTCTGCTTGTTCTGGTATCTGTAAGTGCCAAACTTGCAGCAGTCAGCCAGACGGTTAGTCAGTTATCAGACTGTGTCATCCTCTCTCTGTCACTTGCTGTCTTCATGTTTTGGCTCACACAAACTAAAAACCAAGAGAGAGGTTCTTGTCTGATGTCTCCCTCCACAAGCTGGGGCTGTGTCTCTGGTTAACGTCTGCTGCATGATGTTCTAAGGCTCTACTACCTGGATGTAAACAGTCACAGATGAGAAAACAGTACAGAGGACATTAAATAATGTGCCTCTGGTGACCCGTAGTATCGGTACATGATTTACAGGTCAAAAAAAATTGAAAAAAAAAAAGAAAAGAAAGAAAGAGAAAAAAATTCTAAATTTTCCTGTCCCTGATGATTAGGAAAACCCTTGATTTAGCCTCTGTCCTTTTTGGCTGTTTTTTTCTTTAAGGCTCCCCACTCTACCTTCAACCTGCTTGGCCAGTCCTTTGGAGCAGTGTTTCTCAATCCTGGTCCTGGGGGACCCCCTGCTCTGCATGTTTTAGATGTTACAGACTCCAGCACACCTGATTCAAATGAATGGCTCGTTATCAGGCTTCTGTTTTACAGTTAGTTACAAATATTACAACACTGTTACCGACAGTGACATGTGGAACGTTACTTTGTATCCAGACAGGCCCAGGACTGATAATCTGCACATGTTTAAACTGAACATCCAGCATCTGTACTCTATATCCATGTTTATTTATGGGACAGCAGAATACACACACTTCAAGCCACACTCTACAAACCAGTTTCCCATTATTTACGCGCTTATGACTTGTGAAAATTAACAACTTGATATTTTCTGTTTTCTGACCTCTAGACTAGCTGCTTAGTCTTATAAACAATTATGAAATCAATGGCTTTGAAAATCTCTAACAAGGACAAACTAACTGAGAAACATGAGGGGACAAAGACCAAGTCAAACCTGATTTCACCACAAAGAAAATTGAGGACAGAGATAAATTATTGCAGGAGTTTGTTTACAGAATAAAGCCTGTCATGATAGTCGGTGTAATCTGTGTCAAAGAGGCTCAGGCTTGTGAGGCTGAGGGGGAGAATGGGACTGACATGACCCTGATGGGAAAGTGAAGTAATGAATAGTGGTTATTGAAGACAGGGTCTGTGGAGGGTCCGTGTGAATGGGGCCATAACTCTGAGCGTGTCCCCTCTGAGGTGTCTCGTGGCTCTGCGCTCGATCATATCTGGAGCAGTACACAGGGGCCTGGCAGTGGAGGGGAGAGTGGCATGTGACTTCCAGTCAGCTGGTTGTGTATCTGTTGCTCTGTGTTGACATTTCAAACCTCCTGCGGGCCGAGGCAGCATGTCTGCAGATGCTTCTTATTTGTCCTGGGCTTTGAGGTGATTAAACAAATCTTTGCAGGCTCCGAGGTAATTTCTTCACTCTCTGCCCGTGCCGCTCACAGCAGGACTACTACACGGAGACGAGCTGAATGGAGGAGGCTTAATTTGGATACACTTTATTGGCTGATTCTTTCTCTCACGGGGACTTCAGCTTTTAAATGAACAGATATATCACACAAGTCAACCTTTGCCAAACTCCAGTACGCTCCACCAGCCCTGAAACAGAGAGCACCAAGACCTGCTGTCCAAATTAATACAACAGGATGTGTCATTTTGTTTTAATGACTCCTCAGTCACACCTGAAGGCTCTGCAGGGGGGGGGGGGCTCAGGCTGACAGGTCTTTTATTCAGCAGCCGGCCCACATTTTCATCCCTCTGTGTAATCCTTGGTCCCAGCAGCCTCACAGGGGCTCCGTTAATTGGCCCTCTGCTGCTCTAAGCACAGGCTGATAGCTGCATCAAAAGCTGCGAGACATTACGCAGCAGAAAGAGGGAATGAGCCCAGACACACACACACACACACTCACACACATGCAGGGACATCTCACTTTACTCTGACCCACATGCAGATAAGTTACTGACACACTAACTTCCCAAACTCTGCAACAGTTCACTCACAGAGATAAGAAGAAAAGGTGGTATCAGCAGGGAGCAGAGAAAACTGGGTGTGTGTTTCTCTCTAATGTCCCTGCAGCATGTTTTTACGTTTGTATGAAACCTCTGCTCTGCTTTCTGCCCAACACGGAGCACAGTGACTGAAGTGTTGTCACTGAGGAAATAAAAGTAACCCGGGTGCTAAGTCACAACTAAAAGTTGAACCATACTGCAATCAGTGTCAGAAAAACACTCCACAGAAACCTTGAAAACACAGTTTCAGCTCCACCACTGGAACAAACGCTGAATGTGTTTCCATGGTGCTCTCCTGAAGTGTTTTCAAACTGTTCTGTGAACAAAGACAACTTCTTGAAAGCATCTCTGTAGGTTTAGTTCAGAAACTCACTCTTTGTCATCTCCTGCACTGATTGGTGGATATCAGTTACTGTTTCAGCTCTTCCCCTCAACACAAAACACATGCCCTTCTTGGTAGGCAGCATGTAAGATGCTGATAGCCGCATCAGCTACGTTATAGCGTGTGACACAGTGTACCCTGCTAAAAATCCAATGAAGAAGAAAAAAGTAGCACAGTAAACAAAGAGCAACGATGGAAGACATCCAGCACTATGTCTTCTTAGTGATCAGCATGTGTCTCTTTGTTACAAAGAACAAGCTTTGTTTCAGAGAAGGCTGTGAGCCAACAGGAGCAATACAGCAGCTGCTATCACACAGGAAGTGACCATTCTTTTAGCCAATCAATAGACTGCAGCTCCACCTTCGCGTATCAGATGAGTTTAGTCTGGCATCCCAACAAAAGGGAACCAAAAAGTGGGACGGTATGGGTTGGTAGCATGGGGACCAGAATCACTCTATAGAAACGCCACAAAAGCGTGCTGTGCAGAGACAAACCAAACTGAACTAATTGTTGGAAACGGGGCCTTAAAGGTAGGGTCTGCAGGAGTTTTTGTTACTTTTTCAACATTCAAACTGGGCTCCTCCTCCTTGGCTCAGTGCCAGCAGCAGCACACACCCACTGCCTCCAAGTGTGACCACATGAACACACTCACTAGCCCAGCAACCACCTGTAGCGTCACCTTTCTTCGTGGGAGAGACTCGAGCTGTGCATCTGACTTGGCATGTTAGCACAAGCTAATCACAGGTATTTGACTTATACCTGGTTAGCAGAAAGCTAACTCACGTCTCTCTTCATTCTGTGCTGCTCTCCAAGTTCCTGAAAGCCGAACCAAGCTTCACCCTCATTTGGGAGAAAGATTTTTCTGTTTGGAGTTTTGTTTCACTTTGGCTGTGTTTTTCTTCCTCTATGCTACGTCCACTATCGTAGCTGCTCTGATTAGCTTCTTACACTCGCGGTCATCGACGCATAGAGTCAGCTGCACACTGGGTGCGCTGTGATTGGCTGAGGAAACCACGCTAACTCTCCGCCTAGAAACATCCCAAAACAACCAAAACATCAACATGCAGGCAGAGGAGAGGGTTGAAGCAGACACATACACTGACACACATCATTTAGGCCCAGAGGAGATGATTGAGCAGGATTATTCCTGTGAAAGATGATATTTTACTTTTTTAGGAAAGTTCTACAGACTCTGTCTTTAATGCAGTGGACACAACAACAGGAAAGCCTGCACACTGATCACACACCAGAAGTTAGGGCCTTAAAACCAACTAAATCTCATAACCAATCTTTATCTGAACAACAAAACAATGCTCAAAAGCCTCTGTGAGGAGTTTTCAGCTGATTTTACAAAAGTTTGATATAGATACAGACGCCTGCTGCAGAGATCTGTGCTTATTGTATTGCAGGTGCAGAAATTTCTGTATTTCATGCGTTTGTTCATTACCCAGGGTCAGCAGAAATACTCCCAGTGTTCCTGTTACAACTCTGCTGCAGAGCTGGGTTTCTGTCTATTCAAAGTTTGAGTCCCATCAGTGACACATTCTTCACTTCATCTGGGTCTGACTGAGGCGCTGCCTTCACCTTGCCGCTGAGAAGGTGTGAACACAAAGGCGGAGACGCCATCACATCAGCAGTGTGTGAGATATCAGCTATGATGGATGGATAGCAGGAATACAAATACCAAAGTGATGAGCTCATTCTGCTGACATGCTCGCTCCAGCTGAGGATTGATGAGCCATCAGCTTCACGACCACTCTGCTGTCAGTCTTCACTCCATCACCGCGTGAACCTGCGGCCAGGATTTATTGAACAACGTCGCCTTTTATGCAACTTCTCTCATTTCAGGGGCGTATTGACATGCACAGCCTGAGTCTATGTTTTGCAAAGGTAGAATGATGTATACGTCAATGTGGCGGTTTGTAGGGAAAGCACAACGGCAGCCGGAATGGAAATACGGTGAGGCTTCTCGGTGTCTGCAGAAATCAATCTGAGGCAGCAGCTCATGATGCTGACACCACACTGCTGTTATTAACCATCAGCAGAGAGGCTGGCTCCATGTTTCAATCCAAAGTGACTCTGGCTCTCTCAATCAGGGCCGTTTGTATCCATGAGGCTGGAGCTCAGTGATTAGCCGCCAAATCTACAAATCATAACGTGCATCAATCAACCTTTAACATACTGATCCATTCCTTTGTGTTGACAACAGATGAAGAGACACTCTGGATCCCAAGAACTTCTTGAGCATTTTTTGCTTCTGTCATATTGTAACTCACTGTGGTCTCATTTTTCTCTGTAAAGTGACGTCCAGCACCTCTGTAGATTCAGGACAACCATGGCTATAGGCTGGTGTAACTCAATTATGTCTTATGTAGTGTAAAAAAATTTAAAGGCTGTAACTCATTACAAAAAAGACAAATTAAAATTGCATTTTTCTGATTTTAATTAATTCTAAAAAATAAGGTGGGAATATATACAACATACTTTTAGGTACCCTGAGGCATAAGGAACAAATGAAAAAAGTGTTATGGTTCTATCTTTACAAAATCTACACAGTCCTGCACCTAAGATAAGCTGATTTGAGTTTTAGGCCTGTTTTTGCCTTTGCCACATTTTTACTCACTGTGGACTCATTTTTTCTCTGCAATATAAAGTTCTACACTTCTATGAGGCCAGGAGAACCAGGGCTTAAGATAGCTGTAGCTCAACAATGTCTCAGGGACATAAAATAACCAGAATGCAATTTAATACAGACAGGCAGAAACCGAATATCTACTCTAAAACAATGAAAATTGTGAAAAACTATGTACAAAACACTTTATTCAAGTCTTGGATTTAAAGAAAGGTGAAGTAAATTCATGCTTTTACATGCTCTGAACACACAAACTGCTGATCGGTGCAGAGCAGCCCCAAGATGAAACATGACACCAGGAAGATGGAAGTATATTTTTATAGAATTCTTCAGATTTAAATACAGGACATATATTGATCATTCAGAGCTTGTTTAATGCAGGAAAGAGTGTAGTTTTTAAATTTTTTTATTAATTTTTTTTTAAAAGAATTAAGCTAGAGCAAACGGTGGATTTTTTGCAGATTTTCAAAGAGGACGTGAATAAACAAGATGTGGATGGCAGTCTCACATAAATCATCGTTCTTTCCTGACGGTTTTCGGCATGTTGCTGACGTCGTATGTGATGACGTGTGATACATTCAGGGACCGTTGGAAACTCAAGAATCTGATGATAACACTACTTTTTACAGCTTTTGAATCGGAATTGGATGAACGGATTGTAAATGCCAGGCATTTGAAAATAAGTGTGTTTTTGAACCCGCCTGCAGCTTTGGGACGGGAGCAGAGTCACTGCTGGTGAGCACTACAGAGAGAATCCTCAATCAGCGCTGCAGCAACGCTCAGGTGTTTGATAAATTTACCTGCATGCAGAGTTCTGTTCATGTCTACCTGTTTTCTTTTCATCTGCACTTTCAGTCCATGTTTTTAGGCTTTTCCGGATCAAGAATTCTGAAACCTTACTCTCCTATCATCCTCAAATTTTACCAACACATTTTACCCACAGGTTAGTTTGACAGGTGCAGTACAAGTCAGGCTACTCATAAAAAAATCTTTGATAATTTAAAGTACTGAAATATTACAGCCTGTTCTCTGCCTGATGCAGCAGGCTGTGACAGTTTGAGAGGACAGACAGCTCATGTCCTCATTTATGACACAAATATAACACTATTTACGTTCCTCTAATGAGACACTGTCCAGATTTACTCATTCTTCTGTGTAGGCTGGTTCACTTAGGACGCGGTCACACTGGCCATCCAAAACGTGCCGTGCCTAAGCACGATTGCCCCCCTGCAGGGCTGTTCCCCAGCTGGAGAGTATGGCCGGCGGTCACACTACCCCTTTATGAACCAGACTTTAGCGGGTATCAGGCACGCACACAGCCCGCCTACGTCATCGTGAAGCATCTGTTTACATGAAAAGCGATCTCAGCGTCAGCACAATGAGACACAGAGAGCACTGCTACAACTTTAGAGACTTTTGGACTTATATTAAGTAGTTTTCGCCCGACACAGCCCTCTAACAACCCCGCTTTGTTTACAATGATTGTCGAGAGATGCGCTCGCGGTGATTATATGTAATGGATCGCACGTGCTGTCCACGTGCTTGTGCTCGTGCATGAAGTAAACCGTGCCGAAGCCCACCTCTTCGAAGCGTGCTGAAGCACGGAAGGGAATCGTGCTCAAGCACGGCACAGTTGCGGTCACACTGGCCATTCCAAACGTGCTTTACGGCTGAAGCGTGCTTAGGCACGGCACAATTGGCCAGTGTGACCGCATCCTTGAAGCTCAATGTTCTGTTCCAGATTTACTGATGTAAAAAGAAAGTGGTAATAACTATGACTTAGCTGTTGCATTGAACAGATCCAGTTTCTGATTACATTCTGATCATTTCCACTCCTTAGTGTCCAATTAAAATCGGATCAGTTTGACGTGTTTTGCTTGTTTATTAAAATGTTTCCTCTGGTGTTAGAACTTGTATTGAGCTTTAAATTCCTGTAAAGCTGCAGCAGCGCTGTTTGGATCAATGTTTATAGTGAGCAAAAAAAAACCTCACATATGGTTGATATGTGACATCCAGCAGTACTTCTTCTCTGTGAGTGTCATGTTGCTCTTTGTTACAAAGAACAATCAAGCTTTGTTTCAGAGAAGTCTGTGAGCCGCCAGGAGAAATACAGCAGCTGCTGTCACACAGGAAGTGACCATTCTTTCAGCCAATCAACAGACTGCAGTGTTTCTAGCTCCACCTTCTGGGGTCACATCAATATGCCACCGCCCAAACAGAAGGCTCCCAAAAAGTGAGACAGTACAGGTCAGTAATTTGGGGATTTTCACAATCCCAGGATTGGTCAAAAGGAACAAAAGACGTGGAGGACTCAGATGAACTGAACTGAACCACTCGGAGGTCACAGGGCTATGGACACCTCCCACCTGACACCACTCTTTGAGTTGCTGGTTGAGCACAAACAAACCTGTTGACAGTCTTACCTGACAGTCCTTACAAGGAACAATGAAATAGTTACAGCTATAAATATCACTAGACATTTGATAAGACAACACAGCAAAAAGTATAGCATTTATTTTTTATAAAAGCCCCCAACAATGTAGAGGGATTTTGGCCTCTAGACAATGAGGTCTAAGATGTGAATGATGCACCTTAGAGAGATGCTACAGGCTAACTGAAAACAGACACACCACCTAATTCTGATGACATTTTGTGATGACCTGGAGAAGGTTTGGAGTGAAGTGTTTCCTGTGATTTAGGAGCATTAATAGCAGAAGTATGAACACTGAAAGTCTCAGTGAGCAGCTGGGTGGGGCTGGAGGAATGTCCAGGTTGTCAGACTAAAAGAAGTGTTATAAAACACTTCTGTGTCTTTGTTCATGCCTCATACTAAATATTTCTGTGCTCCAATGACGGAAATACACTCAGAGTCATGCACGTGCTGTCTGAGTGCAGGTTAGTTTCAAAGGATAAGGCGCGCTTTGACTCATTTTGTTGGGCATGCTTCATGATTTCATGTCAGGCTCTTTTTGGAAAATGTAAACATGATCTTAAATCAGAGGTTTCCTCCTCTGAGCTGAGTTTTGGGACTAGCTGCAGAAATTCTGAGCGCAGAACGGCTGTCACACTTTGGAGCAGACAGCTGTGGTTTATCACGTCTCTCTTTCTTCAGGCAATTATTGTATGTTAATGAAATTAAAGCTGTGCAGAATAATCCCTGGGGATGTGGCTGGCAGTGTGTCAGGCTGAAAGACTGTGGACAGAAAATATGAGATCCAAACCCAGCCTGAGCATTAACATTCAGAGAGTGAGCCTTCCAGGACACATTATCATATCAGGGATGAATAAACAGTACACGCAGTCTGAACACATCCCTCTGACCCACTTCCAGCTTGGTTTACACTGTGTTGGCCTCTGTTTCAGCCCTGGATCCAAGGTTCCTGTAGCAGAAGACCTGAAGGTGGTGGAATATGATTCCGGTCACGTCCAGCGTCACATCTTCTCCCTCTGACCCACATCCAGCAGCTCACTTCTGTACACTGACCCAAATACTGCAGCACACACAAATTTACATCTTCAGATGGATGAATGAAGCTTCTCACAGCTGCTCTCTTTAAGTACAGTTCATTATTTTAGCCAGTCTCAGAGGAAACAGGAAACCGCTGTGAAAAAAACTAACTTTTGTGAAACTTTGATGACTTTCTGCAGCCGTAAAAAAACTTCAATTAAACCTGATTTCCCTTCAGATCTTAGCATCCCTCTGTCTTTTCTAACCCAGCGCTGTACACTACAGAGAACCTTAAGACGCCTTCGTTCACAGATGAAGCAGACAGAGTGGATAAATGAGTGCTGCTCTTTGTGGAGTGACTGACGTGCGCATCTGAAGCGAACCCTCCTGTGACTCCACCTGTCAGTCATCCTCTGCTCTCAACAGTAATCCTCTCTTTGTACCCTCCCTGAGCATCCTCACTCTTTATTGTGTTTTGTTATTGAGGCTGGCTCTCTGAGGCTCCTCTGGCAGCCTTTAAAGGCTGCAGAGCGATCCATTAGGAACAGAGGAGCCGCAGCTAAACGCAGGAGACGAAGGTGTGAAAGTGGATCAGCATCAGTGTTTGTCACCTCCTCTGGTCTCAGCTCCATGTGTGTGTGTGTGTGTGTGTGTGTGTGTGTGTGTGTGTGTGTGTGTGTAACCTCCTCATCAGTGTCTCAGAGTTGCATCAGTCTGTTTGTCACTGCTGCTGGAGGCGTCATGGCTGCCACAGATTCACCCCCTCCCCTCAGCTCAGGGAGAGCGCAACAGAGACGCAATCCACGTGCTCCAAACGCTGAGGAGCAGTGGTGAAGCTGAGGGTGACAGAGGAGACGATCACAGGAAGTGATGAAGCTCAAAGCATGCTGACAAATACTGTGACAGCGTCCTGACTCCCCACCTCCATGAGGAGACAATCAGGAAGAAGAAAACCACTGTGTGTGTGTGTGTGTGTGTGTGTGTGTGTGTGTGTGTGTGTGTGTGTGTGTGTGTGTGTGTGTGTGTGTGTGTGTGTGTGTGTTTGTGTGTGTGTGTATGCGCGCGTGTGCGTGTGCGTGTGTGTGTGTATGCGCGCGCGTGCGTGTGCCTGTGTGTGCGTGTGTGTGTGTGTATCCCTCTCTCTCTCTCTGTCACCCCCCCCCCCCCCCCCCCCCCCCATTATTCTCTCTCCCACTCTCTCTCCTCTATCTGTCTCTCTAACCCCAACATAGTCTACTCAGATGTCTGTCTAACATGAGTCTGGTTCTGTCCGAGGTTTCTGCCTGTTAAAGGGAAGTTTTTCCTTGCCATTGTAACTTGATAAATGCTGCAAAGTCCAGAAACATTTACAGGTCTAGACCTGTAAATGTTTTTGTAAAGTGTCTTGAAAAATCATTTGTTCTGATTTGGTGCTATACAAATTAAGATTGATTGATTGACTGACTGAATCAAACAGCATGATGTGGGTGTGAAGAGCAGTCAGGGAGATAACCACGGTCAGTGAAGCCTGTTGGATCTGAGCAGCAGTGAAGTCACATTTAGTGGTTTGGTTTAACAGCACTCTACTGGATTGAAGCATGGTTAAAGCCCCTGAAGCAGCTCCTGTGGGTGTAAAAAGCTGTTTCTATAAATCAGTCATGGTTTACAGTTTATGGTGGCTGGAGATAAAGATGTCTTTCCTGCTGCAGAGTCATGAAGATGTTAGACTGAACTGTGCCTCATACTCTTTGTGAAACATGTTTTTCTGTCTCCTGCTCTCAGGTTGGGAACAAGGCCGACTGAGTGTTTAAAAGATAAACATCTTTCGACTTGCACTGAGTCCTGTCTCTTGTATTGAACTGAATTTCACCCTGTTTCCCTCTCTGCTGCTGCTTTTTAAACATTTCAGGACCTTTAACGAAAATATCCAGATTATCTTTTTTGCTTTTAAATAACTTTTTCTGAAGCGCTGGATGTCAGAGCTTTCCCCTGTGACAGATTTCTTTTTAAACCGAGCTAAAATCTACCGTAGCTGAGACAGATGGAGGGTAGGGACACAGAGCGGCAAACATTCATACAGGAAACTTCTGCTGGAGGGACATGCCATTAAAATTTGTGCCATGACACCAAAGCACCTCCTGCTGCAGCTTCATTCCAGAAAGCAACAAGCTGAGGAGTCAGAGTGGCTCCTCTAAAGGCCAGTGTTATTAAAGCGGCTCTCAGGGCCACATTATGAACCATCGACTCTTTGCAGCCTCACTTGCTGCAGGTACATAATGTATGAGATCGATGTCTGACTGCACGCTGAAGGTTTCAGTCACGGAGCACAGGAGCGAGGACGTGTCACGATTAATATTGATCCTACAGACACACTCCACTGATCCTTTAGATCCGGGATAATGCTGCATAACAACAGAAGAGCTGGATGAGTCGTCTGCTAGGAGCTCTCCAGCTTTAACTCAGAGAGTTTTAAGACAATAAACTCTACTCTAGGAAAGTGGGCCTGAGTTTCAAGAAAAGTACTGCAGTTTGGTTATAAAAATGATTCAAATGTCTTCTCCCTTTTGCTACTGGCGGATTTTTTGTCTCTGACCTCTTGTGCAGCTTCAGTTTCAAGCTGACAGGACCTAAACACAGGCAGAGCGGGGTGAATGTTTGTTTTCAGGTGTTTATTTTTCAGGATGTTGATGCGTACTCAAATGCAGCAGAAGAGTGAGTTTGCAGCTGACTAACAGATGGAGAGAAAGCCAAACCCTCAAATCAATTAGTCCAAAAAAAAATCAGCAAGCTTCACAAGTTTACTTTTCCTGTTTCATGAAAACTTAGAGGATGCTCATCTCATCATCCCTTTCCTCAGAAACAAAGAGCTTATTAAGTAGAAAAGGATTCGATCATCAGCTCCCACACTAATGTCCCCTGCTTACATCAGCACTTTCATTATACTGTAAATGACCTTAAACATGATGAATGTGTCTTTGGTCGGGCTATTTTTAGCTGAGGAGGGCGAGAGACCTGTAAAGAAGTTGGCTCAGCGCCGAGACAATCTGAGTCCCTGACAAAAAAGGACAAAAACATTTCAAACCCAACATGGGCTCAAAGAGTAATTCAGCTGTCTTACCCACATCGCTGAGGTCTATGTGGGACTTTCATGATCGTTTGGCTCCACAAACTGTGTCTTCATTCAGCTGCTTCATGTTTGGAAATGTCACAAAATAATCCAACTTCTTTAAATGTCACCAAGTTCTTACAACCTGTCCGAGTGGAAGGCTGGCATTTAGGGGGAATGGAGGCTGTGATAAAGTCTGAGGAGGACAATTCAGGACAGCACAATCAGAAAACTCAGGGAGTAAAGGGAGAGTGGAGTTACCTGCATCCGGGGGTGCGGCATTGTAAACACAGGCTCCTGAAGTCGTTGTCAAAGAAAGAAAGAAAAACAGAAAAGCTTCCTTCCCTGAGGTGATCTTTTTGATTCAGCGCTGGTATCAATCACATTACAGTCTTCTGGACCTTTATAGCTTTAGTTAGGGATGCACTAAAATTTGGCCACCAAAAATGTTCAGCCTAAAATGGCCCAAAAGCAGAAGTACATTTTCATTTTTTGGCCATAAGACCACTATCACTGAAACAACGATACAGTATGTTGCGAAGACACAACAGAAACTGCTGCCAGTACGCTTTTGTCTGAATAAGGATCAGCTTGTGTGTGCATGGTTGACATAATTCAATACATCTGAGAGAAATCTATGGATGGTGATTTGCAAAGCGTGTAATGCACGCACAAGAAATTATTCAGGCCGCGATGGATGGGAAGGTGCGTTTACATGCAGTCATTAACCCTTTCATATTCAGAATATCAGCAATAACCTAGTTGTGCAACTCTGGGACCCGCATGCCGCTTGACCAGCTCCGCTCTGTTGTGTGTTGACTGTGCGCTCAGAAAAAACATGTTTCCAACAGCTGTTTTATTTTGAAAGCCACTGGGTGTTTTTAGGTGGTTTCTGTGCACCACTTCCTGTCCTGCTTGATATGCTTTGTTGTATATTGTCGTGTCACAGCTCTGGCATTGGGCAAATGAAGGAGGCTGCAACCTGCCGGAGCAGGGACAAGTCAGGCAGCCATGGAGTGTAATGCTTACTTTAATTAAGACACGCAGTGGGGAAATACTATGGAGTTAAATCTCTGACAGTGGACGATAAAGACTTTCATCTAGTTGTTGTCTTTTTGACAAAAAACAGCACTTATTTTGATCAGAGGTTATATCATCAGTGAAGACTTTTAACTCATCCTCATCGAGGAAATAGTGGTTGTGGATGAACACAGTGGCACTCCTAAGAAGGAGAAATAAACCCTCTAACTTTATATTTTGCCATATTTTAGTAATGCAGTTGAAACATTAGCATCTAGAGAAAACTGAAACTGAAAACTTGGCCAGTGTGAGCTCTGGGACGCATCTGTTCCACAGTTGGAGGACAGATTAACATCAATCTGCAGAAAATCCACCAAACTGCAGCCATTCGCTCCGAACCATAAAGCACGGTGCCCTGAGTTTTGAGCTGAGTTTTGCCCTCACTCAGGATGCCAGAGCTCAAGCAGAGACCTTGCTTTTCAGCATCAGATAAATGAACTGCAATCTGTCCCTGGAGTTTGTTTGGAGTAACACCTGAAGCCTGGAAAGCCTAAACGAAGCAGCGAGAGCAAACAGAGAAATAATGAAGAGCCATTTCAGAGGCAGCGTGACTCAATCAATGACACAGTCAGACTCGGCCCACGGTGAAGCATCATTCGTTGTTCAATTGGCTCTGGTATGTAACGTCAGAGGAAAAAAGACACCATGGAATTATTCTGTTAGTCAGGGCTGTTACACAGGAGAGGAAGTCAGGAGCGTTTCCCCTACATGGGTCATTTTGAAGCGAGGGAACCTGGGAAGAGGGGAGTTAACAGAGTGAAGATGGAAGAAAAGAAGAGCTGAATCAGCAGAGCTTTAGGTCCAGAGGGGCTCTCAGCTGTGTCTGCACATTAAAGCTTAGGTTCAGAAGCGTGAAGCTGTTCTTCAGTTTAAAGCTCCTTTACATAAAGACACCATCACCAAATCCTCTACAGAAGACATTTTATTCACCTACATCTGTCTCTGGTTGTAATTTAAGGGCGTGTTATTCCACCTGGACGTTACATAATGAAACATGTATGATGTAGGGAACATGTTTGCATAATGTGAAGTGTTTCTATTACAGAGTGGTATTATGTAAGATCAGTGCAGAGCCATCCGTCAGGTGACACAGCACTGACGTCCCAGGAGGATCTTTAAACGTGCTGCCAGCTGAGACAGACCTTCACACTCCAGCAGAGACCACACAGAGCAGCTGCACAAGGCTTACATCAGGGATCAGGTCAAGGCACAGGTCCTGACTCAAGCCTGGTCTTGATCTGGGACCTGGTTTGGTGTACGAGCTCTGTTTTTGTGCTTGTCTTTAGTTTCTCTCACTCAGTCTGATCTCATGGCTGTTTTCACCAGACATGTCTCTGTCTTCAGAGGGTTTCTGCTTGGTCCGAGACTTGTCTCGGTCTGTAGAGGGTTTTTGCTTGGTCTGAGACTTGTCTCTGTCTGCAAAAGGTTTTTGCCTGGTCCCAGACTTGTCTCGGGCTGCAGAGAGTTTTAGCCTGGTCCCAGACTTGTCTCGGTCTGCAGAGGGTTTTTGCATGGACCAAGACTTGTCTCGGTGCCGTGGATATTTTAGTTTCTCATCTTATTGGTGCACTTATTCCTGTCTGTAGGTCTACACTCGTCCTTTAGACTTCTGAGATCGTCCTCTTTCTGTTTCATGTCTCATGTGGTCTTGTCTGTCCTGGAGGTCTTGGTCTCCTAACTGTTTTGAGCCCCACCTGTCTTGGTCTTTTTCCTGCTGTGTTTGGGATTGGATTGGATCTTATTCAGGTTTAAAGTTCTGACTTGTTCTGACTTTCCTCAGTGTTTGTGTCTCTTGCTTGTCCTCAGATTCATTTTTACTGATGCTCTGAATTGGACATTTTTGGCCTTTTTGTTGATTTCTCTCAGCTTGTTTTTTTTTTTTTTATATCATTATTACTTCTCAATTCACATCTCTTGGTTTTGTCTCAGTAACTCTCAATTGTACCCAAGGTGTTTCACAGCTGTTGGACTAAACATCCTCAGTCTCTTGAGTCTTTCGGTGTTTATTTGTTTCTTACTTTGTTTAGCGCTTTGCTCCATCTTCCTCTTGTTTCATGTTCTAATCCTGACTTGTCCTGGGGCCTGTACTATGACACAGGATTAACACATCCAGGATCTCTTTCCGTTACTTGGGTTGACTTGATAAGACATTCTCAATCCTGATCGGTGGAACTACAAACCTGGATATCAACACAAATCCAGGATTTCCAGTCTTTATTTATTCATTCATTTTCTGCTTATCCTGTTCAGGGTCGTGGGTGACTGGAGCCTATCCCAGCTGTCATTGGGTGAGAGGCGGGGTACACCCTGGACTGGTCACCAGCCAATCACAGGGCTGACACAGACAACCATTCACACACACACTCACACCTACGGACAATTTAGAGTGCTCTCTTAACCTGGTGAGCATGTTTGTGGACTGTGGGAGAAAGCTGGAGTACCTGGAGTGAACCCATGCATGCACGGAGAGAACATGCAAACTCCACACAGAAAGGCCCACCGGCCAAGCTGGGAATAGTTCAGCGCTAACCGTTGTGCCGTGCAGCCCCGGGTTTTCAGTCTTGATCAGTGAGGATCAGCACCCTGTGTATAAGCTTGTTTTGTGTTAGATATTGGTTTCGCTCTGAGTGACTCGATCAAGTCTAGATTGGGTCTTGATACAAACTAAACTCTGCAGTTATGAAAAAGGACAGCTAAAGAGAGGCAGTAAGTGTAGAGAGTTAAGACTGCAGACATTAAAGCGACCGCTGTAACAAGGCTCAGTGTACGGTGCTGGCTTTCAACGCCAAGTTAAACAGCACTGCCCCGATTGTGTTTCTGTGGACTCTAAAGGGTCCTGGTCTCACAGCTGAGTGTTAGGATTCAGTGTTTCCCTGTCTTGTCAGTGTGGTCCTGTCTTGTGATTAACCTGGTCTTCTGGCTGGTCAGACTCAGACTTGTCTTAGTCTTTAGGTTTATTGCTGACTTGTCTCTACCCTTGAAGTATTTGGATAAGTCCTGGGGCCTGTACTACGAAGCTGGATTAAGTCATCCAGGATAACTCTGCGTCAACTCACTGAACTTCACCGGGTCTTCATTAGCCAGATCTGCTGTACTACAAGGCTCGTTATCAACTCGATAAGTGAATCTGGCTGGGATCTGTGCGCGCACACATAAAATGGGCGTGGTTAGCGGCCCTGGAGCATTTTCCACAATGGAGAAGAGAACAGCCTACTTTAAGGTGGAGGAGAAGCAAATAATACTGCAAAAATACAAGTAGTACCGCAGTATAATCCAGGCCAGGAGTAACACGACTGCGGCCACGAGAAGCAGGAGGGATTGCTGCAAAAAATCGCCAACTCTGTGAACGCGTAAATTTCCGAAATGCTGATATTAATAGACCTATCTCATCATGTGACGACACAGGCAGTTAGGTCCTTATTCATTCATGTTGTCAGTCAGTGTGTGTGTGATCAGCATCATATCCGATCTTATGATTAGAAAAAGTCCACTGTCCTACAAATCCCAAGGAAAACGCTCATTACAGGCAGTTTGTACTACAGATGCAATAGCAGTGGGGGGAAAAGGAGGTGGGAGCAAATAAAAATAATATAAAAACATCCTTCAAAGTGCTCAGTATGAAAGATTCCATTTGCACACATTTCTACTTTTCCCTGACAATGTCTCAGTTATGATGATCAGTAAGCTATTGTTTGTTCACAGCCCAAAAGAAAAAATGTTGGGCCAAAAAGACAGGGGGTGGTCCCACGCCAGAGGACTTCACTCCGGCTGAGCAAATTGGTGACTTAGTGGTCTTTTATGCCCGCCCAAGAGAACCCAAGAGATTGGTCAGCGGGCGGTCTGTCACACCCCGTGAGCTCTTATCCTGGAACTTAACCTGCTCCAGACCAGGTTTGGCGTTCAGCACCAGTTACTGGGGCAACGTGTCTAGATAAAAAGAGATCCACATTCCTAGTACGGAAAACCCGAAATTTATCCAGGAAGTTATCTCTCTAAGAGCTAATCCAGCTTCGTAGTACAGGCCCCTGGTCTTGGAACCTTGCTGACACACACCTCTGTCTCTGTCTTGCCCCCCCCCTGTTGGCTGTCAGACTTGTCGCAGTCTTTAACCTGTCTGGACTTGTCTCAGTCCGTTTCTCAGCCATGTGATCACTGTAACGCAGATCTGTCTCCTACCCCCACTCTCTCTGACCCCATCTTGTTTCAGTCTCATCTCAGCATTTCACCGAGCGTTTGGACTCAGACTGGTCTCTGTTGTGTTCCTGCAGGAGCTCAGTCATCTGAGAGCTCAGTCATCTGGGAGATACCCTGGGTTTTGACCCAGAGTATCTCCCAGATTCTGACTCGTCTTAATGTGAAGGTTTTGATTGTGACATGTTTTGGTCAGAAGATGTTTTAACCCTTGATGCACAACATGGGTCAAAAGTGACCCGGCTGAGTTTTTATTTTTTGATATCTTTGCAGTAAATTAATTTTATCATTCAGTATTCAAGGAATTCCTCAATTACCTTGTTTTTGACCATCCTACACAATTGTTTTATTTTTTACTTTTAAAAAAAAAAAAGGTTTTTGTATCACTACCCTTTTAATGCACAACATGGGTCCAAAATGACCCATATTCATTTTCAATGTTATTTCATGTATGGCTGAGTGTTTTTATGATATAACTTTGAATCATACACTGATACCCCTGACCTATCTCCAACAGGAAGCTGGCTATTTGCCCCTCAGAATAAGATCAAATTTTTTTTTACCCTTTCTTCAAAAATTATCTCCTCCGAAACCAAAAATGGTACCGGCTTGAAAATTGCCTCACATGACAGACCACACCCTGCTCTACAAAAGTTGTTCAGGAAGTTGTTTGTTTGGGCCCGGTTTTCGAATGGCGAGCCCTCAAAGTGGCCGACTGCTTTTGGCCCATTTCTAATTTCTCCATGTTAGCAGATGAGGAGAATAGATTTCCCGTCCACACAAACATTCTCCTAGTGTTGCATTTGGGCCTCTAGACAAAAAACTAAAACTCATACAGCTTCAAAAATGACATGGTTGGATTCCTGACAAAATTTCCTACAACCATATGATATTTTTACACAGATTAAGCCAACATTGTGGCCTACAGGACAAGTAGTTCGGACATTCTCTAAAATAAATCATCCATTTCTAGCACTTTTCCACCGGTTTTGTGACACATTAGGGCTTCTAGTGAAAAAAGAATTACTCGTACAGCTTTAAAAATGCCAAAAATGGATTCCTGACAAAATCTACTATCAAATATGATATTTTTGACACAGATTGGGGTAAAATTGTGGACTCTGTGAGGATTTCTTTACATTAGATGGCTGATAAACTCTCCCTCCACACTCTATTCACACTCGTGTCACGCTAATTAGGAGTTCCAAGCATGCAGCTGGTGATGTCATTCAGCATAGCAGAGGATACGTTGCCATGGTATCAACTGACTCCCCGACATCCCATAATATTCTCTTAGAGCCATTAGGCTCACTTCCACCTATACACAGCAAAACAGCCCTAACTGGGGCTAGGAATGTCGTAGAGAGATGAAACCAACACCAAAACGTTCATCTCTTTTTGATGGACACAATGGAGGGAAAACCGGCTGGAGCCCGAGGACCCGTCCAACGCTGCTTGCAGCTTTATTTAGGTTTTGTTGTTATACATGTATGCAGCCATGTTATGATATCTGAGGTGTGTGTATGTGTGACAAAATTACAAATTAATATGCTGCAAATGTTAAACACGTCAATGTTTGGCTCCCACTCACTAAAGTGATTACTTGAAAGAAATTATTTTTAAAGTATTACATCATTTAATCACACTTGGATGAATGGGTCGATTTTGACCCATGTGTGTAAACTTGATGTAGTTATATAAAAACTGTTTTTGTTCATAAAGACTAAAAGCAAGAATGGAAATAATGATTAGTCGTAATCAAAAACAAGATATTTAAAGAATACATGAAATACTCAATCGTAAAATCTATTGATTTCCAAAGATAAAACAAAGAAAAACTCATTCAGCATGAAATAATCTGGAAAATAAATGCGGGTCATTTTTGACCCATGTTATGCATTAGAAGGGGTGTGCATATGTTGCGCATTAAAGGGTTAGAATGTCTGGAGTCATTGGAGTCAAATCTTTCTGTGCCATTGGAACTAGGACTGCTAGTTCTGAATATGGTGTTACCTTTCTGCAGACATTGAGCATTATAAGAGCTCAAGGAGGTGAGAGACTCTGACTCTTTGTGCTGCTTTTTACTGCAGGTGTGGGAAGGGTGTGCTGCTCTTCACAAGGGAGAAGAGGAAAAAGCTCCGTAAGCAGAAGAGACAGGATATGTGGCAGAGAGGAAAGTAAACCTGGCGCTCACACACTCTGCAGAGAAATCACACCGACTGTTCTCTCTGACCTCCTCTCTGACCTTCTCTTTGTTTCTCTGATGACCCATGCTCTCTGTCTGTTTGCTGGTTGTACGTCCTGATCTTTGCAGCTCTCCTGCAATGTAATGAAGTACTTTGCTGGATGAAGCTCTCTCTGCATTATTCACGATGATGCCACCATCGTACGTGCATACTCTCAGACTCACAGGCACTCTCACTGGCTCTGCTGTACCATCTAACAGTTCCTCATTGATCTCTAAAGCTCTGAAGCCTCCGTCTGTTGGGCAGAGTTAACCTGCTCCCAGCTCCTCTGACTTCTTTCAGCCTTTCTTCTGTTTCTCCTCCTCACTCGCCTGAGGTGGACCACTCTTTCTCACACACACACACACACACACACACACACACACACACACACACACACACACACACACACACACACACACACACACACACACACACACACACACACACACACACCCCACCGTCGGCTCTGATCGTTTCTCATCTCTCTCTTGTAGCAGCAGCAGATAAAGGAAGAAGCAGATAATGTGAGTCAATGCTGTGAGAGGGTGAGATATCACTTTGAGTTAGTAATGAAAATATATTAAAGCTGCTTCAGGGGTTTCCATTAAGAGAAGGAAAGAGTGTCTAATAGAGCGACTGACACTGCAGCTCACTGTATACTCTTTTCATAATGACTGTGTGTTAAAACACTATTATCTCTCCTCATTTCCCTTTAGTATCTTAAGAGCATTGTTTCATATCATACATGGACAGTTTGAAGATCAGCAGCTGTTTAACCAGTCACCACCATCAGGGGAAAATTGCTGTTTGTTTTTTTTTAAACATTAGGTTAACGTGATGAATGATTAAAAATGTTGATTTCAGCATATCTAGGCAATGCCAAGGTCCTTAAGAGTGTTTTTGTGTTTTATGACCAACACCAGGACAAAACCTGACCCAAGGTCTGACGGACATCACAAAGTGACCTCAAGGGATGTGAGTTTAACCGTCTAAAAGGTGGAACCTGCAGTCATTTTTGACTGCATAAAAAATGTTCCCCCTGTTTTCACTAAAAAGCGTCTACAATTCATCCATCTGTCCATCCATTCATCCATCCATCTATCTGTCCTTTCATCTATCCATCCATCCATTCAAAGCATTCATCCATCCATCTATCCATCTATCCATCCATCCACCCATCCATTCATCCATCCATCAAGCCATCCATCCATCAATCCATCCATCTATCCATCCATCAGTTTATCTATCCTTCCATCCACCCATCCATCCATTCATTCATCCATCCATCCAACCAACCATCCATCCTTTCATCCATCCATCCATCCAACGATCTATCCAACCATCCATCCATTCATCTACCCTTCAGCAGTCATCCATCCATCTATCCCTACTTTCATCTATCCGTCCTTCCATCCATTCAGTCATCCTTCCATTTATCTATCCGTCCTTCCATCCATCCATCCATCCATCCATCCATCATCCATCCATCCATCCATCCATCCATCCATCCATCCATCCATCCATCCATCCACCCATTCAGAGTTCTCTGAGCCTGGCTTCCCTACCAGGTGTGTTTAGGATCCAGCAGCCAACTTCCACAGGTCTCCACGTGGCACCGTGGTTCTGCTTGGTGGCCTTGGCTGTCATTGTAGTTTATGCTCACACCTCATAACGTCTCACACGCACACCCAGCAGCTGACACACTGATTCACTGACTTACACTCCAGTCATTGGCACATTTTGCCAAAAACGTTCACACTGTTTGGTTTTTCTTTTCGTCTCTTCACGAGAGTCGGGTCATAACAGCAGGACCCACAAGTGTCTGTTACAGGCCAGAGAGGAGAGTCGGGAAACGATAAGAGCAGGCGCGTGCGGATGTGAGAGAAAGAGAGCTGTAGGGTTAATAAGGTTTATAGAAAAGAGGTATTTCTTTTAAGGGCTCCAGACAGACCTGGGATATGCTCAGGTCTGCAGAACAGACACGGTTAAAGGACTGAATAAAGGAAAGACAGGCTTCTTCTTCTTCTCTGAGATTAAAAAAAAAAAAAAAAAAAAAAAAAACATTGAAAGAGAAGAGGTCCAACAAAACTGCAGCCCCTTTGAGTATTTATTCTTTGTGGAAGTTGTTTAAAATAAAAGTCTGCTGTCTGTGTGTCAGAGGATGGAGATATTGCAGCCTACAGAACAAAATATCTTTACACCAAACCCATCTCCTCTTCATCACACGTCAGACAAGAACTGCTCAGCTTTATCTGTCTCTGGAACAAGTTTCCAGGGTCAAATAAGGTTTTCATCTGCCACCCCGGACCTGCAGAGACTCCTTATCTTGTCCTCCTGTCAGAGAGCTGCTCACAGGGACAGCGTATTAATCAAGCTGGTGCTGAAGTGTCCATATCTCATGTTCTCTGTGGCAGGCTGTGATGAATGATCCCGGTGTGAGGAGCATTGCTTGTGTGTGGTTTGTATTTAATTATAGTCTGATGGGTTATATTTGGAGAGTTGGTCATTAACATCCTGCTATCAAAGGATCTATACAGCTGCAGATGTTCTTGGTGCAGGCACAGTCAGATGTCTAGCTGCAGAGAGTAATTGGACTTTGGCAGGTTTTGGCTCCATATTAGAATGTATGCATGGAATTATGCGCATACTCCCTTTAAACAGATGCAAATGAAAAGCATGGCTGCACCGCGCAGCCCAGAGCCAGCCCAGGGACTAATTATTTGTTGTCCTTGCAGATTAAAGCAGCAACATTTGTCCTGAAGCAGCCTCTGAGGACAGGAAGCAACACTTACATTAAGCTTCAAACCTACAGGTGCTGAGCGGCTCCCTTTTTCTATATATAGCTAGCTGAGCTAATGAATGAATGAATGAATGGAGACTGCAGCAGTGTGATACAATATACAACAGCACGTGAGGCTAGAAGAGGAATTATGAGACAACTTTAGAGTAAAAAACCTCATATTTCAGATTTTAGTGATGCATAAACGTGATTATATACTGTAGTGTGATGTAAAATATAATTATATGGCTGCAGCATTTACAACCTTAGCCCGCCTTACAAAACAATTCAATAAAAACAACAAATGTACAACCCTGTATGGCCAATAAAAGTGCTTCTATGTCTAAGAGAAATTTACATTTTACAATCAGAAACAACCTCAGTGTCTCCAGAGTCTTGAAGGAAAATTCATCCCTCACAAAGAGAGTTTCCAAACAGTAGTGGAGCAGATAACTGTAAAATTTCAAGAGAATCGTTCAAATGGTGATGCAAGCATGAAATTTGGTACAGATACTCTCTTAGGGTCACTCTTTTGAAATAAAATGTTAGACACGCCAAAATTCAAGATGGCGGCCATTTTTAAAGATGGACGCCATTTCTATCAAACAATTCTTATTTCAAAAGTGCGAACGGTGATGCAAGCATGAAATTTGGTACCGATACTCTCTAAGGGACACTCTTTTGAAACAAAACGTTAGACACGACACAATTTCAAGATGGCGGCCATTTTTAAAGATGGACGCCATTTCTATCAGACGATTCTATCAAAAGTTCTTATGGTGATGCAAGCATGAAATTTGGTACAGATACTCTCTAAGGGACACTCTTTTGAAACAAAATGTTAGACACAATAAAATGTTAAGATGGCGGCCATTTTTAAAGATGGCTGCTATTTTTATTGTATGCTCCTTTTTTCAATGGTTCTAATGGTGATGCAAGCTTAAAAGAAGGCACAAATACTCCTTCTGAGCCACTCATTTGAACAAGGACATTTGACACTTGAATATTAAAAATGGTAGTTATTTTTCAGGATAACCACCACCGTACTAAAACTGGTGTTAAGAGTGCTCGTGAGGTCCCTTTACAAGGAACCATTTACAGCCACTCGAAACTTCAAAACTGTAAGCCAAGAGTGTTTATTTGACTGTGTTTTGTCTAACTCCTTACCCTTGACCTGTCCGAATTGGTTTAACCTGCCAGAACTGCCCCCTAACGGCATAGCTCACAGAGTTCATCAGAGTACACAAGCTCCCTTACCGTAACAAGGTAACAGTCACAAGGGAGGCTTTGTTTTTTTTGTTTTTTTTGCTTTTTTATGCTTTCATATATATATATATATATATATATACTAGTGCTGGGCAAGTTAATGCGTTATTTTCACGTTAACCCGTCAATCTATTAACGCTGTTGAATATTTTATCGCGCATTAGTGCATGTTGCTCACATGCTTTTATTTTGTATGTCTGTTGCTGACCGCGTTGGAACCGGAAGTGAAATTGGCGGAAAAACACAATGAGTAACCAAAATGTATATGTGTATAGGTCTGCGCGCACGGCGTGCCAGATATAAACAAACACAGGTAGTCTGCCAGGACGAAGAAACACGATGAGAATTAGAGCCTTATTTAGCGGTGTAAGTAATGCACTGAAAATTCTCTTAATAAAGCGTGAATGCAGACCGATATCAGCGTTTTTTGGTGGGAGTCAGTTTATTTGTGTTTTTCGTCAAGTAAATTATGGCCCGCCTGAGTGTAGAGGAAACTATATATATATATATATACATATATATATATATATATATATATATATATATATATATATATATATATATATATATATATATATATATATATATATATGTGTGTGTATATATATATATATATATATATATATATATATATATATATATATATATATATATATATATATATATATATATATGTATATGTTTTTTTTAAGAGCAAGAGAGAGAGGGGAACAGAGAGACACAGAAAGAAAGAAAAGATAACTACACAAAGACTGAGCCATACCAAAGACTCAAGCTGGCTGCTTACTCTTCTATTCACACTTGCAGCTGCACAGTGCTGTGCAGGTGAACCCCAACCTGAAACATTTGCACCTTCCAACTTAGGCTGTTTGATTAAAAAAAAAAAAAAAAAAAATCCCTCCAAAATAAGTGCCTGTATTTTAATTCTCTTACCTCTGTAGCATAAAACATATATCATTTTTTCAGGTTATTATTATTTTTCTTCATAAAATTATTTTAATAGTAATAACAATTATTATTATTTAACGTCTTTTAATGTATCCTTTTTAGCATTCATGTAATTATTGTTTTTACCATTAAATTATTAGTATTGTCATTATTATTAATGTTCTTGAAAACAGAGCTTTTAAAACAAAATGGTGGTCATCTTGAATTTCTTCAATTTTTGTATGTCTAGCATAGTTTTTGTGTCCCTTAAAGAGTAGTTGTGCCAAATTTTACATTTGCATCACCGTTTAAGTTTGAGTTGGAATAATGAGCGTTCAACTGAAATGGCAGCCATCTTGAATAAAATGGCCCCCATCATGAAAAATGGTCACCAATTTGTATTTTGGGGTGTCTAAATTGATTTTTCACGAGTGTTAGAGAGTGTATGTACAAAAACTCATGCTCGCATCACCAATAGAAATATATTAAAATAACAAGTGTTCAACAAAATGGCGGCCATCTTTAAAAATGGCCGCCACCTTGAATTTTGGCATGTCTAAAATTTTGTTTCAAAAGAGTGTTCCTTAGAGAGCATCTGTACCAAATTTCATGCTTGCATCACCATTTGAACTTCTGAAATAAGAATCGTCTGATAGAAATGGCGTCCATCTATAAAAATGGCCGCCATCTTGAATTTGGCGTGTCTAACGTTTTATTTCAAAAGAGTGTCCCTTAGAGAGTGTCTGTACCAAATTTCATGCTTGCATCACCATTTGAACTTTTAAAATAAGAATCGTTTGATAGAAATGGCGTCCATCTGAAAAAATGGCCGCCATCTTGAATTTTGGCGTGTCTAACGTTTTATTTCAAAAGAGTGTCCCTTAGAGAGTATCTGTACCAAATTTCATGCTTGCATCATGTGAACGATTTTTTCACTTATCTGCTCCACTACAGCTGCTTTGTTTGGTGAGGCTTCGATACTGTATTTGAAAGACATTGACTTTAATTTTTATATGGCATTTAAATCTCACGATACATAAAAAAATCTGTCCAATCAGAGCAGCTGGGGAGCAGACAGCGTTAATGAGCTAAATGACGGCTTCAGTCGATGAGGTCTGTGGGCGTTGGAGCCACAGCTGCCCAAATAAAACTTAGGATTCAGAGCAGGACCTTAGGTTACCAGAAACCTCAAAGTTAGAGGTAGAAGGATTTAAGGAAGGAGGAAGGGTAATAAGGAAGGAGGGATCTAGTAAGAAAGGAACTAAGGAAGGACTGACCAAATGAAACAGAAAAGAAGCATGGGATGAGGAATTAGGAGGAAAAGGAAAGATTAAGGTAGCAAAATGACAGGAAGGAGAAATAAAGGGTGAAAAAGGGATGTACAGGGAGGAATTAAGGAAGCAAGACCCAAGCAATGAGGAAGGAAGGAAGGACCAAGGCAGACAGAAAGGAATTAAGGAAGGAGAGATTAATAACAAATAAGGAAAGGAAGGAGAGAATAGGGTAGAAATAAGTTAAGGACATAGGAGTGAAGGAAGAAATTAACAAAGAAGGATGGGATCAGAAAAGAAAAATAAAGAGGGAGAAAATAATCAAGAAGGAAGGGAAGTAAGGAAGGAGTAACCTAGGGAGACAGGGAGGAAGGATGGAAGGGAGGAAGGAAGGATTTGAGAAGAAGGTTGGTTTGAAGGGAAAGATTAGGGGAGACTGGACAGAAAGGAGGGTTTAGGTAAATAAAGATTAAGGAAGAAAGGGATTAAGGAGAAGGGTAGTAAGGAAGGAGGGGTTAAAAGGAAAGCAATTAAGGAAGAAGTGAACCAAGAAAGGATGGATAAAATAAGGAAGAATAAAAAGATGTTAGGAAGGAGGACTAATGGGAGAAATAAAGGACTTAATTAGAATTGAGGAAGAAGGGCAGTAAGAAAAGAGAGATTAGGAGAGAATGAAATGACCTAAGGAAAGAGGAACCAAAGGAGTTAAATGAGAACTAAGGAAAGAGGGATTAGAGAAGAAGAAATGATTCAAGAAAGAAGGAACCAAGATAGAAGGAGAGACGTAAGGTCGAAGGAAGCTTTTCATTATTCAAAAAGGTCCAAGCAGCAGAGTTCAGACTCAGGTTGATCTTTCATTCAGGGATTTGATCTTTGGTTCTATGAAGTTTCCTGTGGAACCTGAAGACCACCTGAGACCTGTTCCTCCTTCAGGACTTAGACTCATGGTCTGTCCCCTCCTACCAACTTCATGACCGAAAAACAGGTCGGCCACAGTGACGGAGAAAACCCAGACAGCTGCTCTTCATACAGCTCTGTGTAAAGCAGCTCTCCTCCATTACCTGCTGATAAATTGGAATATTTTCATAATTACTGACTCATAAAGTCTCATTACGCTAAATGTGGATGAGACAGCTGAGCAAATTGTGAGAAACTTATTTATTCGTGGCGCCTCTTCCCGTCACTCTGCATTATGAAATGTGAGCAGCGAATGAGTGTGAATGGAAATCTGATTAGTTTGTTTCTGCCGGATGAGAAAAAAAAACAAAGAACAAATAAAGCATGAATCACTGGAGGAGCGACATCAGGTGATAATGTCTTTATCTGTACCATTTTATTACTCTTTGACGCTGAGAATGGCTTAATGGCCAAGAATCACCAGACAAAAAGCTGAATCTGCAGCAGTGGTACCTTAACAAGGCTAGCAGGAGCTCCACAGGGCTATGTTCACGGTCCCCTATTGTTTATGGTGAATAACACAACCTCCAAATCTAAATGTGTTACATTAATTACCAGACTTAGCTTCTAACTAATCACTCAGCTGTTAAATTCTGATTGGTTAAAACCTCATCACAGCATTTATCAAGTCTCATTAGCCCAAGACAAGCTAATCACACATGATGTGTTAATGTTAGGATCTGCAGTGTCTTCCCCTTTGTTTCTCCTCTGTTGCCCCTCCCCTCTTGTCTGTGTTTGTCTGTTTCCCTCTGTATTTGTTACTGTGGGCTGGGCACCACCTCCTATCACCTCACCTGTGCCATCTGCTCACCTGTCAGTCATCAGCTCATCAGCCACCACTCTCCTCTGCAGTATGAAAACCAGTCTGAATTTTCACTCGCCGCCAGTTCGTCAGCTACCTTGTTGGTAACCTTTGGAAGAGCGCTTCAAGATTTGTCTGACTTTTTTGGCTCTTACTAACCACCGTGTTTTTTGTCTGTTTGCCTCTAGCCTTGCCATTTTCACCGCCAGTCTGCCACTGTGCCCAGCCCTCCTGCATTCTTGTTTTTTGGATACAGAAATAAAACCTTTGTTCAATCACTCAGTCTGGTCTGTTTGAGGGTCCTATTCTAGCCTGGAGCATAAGCTTAACAGTTAAAGTCATTCCTCTGAAAGCGGTCCCGTCTTCCTCTGGTCTCATACGTGTATTTGGCTGTGCAGAGGTTAACTTCAGTTCACAGCTTGTCTTTGTCCTTTATGTGACTCTCTGCTCCACTTTAAACGGCACCACAACACTTCTTCAGCACAACACCTGCCTTGTTGTGTGACATGCTCCTTGATGTAAACAGGAGCTGATTAAGTCTGGCAGGTGACACCCCCCACACACACTCCACTGTGCTGACAGATTGAGTGCTGCTCACAGCAAGGGACTGGAGGACACTGTAAAGCCGCGTTTCCACCAAGCAGTCCGGGTCGGTTCGTCTCGGTACGGTGCGCTTTTAGCGGCGTTTCCATACACTCATCCCGGGACGGATCCCTAAAAACCGAGACGAGCCGTCCCACTTTTTTGGGACCCTTTCGTATGGGTGCCAGACTGAACCGATCCGCTCTCGGGAGGTGGAGCAACACACTGCAGACGGTTGATTGGTCAAAAGAATCGTCACTCACCCCGATAGCGGCTGCATTTCTCCTGTCGGCACACAGACTTCTCTGAAACGAAGCTTGATTGTACTTTGTAACAGAGAGTTACATGAAAATCACAGAGAGGACGAAATGCTGCATGTCTTCCATCCGTGCTCTTTGTTTACTGTGTCGCGTTTTCTTCTTTGTTGGATTTAATCGCGGGGTAAGCTGCTACGGCGTCGCGCTATTGTTTACCAGCTGTGGCTTCCGGCATGCGGCTTACACGCCGCCCACCACGAGAGGGCACAGTTTTCTGTGGAAACGCAAACGGGATGAGACTTAACTGTCCCAAACCGTCCCAAACCGTACTGAACCAACCCCTACTGCTTGGTGGAAACGCAGCATAAGGTAAGTGTAAGGGGCAGGGAGAGGAGGGGGCGGAGCTTCCTGCTTGATGAACACACTCAGCACAATAAGCTGATCTCTAACTGAGCAGAAACTTGTATTTAATCCTAAATTTATTCCAGCATAGAGGTCAGAGATGTCTGCATCCTGCTGCAGTAGTTTCCACTTCTCTGCACAACAATTTATTGTCCCCAAAAACAAAAAGACAGCACATGTATTTCAGCACTAATTAACAAAAAACCTCCCTCTGCAGGAGCATGTTCTGACCGAAAAGTCAGAGCAAGCCAGTGAAATATTTTTCCGAACGGAAGTCTAATCCTTCCTTTACTGTCTGGGTGTCTAAAATTGGATGTTCCAGCAGAACTCTGCAGGGGAACAGAGGAAGCATCTGAACCTGCGTCACCTTTGCTCTCCTCCTTTGGTGCAGGAGCAACAGACCTTCTTCCTGAGCTCCCTCTGGGTTTGAGATTGCTGCACCTTTTCTGCAGAACAGTTTTCTTTTCACCCTCGCTGCTACGTGCCTGTGCAGTTTTGCAGGCGTGCACCTATTGTTCATGCTACACTGACATCTTATAACTCCTGAAACACAACTTTTTTGTCAGCACCAGTGACCCTGTTCTCTTCCTCTCCTCTTAACTTCCTCCAGCAAAATTCTCAAACAGAGACTGAAGGCAAAGACAGAGGGGAGGGGTGTCAGTTAATAACTACATCAGGAACTGATAATGCGATGAAGCCACTAAACTCTGCCCTGAGCTCCTCCAGAAGTCTGTACTCTCCCCAATTCTCTTGGTGCGTGGCAAGGGAATGAGTCCCAGGTGAGCCAAGCAGAGAGGATCGTAGAGAGGTGTTTTTGAGTTCTTTGTTCTTGAAAGATTTAATAAGTACAGGAGCTGCTGGCCTTCTTGTTGATGCTACGTACTGAACCTAAGACAAACCTTCAGGTTTTTACTGCAGGCTTCACATGCAGGAGTGAGGATATACAGAGTGTTATTAGGAGCTAGTGGTGGGAAATTTGGCTCTTTTAAGGTAGTTGGTTCTTTTGGCTTCCAAAAAAGAATCAACTCTCTCAGCCCTGAACGGCTCCAAATTTAGTATTAATTATAGCCTGAAACTTCAGCCTTACCTGGTTAATATGAATGATTTGTGCCACATAGCTGCCTCATGTGCATTTGCTCTTTTACAATGACAGGCATTCTTACTTTTAATGTTTTAATCAAAGTTTTTAGACAAAAAAGAAGAGAGAAATAGATGTTGAACCAGAAGCTGCTAGAACACATGGTTTGATCTTAAATCCTCACATGCCCACCATGCTGTCAATGGATCTATGGTTAAGCCTGCCCACAAATACAGTGAGCCATTCACAGTGAGCATAGCCCTCCCATACACTTGGACATTCTCTGCCTGGACATCCATTGAAATAAATTGAAGAAAGTCGGTGTTCATTTAGTTTTATGAGGCTTTTCGGAGATTTTAAGTTTAAAAACGGTCAAACTGTGTTCATGAGGGACATGTAACTCTGACACAAGCTGTACTGAGAGGCTGGGTGACGGGGAGCATTTTTAACCCTTTCCTCAGACCCATCTGAACAGAGCAAAGTGTCTTCTTTGGATACAGTTGTGCAGCAGACCAGCATCAGCTCTGAATGAATCAAATGAAGAAGGATGTCTCCATCTGCTCTAAGGTCAGCTGACAGAGTATCTGAGGCAGCAGGTTGGGACTTTGCTGTAAAGAAATATAAAGTTATCTTTAACACTAGAACCACCACTGCAGTCTGACGGACACTTTGGGATTTTCTCTGAGGTTAGCTAAAGTTAGCCTAGCATTAGCTCCTAGCTGTGTTGTTCATCAAGTCTCTGTTTGTTGGGATTTCATTGGCCTGTTTCGTTCTAGTTTTTGTTCTTTGGTGATCATACATCGTTGTTAGCTGCTGTCCAAAGGGCTCTAGTTAAGCTAGCATTAGCCTCTGGAGCTTAGCTTCATTAGCTTATCTGTAACAGCTGAGATAACAAAGGTTGTCAAACGTTGTGCTGAATAATTCAGTGTAAATCCTGTAGCTCCAAACACACAGAGACACACTCTTGGTAAAGATAGTAACAGGAGGTTATATTTCTGTCCTCACCAATGCTGATCCTCTGTCTTGTTGTCTGAGATGCTGATGCTAACCAGATGCTGTTTATCAGGTTTGCTCTGGGAGCTGTAAATTTAGTCTGAAGCTTTTTATCAACCTTCAACAATAAAATGATTCATATCTCCCTCCAATGTGGACTTTAGAGACTTTTGGTGACTGAAAGATGACCTGTGATCTTTCTGTCTCCAACAATCATCAACAGCATCCTGTGAAATGTCTCCTACTGTAACACCTGCCTCAGCACCTGTCACTGAATGCTCACTGTTTGTCAGAGTGAGTGGAGGGGGCGGGGCTTAGCCACAGGTCAATTAAACAAACTTTTACCATGAGCAAAAGCTCATGTTGGTAGCCGGTACTACAAGCATCAGTATCTTTTGAGCACAACACATCACCAGTAAGAGCATCTGCTCTAACCCCCAGCAGCCGTTGAGAAAAACTGGGTAAAATGTGTTTTGTGAGTGCAGATGGAAATTAGCTTGCTGAAATGTTGACGTGAAGAGAAACTTGTTTATCTTTAAAAGCTGTTTAAATAGACTGTAAACCCTCTCCTGACAGTTTTCTGGAAACATTTGGTCTGAGAAATGTAGTTAATTCAAAAAGAGATGATCTGCAAAACGTCTTAACCATGACTCCCACCAGCGACTGTGTGAGTAGCGTAATGCGCAGGGGGGTGCTGCTGTCTGAAACTGTATGCCCTTACCCTTGACGTGACTCACTGGATGAGCCAGCATGCACAAAAACAGGATCAAGACATTTTTTTAATAAAGTCCTGTGACATCAAAATTCCTCAGCGAGCAGAAACCCAGTCGGGTCTGAAACACTCCTGAAGACTGAGATGTAAGCAAAAGCTCCAGGCTTTCAAACAAACACCCTGTCACAGGTGATCAATGTTTTCTATCTGCACCCTGCCGACCCACCTGTGTCCAGTCTGTCTTTAAATGTGCTCTCCTAAGGCTTGTTTTTCTGTGAACGTCCAATCATGAGAAATAAATTCTCTCTGAGTGTCTCATCTATATGTTAATCAAGCTGAAAGCTTGTTCTGAACAGCACTAACCAATCTGTCTCCACTTTACTGTTTACTGTTATAATAATCATCAGAGTTTAATCAGTCTGGAGTCGTCTGAGGGTCAGCCCCAGCACACACCAGCTGTAGTCTACCATGATTCACCGTGGAGTGTTCATTTATCTATTAAACATGAACCATCTGCTTTCTGCCAGCTCGCTCCAGGGTGGGCAACAAACTGCTCCATGTTTGTGAATAGACCACCAACACCGAGCAAGATTTTTATTGTTAGTTTGTTGTGGACTGTTTGTCTTCATTAAGTGAGTGTTGGTATGAATCTGAGTGAACTATGACCTTGGCTGGGGGTGGTGGTGGTGGTGGTGGTGGTGGTGGTGGTGGGGGGGGGGGCAATAATTGTGTTTTAAATCAGTTTAGGATTATCAGTCACAGAATTTGACTGCTTCTGTTATCACCCCATCCTCATGCCGGATTTTTAAACATGGTCCAAATGAATTAGCTGGGTCAGGATGAGAGGCGAATGAGAGCTTGATGGGAGGGGATGCTGACAGCTTATCTCACTCACAAACTGGAGAAAACTGCACAGAAGACAGCTTCACTTTGAACTTTCACCAGATTTTTTTTTTTTTTTTCTGAACCACCTATCACAGACTACATGTGAATGTTGCCCTGCCTCCCACCCCCTGTTTGCCCTCTGCACACTCAAACTCTGGATACTGTGCATAATCATCATGTTATATAAACCATAATCTTTTTCTTTAGAGAAGCCCTAAAGACAGTTTCTGGTCCATTATTTTCATGTCTTAATTAACACATTTATGGTTCATCACTTTTTAAAATAACTAATTCTAAATGTAACAACACTAATTCAACTTTTACTTTTATGAAACCTTTAGGATAAAATGCCTTAGAAACAAATTGTGAGAAACACAGCTGTTATGCATAGTCAGAGAATATTTAATATAAGAAATCTGAATCCTAAAAACATTTTTTTATTTTTATTAGGTACAGACTTTATAATACAGGAGCGGGCTAAGAAAAGAGTCTTTAATGGAGATGTTAAAGAAAAGGATTTTCTGATCTCCTCCAGTAAAAGTCTGCAGATTGACTGATCCTGACATCAAACCCAGATGCACCAGCTATTTCTCCTCACCTTAAAGCCACCACACGAGACCCTATACCAGACCGAACTTTGACGTAGTGGAATTAAACAATCAGCAGAGCAGACAGGGGCCTTTCCCTGAGTACACTTACTGCAGAAAGCAGAGCAATAAAGCTTAAATCTAAATGATGAGAACTCTTCTGTTGGCTTTATTGAGGGGGCTGGCAGCCGTGTGTTGAAATAACAAAGGACTGAAAAGGCTGAAGCAGGAGAAGTAAGATTCAAGGCCTGAAAGGGAAACGCTGAACACAGGACCATCTGACAGAGAAAGAGTCAAAGCAAAGTGAGCAAAGTTTTTTGGGGGGAATTAAAACCACTAACTGGAGTTTAGACACACAGGTACACACACCCACACACAAACACACACACGTACACACACACACACGTACACACGTACACACACACACACACACACACACACACACACACACACACACACACAAACACACAAACACACACAAGATCGAGGATGAGATCGCAGGGAACAGCCAAGCAGGGCTGGTGGATTACCAGGGAGAGGCAGAGGCATTGATTGTGATCTCCAAAGCTTTCACACACTCTCCTGTCATGCTTTGGAAACCACAGCACATTGTTTTTCAGATGCTCTTTTGGACTTGAACGAGCTCTCTACTCCGCATGCGCAGTACCGCGCTAACGCGCGTTCGCCCCTCAGCTTGTCAAAAAAGTCCAGCGGCGAGACTCGGGCGTTCACGCGGTGCGTGACAGGCGATTCGCGCGAGTAAATTCGCGTGTTCGCGTTTGGTGTGGCCGCGGCACACCGGGACCATGGATCTCAGTTGGAAAGGGGGGTCAGGGGAGTCTTTGCCCCAGGTGGCGGAGTTATAGTATCTCTGGGTTTAGTTCAGGAGTGAGGGGAAAATGGAGACTGACAGATAGAGGTTGGTGGCTTTGACACGATGGCTATAGTGGTCTGTTGTGGTGAAGAGGCAGTTGAGACAGAAGGCAAGGCTTTCAATTTTCCGCTCAATCTATGTTCCAACCCTCATCTATGGCCACGAGCTGTGGGTACAGACTGAAAGAACGTCTGGCATGAATAGTGAATGAATAGTAACTGAATGAATAGTCTGGCACCCTAACAAAAGGGTCCCAAAAAGTGGGACAGCTGGTCTCTGTAAGTTGGGCATCTGTCCTGGGTCTTGTCTGTGGAAACACCACAAAATGCGTGTCGTGCTGAGATAAACTGAACTGAAACACTTGGTGGAAACTGGGCTTTAGAGGTAGGGTTCATAGCTCAGACATCTGGGAGAGGCTCCGAGTAGAGCTGCTTCTCCTCCACAGCAAGAGGAGCCAGATGAGGAGGTTCAAGCAACTGGTGAGGGTGCCTCCCGGTAGTGTCCCTTGGGAGGTGTTTGGGCAAGCTCATCTGGGAGGAGACATCAGGGTAGACCCAGGACATGATGGAGAGATTTATTTCTCAGCTAGCTGGGAACACCTCAGAATCCCCCCAGGGAAGCTGGGAGAAGTGGCTGGGGACAGGGGCCACTGGTCTTTGCTGATGGCGTTGCTGCTTCCGTAGCCCAGACCTAGGTAAGCGGAGGAAGATGGATGGATAGACGGATGGATGGTCATACCCATGCATTTATAGAGAACAGGTGGTGCTAGAAAGAGCTACACAGCTGCACAAACTCTGCACACTTGAAGGCTTTGCTGACCACAATGGAAATCATCATACATGAAGTTCGTTCAAACCATTTTCCTGAGAGTCCATCCAGGATAGGAGGACATGTGCTTCAGATTTCATAGAGTATTATATTCAAGCCCTGTGTTTTTGTTTTTCTCTCATTTTCTGCTCAAACTGATCTCTGCAGACTCTCCAGTTTACAGTCTCTTTCTTCTTTCTGTTTTTAGTTCTTGTCGTGGCTCCACAGCTCTGAAGGAGAGCCCCACAAAGTGGGTTAAGAGCCACAGAGAAGTGAAGTGGTTGGAAAGTGTTTCTGAACTTTATGGAGGTCACTTTTGTGCAGAACTTTGGGTTTGTTGGCTCTGAATCAAGGCTGATCGTCCTGAGCTCCCACAGACAGACTCCCCAATTAATTCCCTTCCTCCTCGCCTGGGGAGAGCAAACGCTCTGAGTGGCAGATCTGCTCCTGAATTCATTTTGGATCTTAGCCGGGCGTCCGCTCTGCCCCTGGCAGGGCTGGGGGTGGGTCGGGGGGGGGTTTAAGGTTGGGGTGCAGAGTCGTCGGGGGCTGGGCTGTCTGCTCTCTGTTAAAACTCCGTCAGCCCGCCGTCCTGCAGAGGCCTCAGCAATTAGGCTGTGACACGGAGTGCGGAGCGAGCCCGCCGTGAATTCTGCCTCATCAATTTGCAGTTGCAATTTGATGTTTGGATCATTGCACACAGCCCAGCGCTCGCATCACAGGCTGACAATTACAGAGCAGAGCGAGGAGGAGGAGGTCTGAGGGACGATAACTGGCTCCAGGAGGAGGATGGGTTTATATTCACTTATTATTAGGGAAATCATCGCGCTGCTTCAGGTTGTTTCTGTCGGTTAACTTCAACATACACAGTTTGAAAAAAGAAATTATTATAAACATGAAGACTATCAAACGACAATGCACCAAAGTTCATGACATTCAGCCAAAAAACTGAAGAACTACTGGAAGGATCAAACAGACATCCAGGAGCACTTGATAATTTCTTAAAAACTAACTGTCTGAGAGGATTTTTATTTCAGTCATGGTAATTTAAATTGGACAGTTAATCATCTCTATCTTTGGATGTTGTTTTGTTTAATTTCTTCCTGGACCAAACGCTGACACAAAGCTCCTCTGACCTTGCCTGCTGAAGATGGGACTGTGATATGTATGTTTTGCTTTGTCATCAGTGTCAGAGAGCATGCATCCTGTCTTCAGGAATAAAGCCAATACAGAAGTATTACAAATCACTGCAGTACCTCTGGTGTCCACATGGAGAGGGGTCCAGCAGCAGACCTCCACTCTCAGCCAGGTTATGGGTTATGAAATCATACAATCGAAAGCAACTGTAAAGCTAAAATTTGTTCACTAATGCACCATTATTTTTTTTTCCTGCAGATGCATGTTTCAATTTATCTGAAGACTTCCTTGCCACAAGTGAGCTTCTGCACAACGTGCGGCAAGCTGTACCACTGCCCTATTTGCCCCAAGCTGAAGTCAGTTCCATGACCTAAGTTTTAACAACACATGGCTGTACAAGTAAAAAATGCTGTTGCTTTTAAAGGTAAGGTTTTCGTGCATGTGGACAGCAATTTATGTAACTGCATGTATCATCATGATATCATTGCAGATAAATACACATAATTTATGTTTTCCTCCTTCTTCCATTTTTTCACTTCAGATGTTTTTAGAGGGGGCACCAGAAGCAGACAAGCAGACAAGGAAAATCTGTGTATGCACTGGCGATTTTAGGGAGTGGCCTTGGGTGGCCAGTGCCACCCCTGAAAACTCATTGGCCACCCTTTTGGCCACCCCATATCTGATAGGTAGTTGGCCAAGTTCGTCAACACAAGAAACAAGAGAAATGCTGTCAATCAATGGTGATGGCTGACTGACTGATCTAGAGTCAGTTTTGCACTTTCAACTACCACAATATGGTCGGACTGAGGCTGCAGAGAGCTGATTTCTGATCAGTAGAGCTTTTTCCAGTGATCATGCAGGTCTGGGATCAGTAGAGCCACGAGATGAGCACGCTGCATCTCTGTGTCACCTGCTCCGGCGAAACAGGACAGGTACAGCATTCCTTTTAACTGGATAAAACAGATTCAGACAATTGAGAGGTACAGTC
The DNA here is from genome assembly GCF_033239565.1 of Halichoeres trimaculatus. Lineage (NCBI taxonomy): Eukaryota > Metazoa > Chordata > Actinopteri > Labriformes > Labridae > Halichoeres > Halichoeres trimaculatus. The sequence continues at coordinate 36,509,871 of NW_027437189.1, read as the reverse complement.
TGTAGTATGTAGTACAGTATCTGTGGTATTACTAACATTGACTTACTAAATCCAAATAAACACGAGCTACAAGGAGAAACCGGGTGCAGCGGTTCCATAAACATATTTAAGAAAAAGAAAAAAAAAAAGTCAAAATGACCTTTAACGGATATGAAAATGATAATAGCTAATTGTGTATCATCCAAAATTGTCAAGACTGAAGAATGCTGAAACGTAAATATGTGGGTTTGTTTGGTCTGTAAGACAGCAGGAAGGACAAAATGTTCCAAAACAATGAAAGTGAATGAAGTGATGTTGTAAGACAAGTGATGGACATTAACAATCAGACATGGACACTAAAAGACAATCAAGAATTATGTCATACATCTGTAAATGGAATCAAAATGAATAATAATCTGATGATATGTGGAAAAGAGGAGACTAAATATTGAGGAAATGGGGACGGGACTAAATAAGCTCTGCTTCTCCCGTCTTCCCTTTCGGTCATGTACAATGTGATCTATTGAAAATGTGTGATATTGTATAAGTGTGCTGACATGACCGAAATAAATCAAATCATCATCATCATCATCATCATCATCATCATCATCATCACAGTGTTGGGCAGTAACATCAAATAGCATCATTAGTAGTTTAAATACATTTTTCAGTAACGACATGGTAGCGTTGTTGTTTACAAAAATAAAGAACTTCTCAATAGCTTCGCTGACTTTCTGGTCATGGAGCGGGATAGCGAACACAAAAGTTACATTAAATATTTTTAAATGATTTCTATCGATGTGCTTGAAGCAGAGCTTTCTCCTGCAGTCTCATCTCACACTTGTAAGGATCAGACTATGACGCCACCTCCAAACGCTGCTATGTCTGTGTCAACCAATAGAAGCGGAGGAACTGTTGATGTCATCACTGAACAATCCCTGCCTGCACATTCGCTGCATACTCACATGCGCCCGCTTCAGTTCACTGAGAGATGGCAGAAAAGGAAGGAGAAGAGGAGCAGCCAGAGCAGTCACCTACCTAAATTGATGAGTTTTTGTAAAAAAAATTAAAAAAAACAGGGAAAAGTTATGTGTTCAGATGCCTACTCTGTCAACTTCAACGACTTCAAATACAAATCGGAGAACCCACATACAGGGGACTACCAAATATGCAGGACCAGCAAATTAAGCTAACCACCACATGTCACCCGTAGAATAAGACATCAAAACAAACAAGCTACTTTTCAACAGCCAACAATTTGTGTGGCAGTAATTAATTAAATTAAGCATGAGGATGTAGTGGCAGTGTTTGAGTGTGTTTAAGGTGGGGGATTAAATAATTAAATTGATACATAAAGGAGGGAAGACGTATGGGAGAATATGATCTAACAGTAAAAGAAAAATCTGTATTAAATATTACTGTAAACACTAAAAAGCAAATGGCTGAAAGAATATTACAAAGGGTAACAAAAGTGATGGCATAAACAATCAGATGTCCTAATCTTACACTGAAGACCAAAACAGAGTTAAGTAGTAGAGGATAAAGCAATTTTGGAGGGGATTGAATGATTTCACAGAGATTTTATATTAAATAAAAAAAACTTGGTTTAAGTAAACACTGATAAAAAAAATAAACAATTGACCAAATATATATATATATATATATATATATATATATATATATATATATATATATATATATATATATATATATATATATATATATATATATATATATATATATATATATAAATTAGATTAATTAATTACACCGCACATTATCGCGTTATAGAAATCAAAGCAAGATTAACTCATTAGCTACCAGCCATTTTCAGAGAATCTTGAACGATCTTTTAAGACCCAAATAATCTTGTTTTCTATGACAATAACAATACCAAAGCTACTTAAGAAGAGTGGACTATCTTCTTTTATGTCTTTCTTCCTGTTTTTGGTCCAAAAAACAGACAAATCAAACTTTTTGATCGCGTTCATCTCCGGCGCTCCATCCTTGCTCCTCTCCATACTCTCTATTGTCTTTTCTCACGATGGCGCCGCTCTTTCTCTCTGAGCTACAGCAACACATCCTTAGTTAGAGCATGAGCTGCCTGAACTTTTCTGACGTCAGCGTCGCTCTGTGTCTCTGTCATCTCACATTTCTCCTCATATCCATGCTGAGCTCTGGTCTAAAGAGCGCACCGCTGTCACCCACAGTAGTTTACGAGCAGGATTTTGATTGACAAGCTCCACCAGACCCCGCCTCCCTCTGCTGAAATATATGATTTACTTCTATAGTCGTAGTAAACAGTAATCTAATGTCAATGGCAGGGAACACGGACATTTTAATTGATATTGTCCAATTAAAAAAAAAAAAAAAAGGATTTACAAATGATAAATGATGAATGTGCTTGAAAGTAGTGTCCTCAAAAAAACCTCTTCTGAACACAATAAACAGGATTTTGTTGTTTAAACTTGCGTATGAGAATATTCAATAATTTAGTCTTTCACCCAAATTCTGTTTGAATTGAAACGTGTTGCTTCTGATGTTGAATATTCATGTGATTAAAATGTGATTAATTACGATTAATTTATTGCAAATGGCATAATTAATTCGATTATTTTTTTTAACCGTCACACCACAAAAAAAAAATATGTATATATATATATATATATATATATATATATATATATATATATATATATATAAAAGATATATGTGCATGTGTGTCTGTGTGTGTCTGTGTTTGTGTGTGTGTCTGTGTTTGTGTTTGTCTGTGTGTGTTAATGAGAGAGAGAGAGAGAGTATAATTCCGTGATACCAAGGCTACCCTAGACTAACTTTGTGTCCCATCCTGGCCACCCTGGTAAGAATGTCCTGGATACACCACTGCGTGTATGGTTTGTTTCTTTTGTGATTCCGTTTCCAAACAAAATCAAAATAACAAAAAAAAAAACTGACTTGTTTTTTGGTTTTTCTGTTTTAAAACCAAAACCTAATAACAGAATAACAGAAAAACAGAAAAAACACGTTTTTCTGTCCTGGTTTTATAAATAGAAAAACGGAAAATAATGAAAGATTGCGTCAAAATTGTTAATGTGATGTTTTGATTGTAAATGTGTACATCTCTCTAAAATAGTATATATGTATAATATGTATATATATATGTATATATATATATATATATATATATATATATATATATATATATATATATATATATATATATATATATATATATATATATATTTATAAGTAAAAGATCGCTGACGATCCACTCCGTCTTATCCATGAGCATATGCACTCTCCGGTGTGTTTCAGTGAGACAGTCAGAGCACAGTCTGCCGCGGTCTGATCTGGTGGCAGATACACAAAGAAACATCAGAGAAGATGATAAAGTTTTTTCCTTCCCTCTTTTTCACCTCCGTGAGCTATGACTCATTTCATGCGTAATGGCTTTGTGCCTGAATTTCTCTTCCTCAGTGATCTTTTATTGGAAAAGGAGCCGCCTTTAGGATCATAAGAAATAAAATAAAGGCTTTAATGAATTCAATATTGGCTCACTTAATGTGACATCAGGTGAGAAAACACCAGATTGTGTTATGAGACCTTCTCCAACATTGAGCAGCATGTTTTTTGTTTATTCGTGTCATTTAGCCCCTCTTCACATCAGCCTTAAGACTCCTTCAGCACCACAGAAGCACTTTGGTTAATCAGATGTGCGCTGATCAGTTTAATGACTTTGATCAGGGCTCTAAATTCGTAGACCAGGCACAAAACGCAGGCGCACCTGCCCTGCGCCGGCCCTCGCTGCGAGGACAGGGTGTGATCGGAGCACATTGCAAGTTTCCTGCAGTGCCAAGAGAGGCGCAGAGGAGCGCATCCACGCCTCCCTAAATGCCAGAGGGGAGAAGAAAGCACAGCCGAGCGCTGTTTTCACCAATCTAATGACCGCTTCTCCTCGCCTTTGGATGCGCTGCGGCCGAGTCGAGCCGACTGATCCCCTGAACCACGCAAAGTGTGCTGGAAAGACTGGGTAGCAGAGACGGTTAGAGCCGCTGTCCCTGCAGCAGGAGAATGGACAGCAGGGCGCATCGGAGGACACAAAGCGCGTCACCGTGTGGGCCAGCTCCTCTCTGATGTTTCTTGATTTATCTGCGACCAGATCAGACAGCAGCAGACTGTGTTCTGACTGTCTCATTGAAACACACCGGAGTGTGCATATGTGCACGGATAAGATGGAGTGAATCGTCAGCAATCTGTTACTTATATATATATATATATATATATATATATATATATATATATATATATATATATATATATATATATATATATATATATATATATATATATATATATATAAAGCTCAGAAACATGTCTGTATAAACCTTCAATGTGAGTTATTTGTCTAATTTTTATATAGAGATGTGCACATTTAATATTAATATCAAAATATCAAACAAACAATTTTGACACAATCTCTTATTATTTTTCGTTTTCCCATTTTTAAAACCAGGACAGAAAAACGTGTTTTTTTCTGTTATACTGTTATCCTGTTTTGGTTTTAAAACAGAAAAACAAAAAAACAAGTCAGTTTTTTTCATTTTTTTGATTTTGTTTTGAAACAGTGTAACCAAAGAACGAACCATACACAAATTTAGGAACTTTAGGAAGTTTGTTTTTTACACTGTGGAAGACGTGGAGGTTCCTAGAAGAAATTGTGGATATCAGGGGATATCTTGCCTGTTCTGAATGTAAAGTTAACCAATAAATGCAATTAAAACAAAAGAAATGTCTTAAGTGTCATGGGGTTTTGATTTGTTTGTTTTTTTTTGGTTTTTTTTTTAGCTCACTGAATCTTTACTATCTGTGTTATTAGTGCTAATCTTACATAACTTGACTTACAACACTTGTCTTTTGACAAAATAACATTGTTAACTTAAAGGGGTTCCAATTTCGTGGCGCAGCGCAGGGGGCGCAAGCCCGGCGCACCCTGCGCAGTGTTGATTTCGTTCTGCGCACCGCCTTGCGCTGCCACTTTGACAATTTGGTAGACCGTCTGCGCAGAGATGGGTGAGACTGCCCACCTGGGGGAGTTGATGGCGCACCAGGGGGAGGTGTCAGCAGATTCATGTTGGCGCAGTGACAATTTCGTGCCAAAAAAGTGCGCTGAAAGCTCGCCAGCTCCAACCTGGTCTATCCTTGGCGCAAAGCGGAGCACACCCTCCGCAGCTGTAATTTGGTGACAGGCGCACATGTGCGCACATGTCATCAAAGCCTCAGAGGCAGGTTTCCAGAGAGTCAGGCACATTTTAATGCAGTAAACAATCACAGCAATCACTATTTAATGTAACTGTCTGAACCAGCATATACATTTGTATCTATATTAACTGTCCCGTCACATCTGATGTCAGATTAGAGCTGTTTGTCATAATGGAAAGTTAACCTGACGGCAGCTGGAAGTTTGATGCACATCTTACAATTAAACAATAAACAGCCTTAACATCTGATACTGAGTATATATCTGGTTCTCTCATTTCATTTAATTCAAAGAAAAAAGGGAGAGAAAAGACGAAGAAAAAAGAGACAAAATAAATTTATGTTACTCTGGATTTACCCATGATTTCCCATATTTCTCTGTTTTAGTCTTTATTTTTAACGTGATCAAAAAAGATGGAGTACATTATTGTGAGGAGGATGAGGTGGAGACACCGGTTTATCACCAAAGGTTCTGCTATTTGGCGATGACAAACCAGGAGTGCAGGTGAATCAAAAGTATTCTGAATGGATAAGCCAGCTGTGTAACTGTCTCTTCATTTTGTACTCCTATTAACATTATTCATTTTTATTGACAAAGGAACAGATAACATCCGTCCCGGGAACTGGCCCACACACACTGTAAAACCTAACAGCATATATTAGTGAACAAAGTAAGTTAAAATAACTTAGTTCCCTGAAAAAGTGGCAGGCACTCATTTCAAAGAAGTGTGTCTAACTCAAAAATGAATAACTAACACAATAACTCATTAGATTTGAGTACATGTTTTTTTCTTTCATATTTTAAGTGTTTTTCAAACATTTTAACTTTGTTCAAGTAACTTGTTTTGTTTCAGTAGATTTCATGAACTCATTCTACATAAGTCAAAAGAGCAGCCCCTGGTGATCTGGGTTGGAGACCCTTCTACATCTTAGACAGACATGAGGCCAGCGGGAGAAGCCGTTTTTACTTTGCACCTGAACCAGGGGACTGCAATGATTTCACTTTTGCTAACAGCTTGTTTCCAAATTTACGGTAAGAATGGTCTTTTGTTAACTTAATTGCATGCTGTGTTTCACTGTTTTTTTTTTTCAATTACTGTGGCTTAAAGTACCTGTGCAAAGCAACTACAGCGTTACCGGCAAGTTCTCCTCCAACACATAAGCTCACGTTAGCTGAACCCACTTACCGCTGGGTTGGCTAGTGTTATGGAAATAAAAGCTAATGCTCGCTGGACAGACGAAAATATTGTTGAGATGGCAATTTGAAAAGATACTGTTTTAACAGCAATGGTCCTCTATCTATCTGCGCAGGGCTTCAGAGTAAACTAACAGTGGCTCATTAAACGTAAAAAAAAAAAAAAAAAACATTTTTCGCGCTAATATTGCGCAAGTTATTTATTTTTTCGAACCTTCTGTTTTTCAATGCAGGCTTTCAAACCAGCAGTGTTTTGCGCTGAGCAAAAATTGGACTTTAATTTTTTCGGACTGAGGTCGATTTTTCCAAAGTTTCGCTTGCGACGAGTTCACATCTGACCAATTAAAACGCTCATTGTTGACACCTCACATACAAAAACATTCTACAGGGAAGATGAGCTGATTGTGTTCGTATGCCAGCACCCAGTTCTTTACAACAAAAGATATAAAAACTACAAAGATAACGATTATTAAGACAACGTTTGGAGGAGAATAGCTGCGGACATTGAATAAGAGTTTTTGTAGTTTTTGTGTATAATCAAGATCCTACCAATGTAAATTACCTTTGTTTTAACGATCGCCGTGCTGTTGGTATGAGTTAAAATTTTCCTTTTTAAATTGATTCTTTTCTTGAGCTAATGCTGAGATATTATCTTTAATATCATATTGGTTAACCTAGTAAATGATTGAGACAGTAAACAGCCCATCACATATGAATGAAGCAGATGACGCGCTATGCGCACAGCTGGAGCTATTTACAAACAAACAGTTAAACTTTTATCAACAGTGTATCCTCTGACCTCAGACATGCACCTCATCTCTGCTCCGGGTCAATCTGTTCCTGAAACTGTTCCTCTACCTTTCGGGGATGAGGACGGTTTGTGTATAATTAAGCTCCTACCAATGTAAATTGTGTTCGTTTTAACGATCGCCGTCCTATCGCTATGATGTAAAGTTTTCCTTTTCATTTTTTTTCCTGAGCTAATGCTGAGATATTATCTTTAATATCATATTGGTTAACCTGGTAAATGATTGAGACAGTAAACAGCCCATATGAACGAAGCAGACGCTGTGCGCACACGTGCACAAGTGCGCACTTGTCCAGCAGCAGCTGGAGCAGCAGCTGGAGCAGCTGGAGCTACAAACGGGACGTAACTCCAGTTAAACTTTAAACAACAGTAAATCCTCTGACCTCAGACATGCAGCTTATTGCTGCTCCGGGTCAGTCTGTTCCTGAAACTGTTTTTTGTTTGTTTGTTTGTTTGTTTATGAATGAATCGCTGACTTACTGAGGGAGAGGCACAGCTCCGTGACTGTGATATTCTTACACAGCTTTCGAGCACCCTATCTTTGCTACTTAATAAAGCTACGTTGACATGAGTTTAAAAGCTTTGTAAAGCAATGTGTCCAAGCTCTGGTTGTTATAACTCGTCAGAGCAGCAGGCTCAGTGACAGATCACACAGCTGTACATTAGAGAGATGGTATATAAGCCACAGTCTCACGCTTCATCGTTTTAGTAAACACACAAAATGAAGGCCTAATATTTCTCTCTCATTTATCACCCTGAAGAAAAAATGTTAAGGGAACTTAAAATTTTGTTAAGATTTATGTTGAATAAAATGTGGATTTGCTCCGAAAGTATCTATTTAAATATTAAATATTCCATGCTCTCATCAGTGTGTTTTAATGTGAAGCCATGCAGAAATTATGTCTTGTGTGATGTTAATTAAATAAGCATTTTGATAATGTGTGTTTATCAATATTTAACAATGACAATACAAAATAAATATGAATTTGGGCATCATAATTCACTGAAACATGGGAAAGAACAGTCTTATTCCTAAAATTTCCTGTTGGGGCCTTAGATTTGTATGAAACTATGTCTTTTACTACTTACCTCTTTCATTTATGTGCTGTTACAAAATTTCTTAACATTCTTCTCTATCTTTATAGAGGATCTTTACAGAGATCTTTCTTTACGTCTATCTACACATGCAGCACACCTTTTCACTGAGGCGTGAGGAAATTGTGACCTTGAGACCTCCTGTAGAACAACTTAAAGAAAGATGGCCAGCTCTCTTTTATGAAGCCCAGGTAAGGTAAAATACAAAGGATATACATTAATGGTGAACTTCATTAATGCAGTTCCTTATTTTCATATGGTGTGTTTACTGTTCTACATATATGCACTGTTTTTGTTTTCCAGCTCTACACAGAGTTCCATAGGATCACAAATCAAAATCTGCAGTATTCTTTCTTTTATTCTTTGGACAAGTATACCCCTCAACTTCTGAAGCTGTTCAAAAAGAGGAGAACTGGGAACCGAGGCGAGGTCTTGGAGAATCTCATGAAGACTTATGAAGAAATGGTAAAATAATGCTTCCATATCCTTAACAGGTGGTGATGGTAAAAAAAAAAGCTAAAATTTGCAAAACTTACATTCGTACTACAGGACAAGAACGACATCACTGCAGTCCGGACAGCAGTCCTGACTGGCCTGGTGCTAAACTTGAAGGAGGATTCCTCAGAAGTCTTCAAAACTTGCAAGGTAATTTATAATTTCTTGGACAAAAATACTTGGAGGACTATGAGTGCCAAAATTAATTGTGCAAATGTCGAAATTAGTTAATTTTTCATTCATTCTTTTATTTTCAGGAGGAATCGGAAATTGCATGAAGGAGCAGTTGCTCTGGTTGCAGTTACAAATGACGAAGCTGCGCCTGCTGGAGTTCCCTTCGAGACCTGCCATGTGTCCATTGTCCTTGAGGATCAGGTGGTAATGTGTCACAGATCTTGGCCAGATTCACTGGTGATTTTGTTTGGACTGATAAACGCACTTCATTTGAGCTACCCTAAAAAGCTTAATGGATTCTTTGAGTTCATCCAGATTATCCTCTTAAACCTTGATGATGGCAGAAAGTTATGTTCCAGTTGTTTCCAACCTTTCAAAAAAGGAAACATGTGAAAACAAAATTTTTAACACATGTAAGGTCTGTTGTTCTGTTTTGAATTGACGTCCTTAAGTCAATAAACAAACAAATGAAGTTGTCAATGATTTTTGTGTTGTATTGAGTTTTTACAACTTTAATGGTTCAAGGCAATCGGTTTCCTCATTTGGTATGAGTTGCAGTAAGTTGGATAAAAGAAATTAATGTAAGTTCATCTAACTATTTAAAAAAAATACAGTCACATATTTTAAATAAGCTCTTTAAAATGCTCCTTGTGAGTATAAAACAATAAATGAAACAAGTTCACTAAACTTAGTTGAAATTAAACAATAGAATCAATTTAAATGTGTTACCATAGCACTGCACATTTAAGTAGCTTGAACTCAAATGAAAGAGTTTTCTTAACTTGTACAGTATAAGTTAATAAACTTAAATGATTCAAGGCAAATCACATTCAATCCTCAAATCATTTGAGTTGAACTTACTCGTCAGGTTTTACAGTGCAGTGAATCGCTTCGTGTCCTCAGATGCGCCCCGCGGTCCATTTTCCTACTGCAGGGACAGCGGCTCTGACCGCCTCCACTACCAGCACTGTTTCTGCCATGCTAGGGATCACTCAGACCAATCAGACGCTGCGCCTCGGCCGCTGGGCATTTAATAGCGAGAAGAGGTGCTTATTTGATTGGTGAAGTCAGCGCTTGGTTGTGTTGAACCCACTCACAGCTTTTCTCCGCCCTCTCTGCCATTTGCACGGAGGGAGGCGTGGAAGCGCACCCTTGCGCTCCTCTGCGCCTTCAGTGTGCCTCTCTTGGCACTGCAGGAATCTTGCAAAGTGCTCTGGTCACAACCTGTCCGCGCAGCAAAGGCCGGCGCGCCTGCGCTTGCGCCTGGTCTACGAAATTAGAGCCCAAGTGGTTATACCTATGCACAACTAAAGCAATTCATTTTATTTATATACTCGGTATTAGATAAATGATGTATGGCAGTGAATATATATACATTGAAGTTTTTGTAAATCCCATTAAAAAAGCATTATTGAATGATAAAAGACTGAGAGTCGTTAGCACTAATTACATTTGATACCTTGTACCTGCCTTAAACATCCTGAACATTAGATATTATAGCATAAGACAATCATATTGGATTGTTGGAATAACTCTAATCACCATCACATAATAAATGACTAACAAATATCCATTGAAACTGACTATGGAATGGACTTGAATTTATTTTACCTTCATGTGTTGCGTATAATAAATTACATACATTATACACACACACACACACACACACACACACACACACACACACACACATATATATATATATATATATATATATATATATATATATATATATATATATATATATATATATATATATATATATATATATATATATATATATATATATACACATATATTAGTGGTGGGACTTGATTAAAAAAAAAAATCAAATTAATAATGTCATTTGTAATTGGTTAACCGTAATTAATCACATTTTAATCACATCAATATTCAACATCAGAGCCAACACTTTTCAAGCTAAACTGATTTTGGTAGAAGACTAAATCAGTGTATATTCGCATACACAAGTTTAAACCACAAAATCCTGTCTATTTTGGTTAGAAGATGTTTTTTTTTGTGGACACTACTTTCAAGTACATTCATCAGCCGTTATGTGGTAAATAGTGCTGTCAGGAGATAAAATAAATAATCTTATCAATTACAGGATTTGTTATGAATTGATCAAATTAATCACATTTTAATCTTATATCTGCTTAAGGTCCCCACATAAAGAATTTGAACTGTAGGGCATTACAATATTATAGTGCATGACTAATCAAATGATTCACGAAAAAGAGAAGATTTGTAAATCCTTTTTTTTTTTTTCAACTGGTCAATATTAATTAAAATGTCTGTGTTCCCTGCCATTGACATTGGATTACTGTTTACTGCGTCTATAGAAGTAAATCATATTTTTCAGCGGAGGGAGGCGGGGTCTGGTGGAGCTTGTCAATCAAAATCCTGCTCGTAAACTACTGTGGGTGACAGCGGTGCGCTCTTTAGACCAGAGCTCAGCATGGATATGAGGAGAAATGTGAGATGACAGAGACACAGAGCGACGCTGACCTCAGAAAAGTTCAGGCAGCTCATGCTCTAACTAAGGATGTGTTGCTGTAGGTCAGAGAGAAAGAGCGGCGCCATCGTGAGAAAAGACAACAGAGAGTATGGAGAGGAGCAAGGATGGAGCATCCGAGATGAACGCGATCAAAAAGTTTGATTTGTCTGTTTTTTGGACCAAAAACAGGAAGACAGACAAAAAAGAAGAGAGTCCACTCTTCTTAAGTAGCTTTGGTATTGTTATTGTCATAGAAAACAAGATTATTTGGGTCTTAAAAGATTGTTCAAGATGCTCTGAAAATGGCTGGTAGCTAATGAGTTAATCTTGCATTGATTTTATAACGCATTAATGTAATTAATTAATCTAATTAATGCGTTAAAGTCACAGCTCTAATATATATATATATATATATATATATATATATATATATATATATATATATATATATATATATATAAGTATTATATATATATATATATATATATATATATTTATATGTATATATATATATATATATATATATATATATATATATATATATATATATATATATATATATATATATATATATATATAAGTATTATATACATCTATCTATATATATAAATATCTTGAGCGTAAGACAATCATTTGGAGTGTTGAAATTACTCTAATCACTGCCACATGAACAAATAAAAATAATATCCAAAAAGAGTAATTGTGAAACGGACTTGAACTTATTTTACCTTCATGTGTTGCATTTAATCAATTAATTTCTGTAAACCTTGAATTGATGCTGGTATCTCCATTGTACAGTTATAACAGCAGTAAATGTAAAAACAAAGGTTGTGATAGGACTGTCAGGCAAATAAAACAACTGTGCATCTCAAGGAAATGAATACACTCAGGATCATTACATAAAATGGAGGAGCCCAGGCGCTTTCGTTGCTCTGCTCATAACCTGCATTTTATAATTCTTATATCAATAAAGACTCAAGTTAACCAAGGTAATAAACACGCGGGAAAATTATGCGTGTCTGCCCAAATTAACTTTTAAGACAATAATCTGAAGCAATCTGAATCTGACGATGGAGGCTTACCCCTAATTTCCACCGTGCCGCGCTGCGCCACGCCACATACTTGAACCGTACTGCGGAGCACTTTAGCTTCCGTTGTAATCTGTCAGGCAAATTCCACTGCCCGGGCTACAAGAAATATGCTTCAGGTCTATTTTCTGTGCGGCTGCTTCCAAACCTCGTTAATTCACTGTTGATAAGAAAGCACTAGACAGGAAGTCACTGTGTGAAGGACCCGGGAGATTTCAAATAAAACACAATGCACGGACTCTCAAACGTAAATTTTCCCCATATGTTATAACATATGCCACATCTGAAGGCACGTGCATCAGGTAAACAGGCGGTCGGAGGGTCCTAGACGCAACACAAAGGCATGGATGAAGAGAAGCTGATCTTGGAAGTGGATAAGTTCAACATTCTGTTCAAGGTGTGGACTGACATATCAAAAGTTAAGGGAGTGGATGGTGATAGTGTGATATTGCTATTCATACAAGAGCCTGTGACTCTCCGAGGACCAGCCCTTCCCCTCCAGATTGTAAAGGTCCTTTTAAGAGATTAAAAGTTTAAAAGCATTAAACATAAAAACGAGTGATTTTACAGTTGTATGTGGCATTTGAATGCAAGTTGATCTGCCTATTGTCTAAAATGTGTGAGCTGTGAAAATGAGCCAAGTCCTTAATCTCTGAGAGAAAAAAAGTATCTAAACAGCATTTAAAACACAGCAAATACAGTGCTGGATAAAGTGCTGAGACAACCTTACCCCATTTGAAGGCCAATATCATAGATTAAAGCCAGAAAATTCTTATTTTTTGGAGCTGAAATGTTTATTTCACTTTCTGCTAAAACACTAAAATTATCAAAATGTCAATAAAATTCAACATATAGATTTGTCGTATCTCATTTGATACATCAGGTGTTTTTGGCAACGGATAATCCATTAGAGGACATTTTTATCTATCTGATTGTATCCAGATGTTTTTTTTTTGTTTTTGTTTTTTGTAATTTGTTGATCATATTGAGTAGATAGAGGTATTTTAAAAGTATGTATCAAACATGATACAGTTGGCTTTGTAGGGTTAAATATGTAAAGAATGTCAAACCAATCAATTTACAGTTTTTAATGTTTTTCTTCAAGATTAGTTAGTATTTAAGTTGTGACTGTAAAAAAAAATAAAAGTAATTGAAGACCTTAAAAATGATTTTTAATGCAATATTTTAAACTGTATGGTTTCCCAATTGTTATTTTTCCCCCAGCACTGCAAATAAGCCCTTTTGCTGTTAACTTCATGACTGTCATATTTAATTTCATCCACTGGTTAGTAAAAAAATAAAACGTCAGCTTTAGATATTGAACATACACATCAGCAAAATAACCCAGTTCTTCAGTCTAGAACCGTTTCAAATTCAGTTTATCCTATTAACAACAACAAAAAGGCAACTGACGTTAATACCAACTTGGTTTGCAGGCTGCTGCTTCACTAGCTAACTTAGTGCAGTATCTCATCTTTTAGCTGCTGCTACTTATATAAAATTTGCTAAATAAAGTTTTACTACACATTCAGAACAAATCACGACAAAATTAAACATTAAATACCATACCTCTCAATTGTCTTCATCAGTTTTTATCCACTGAAATAAATGCTTTTGTCTCTGTCCTGCCTCTTCGTAGCTGCAGGTGACAGGAGATGCAGCATGCTCATCTCATGGCTCTACTGACCCCAGATTTGCATGGTCACTGGAAAAACCTCAGCTGATCAGAAATCTGCTCTCTGCAGCCTCAGTCCAACCATATCGTGGTACTTAAAAGTGTAAAACTGACCCTAGATCCGTCAGTCGGCCATCCCCATTGATTGACAGCATTTCTCTTGTTTCTTGTGTTGATGAACTTGGCCAACTACCTATTGGATCTGGGGTGGCAACAGGGGTGGCCAGTGAGATTTCAGGGGTGGCACCTGCCACCCCGGGCCACCCCCTAAAATTGCCACAGTGTGACGTGTGTTCTGTCATCCTGCTGAGTTCCAGCAGAAGATAAATGGTATTTATTTCTCTGTCGCTCCCTCCCTCTGAGTCTGAGTGCTTTTTTGCCCCTCACTCTTCACACTTTTCATTGTTTTTTTGTTCAGTCTTTCTCGTGTTACTTCTGTCCTTTAGTGCAACATGCCGGGCGTAACAGAGCTGTTAGTGGTGTGACAGAGCCAGGAGACGTTCTTTGCTCCCTGTGATTGCTTGGCTTTTATTTGTCATTATTGGAAACGGTGGGGGGCGGTTGCAGAGGAGAGCCATTAGCTCTCTGAGGAATACACGATGTCATCAATCTCACAGAGGATTCCCACTGATACCGTCTGAGTCCACAGCAGCTCACAGAGATTTATTACCAGTGATAGGGTGCCCAGAGCAGAACGCAGAAAGTTAGAAGAAACACAAATAAAATCAGACTTTTGGAAAGACAGCTGACGGCTCTGCTGCATCCTGGAAAGCTTTCTGCTAAACCTCATTTAATCTGGCATGACTAACAGCTTTAAGGAGGCTAATGATGTTAGCTAATGTTAGGATTTATTAAACTTGGAATGAGTCAGTCCTAAATGTTACCCCATTAAGCACAGGATGAAGGGGATTCTCACAGTTCCTGAAACAAATGTTTGATTTCCAGGAAATAAAATGTGAATTTCTAAGTAAAGGATCTCTGATTAACCTGAAAACCTGAAACAGAACTGGTTACATAATCAACTCCTCAGCATCACTGCTTGTGCGCACAAAAATAGGATAAAACAACATATTTACATAACTGTGCTGCAGAGCGAACAACGTTCAAGTGCATCAGTGTTTATAAGAGTTGTTACGCTAAAACTTGTGAGCTCAGAATATCTGTTAACAAAGTCTGTACCTATGATTCTGACATTACTGTTAATACAATAATGAGAGGGTGTTAGGATCTACCAGTTGTGGCTTAACACTCCACTGTGTTTTGGTTCATTCATTCAGTAACACTGCAAATTTCATTGTAATCAAATCAGAATAGACTTTTTTGACATTTGTATTATTTCTTTGAAATAATGCCTGAATTTCACAACAATTGGGTGAAAATGAGTTCATAACTGCTTTAAAGTAATCTCAATAAGTCAATTTGGTAAGTAAAAATTTCTTTCAAGTTGCAAGGTAAGAGGGTTACAATTAGCAGTTAATTCATTTTGAATTAAATGACAATTCCCCTTTGTGATTAGGTCATAGTATTTACATGGACATGACAGGCTTCAGAGATCCACCAAGACTGGGGCTCTGAACTGGCTTTACCCGCTTCTGATAGGCAGTGATCAGGCCAGTTTCATTTGTTTTTACCTATTTCTGCATGGCAGGCCTCTAAAGTAAAGTGGGTAGTAGGTCTGCTGTGCAAAAATTTCTTTAAAAAATTGCCATAATTACAGAGAAATTAGAAAAGATAAAACACTCTAGTTTTGGCCTAGTTATGATGAAATTTGCAGACACCTGAGGTTGAGTGTTGCCATTCATTCTTCAGAGCCAGCTGACATGTGGTAGCTCACTCCAGGAACAGTGGGATCAGTCTCATCTGTCATGAATATACTCCAAAATTAGCAAAGGTTTTCTCTCTTCATCAGTGGATCAGCGGATTGTGTTCATGTCTGTCAGGATTAGAGCTCACAGCTCAGCTCTGTGCAGCACAGGGTGGAGAGGCCAACAGCTCGTCTCAGTCATTGTCAGGTTGAAACTGGCGCAAACTGCAAAGAGCTACAAGACGTGGGGCTTGGATACAGGAACTTGGGAGCTTGGGACGTCACAGATCGCTGGAAATCAACTAAAAGCTTAAATCCCTTTTTGCTGATTTCCTCCAGACTTTCTCTAAGGACACAAACCAAAACTCAGAACTACAATAAACAGTTGGTTAAACAAATATATTCTTTTTTCTCTGCAACCACACACGGTACTCGAATAGCTACACATTTACAATTTACAATTTCTCTTTGCAGACACTTTTGTCCAAAGCAACATACAGCTTGAGCAGTTAGGGGGGTATAGTGCCTTGCTCAAGGGCACCTCAACAGTGCTCAGGAAACTATTCTGACATCCCTCCAACTTTCAGCTCAAGTCCCAGTCTTGGTTCATGCTGAGATTTGAACCAGCAGCTCTTCGGTTACAAAGTTAAGTCCTTATGGACTTCTGCAGAGGAACCTCACATTGCTGAATGCATCTTGTGTACTTGTATGACTTATATTCTAGATTTTGAGGAAATCAACTTTAAAGTTATGTCTTGAATTCAACAAATCAAACAGCCAATCACAAGCTAGGATTCTGGGTGGCCTATCAGATTTCAAAGAAGGCTCTCCCCCTTCTTCTGAATGCTCTCTGCTCTGGGTGTAAATTTCATCTCAGCCATTCACTGTTTCCTCTGACACCCTGATTTTTTCATGTTTTTCTTTGTTTCCTGTGTGTCTTATTTTTGGTGTGAAGCTGTCTCTATGTCATGGATTGTTTCCCTGAGTATTAAGTTATAAAGCCTTTGTTCTTCTGGCTTTCACCATGTTTTTTCTTTTTCAGAGACAGAAACAAAACATTTGACCTCTCGAGAGATCAATTAGCTGAGCTTAGTTCATCGTAGCAGAGAGCCTGCAGCACCCACCAGCCTGTCAAACAGCCAGCGCCTTTATTATGAATGCAAACAGGTTTGAAAGTGTGCATTTAACAAAGCACTCTATGGGGAATTTACCTGTTTTGGAGCCAGCCCTAAGTGGCTGCTGTGGGAACTGTAGTTTTTCATATTTTAGCATGACTTCTATTTTAAAGCCTGCACGATTGATTCTTGTTTTCTTTGCTCAGGATGGAAAAAAGACACATCATACTTGTGTCAGTCTCACACTAGTGTCAGAAGAGGCCAATGCAATGAGAAAGCATCTGAATGCATAAAAAGACAGCAGGAGAGACACAGGCTGTGAGCACGTCAGGTGCTGCAGCTCTCTCTGAGCTGCGAAGAAGACATCAGACATCAGAAAGGCTCTGGATGTTATGTAAAGAGGGGAAAGAGTTGAAGGAGAGCCTGCTATTCTCTGGGAACCTAAAACTGAGGAATAACTAACTTTGTTTCTGAGCTCAGCATCTGCAGGCCAGTTTCCTGGATTCTGCTCTGCTCCTGGGGAGAACACATGACCCCTGACCTCTCTGAGATCTTGCAAACTGACCCCTCTGAGATCCGGCTCTTTAGCCTGCTTCAGGGAGCCAAGGGACCCTGCTGATCCACTCTTTAAGGAGTTTTTCTGGATGTTTCCTGCCTTTTTCACCACAAACTGCAGTCTAAATGAAGCTCACGGGTAAAGCTACCTCCACCACCAAGGCGCAGATGCAAACACCCCTGCAGCCATCCCTGCAGGCACACAGTGACAGCAAACACACAGCTTTCAAACCATGTGGCAGTTCCCTCCCCTGAGGCTGTTTACTGTTAGCATCAGCGCCGTTAGTTTCCATCCATCAAAATATCACACAACCCTCCTCTTCATCTGCCTCTTACAGGATTTATTCCTCATTTAGGGATTTCTAAATGCTTAAAAAGCTTGTCTCGCAGGCTTAGCAAGCTGTCTGGCAGTCTGTCGTATAAGGAGCCGCAGCGTGCCACCTGTCAGTGATTCTGTTGGTGTGTCAACAGATGAGCCGTCGGCAGTCGGATTGCTGACTTTGGAGGAAGCGCACACTGTCTCTGACTCTCACAGCCAAAATACACAACCTCCTTCTCTGTTTACTAACTTCTCTCAGGAATGTGTGTGTGTGTGTGTGTGTGTGTGTGTGTGTGTGTGTGTGTGTGTGTGTGTGTGTGTGTGTGTGTGTGTGTGTGTGTGTGAGACCTGGCTGTGTGGACGGACAGCGCTGCCAAGACAGACAAGATACAGCCGGCCAAATCGAAGCAAATTCAGTTGTAAAGTCCAACAGTCAGCAGAAGGAGGGGGGCTGGAGGTTTTCTGATCCTATCAGAGGGACTGCTGGAGCCCGGTGTGTGTGGACATTTATCAGAAGAGGATATTTCAACCCTGTGTGGTCCAAAGAGTTAAAAAGCCATCAGGAGGCAAGAACCATCATCACCCCACAATCAAAGAGTGAAGTTTCCTCTTCTCCTGAAAGGCTCTCACAAACAGACACACGTAGACAGTAAAAATCACTTGAAGAAGAGAACAAGGTACATTTCAGGAAACTGTCACCCAGAGCCGGATCCAACTACCAACCAATAAAAATGACCAAACAAACATACAGGAAGCAGAGTTGAACTGTTTGTGCAGCCTGTGCCAGATTGGTGTGAGTCCAGCTGATGCCACACGCTCTAACCTTCCTGCTATGGCTTCTCCACAGTTTTATGTATGAGTAGTTTTTACAACATTACCTGCTGCATTTTTTGACCCTTGAAAATTTGAAATCCATTAAACTTGTCTCTTGGAGTGTTAAACATCTACATTTTTAGAAGAACACAGTGTTTCTTGCGTACTTATGGAGCACCGCAGGGCTCGGTTCCTGGCCCGCTGTGGTTCTCACATCCTTGCTCTGACCATGTTGCTTTACATGCAACTATGCTCCCCCTGAGCCAGGCTCTTAACAATGTGTGCAGTGATGTCAGCAGTTTCCCTGCTACAACTCTTAAATATAAAAGAAGTGAAAACAAACTCCAGAGGCTGGTGGGGGACACTTGAAAAAAGTAAATCTTTTTTCACTTTTTTGTTTTCCTTTGTCGCTAATTATGTGTGACAGACATGGCCTTCTGTTGACCACATATTAAGATGCTGTCTCTGCACTTCTACTGTCTGACTGAACAAGCAACTAATACAGCATAAACTCTTGTTTTGAAATTCAAGAATGACTGAAAACTCACTGTATTGTGTTAGGCAGAGATTAAAATCTATATTCTCAAAAAGGACAAAGCATGTTTCTAAGATCAAAACAATATTAAGCTGTTTCTGTGTACTCACAGAGCAGCTCAGGGCTCAGTTTTTAGACCTATATTGTTCTCACATCCTTGCTCCACTTGCGTGTGCAGGCATGTGGGCTGGATTTCTGCTGGTATGGACACCCCCAAATACCTCAGGCTAACCGGTCTTTTGGCCCGCTCACTGACATTTGTCAGTCCATGCTTTAGAGGGGGATCTCTGGCAGGCACACTCAGTAGGGGAAAATGGGGACAGTTGCAACACTTTTTACATTACTCTCAGTTACTCAGAGAACATTTGGACTAGTCTCACCAAATCTTTACATATTGAACCTACATCTGTCTGCTAAATGCCCATACCATTTAAAGATGGCTACATATAACATATTGATCAGAATATTCATTTGAATAGAGGAATTCAGACGTTGCAACTGACCCCAAACCTGGGGAAATGAAAAAAAGCTACTTTCATACCTCCAAAACAACTTTACTTGATAGAAGCAGGACCAGATGCTCATATGGCCTCTCTCTTCTTGGTGGGTAGAGGGTCTAACTGAGCATGTGCAGTGTGAGTGTCAAACTCTAGCATGTTTCTGATTAGAGAAATAAGGCTTGTTGCAACCGTCCCTGGTTGCAACTGTCCCCAGTCTCCCCTATCATCTTCTAAATTTCAGCTTCAAAACATTTTGATTGTATTGCTTTTTATTGGCCTTTTACTCCTTTGACTTTGTTATGTAAACTGTTTGAATTGTTTTATTCATGTGTTTTTGACTGTATAGTGCTTTATTGTCACCTTGACACCTTGTAACTTTGTTTTGAAAGGTGTTTTACAAATAAAGCTGGATCAGATTGTATTTGTCTGAGCCCTGTTTAGAGTGTAACGTTCCTTTCCAAAATACAAAAGAAATAAAATCACAAGTTCCAGAGACTTTTGAGAGATGATGACAGGAAGTAATCATAAATTTTGAACTATATTTAATCACTGATTCATACCAATTGATTGATTTTAGTGAATTTCTTGTGAAACTGCAGTTAAGGCATCTCTGTGCTTCAACCAAGCAGTTTTTTGTTTGTTTGTTTGTTTGTTTGTTTGTTTGTTTGTTTTACCCCAGACCAACTAGGGATCAACTGACAACAGATCTCCATTCGGTATGTTCATACAGTGATTAACATCTCTATCTTTAAAAATGCACACTGCGTTTAATTAAAATATTCCTATATCAATCTGGGTTTTTTTGCTTTCTTTTGAACATAGGGAGCACCTCAGGGCTCTAATCTCAGCCCACTGTTGTTCCCTCATCATAGCTCATCCCATGTGTGCAGTGATGTTCAAAAGTGTTCCTGCTTTGCTGATGATTCTCTACTGTATGTCTGTAAAATGACAGATCAAACACAGAGGGATGGACAAAAACCCTGAACTCCTGCGGTGTCAGAGACAGACGTCACCGCTCAGAACTTTGATCAGAGGGAAACGCTGCTCCCTGTCAGAGAAAGCTGTTAAGATGAGTTACCATTTCTCTTTCAACCTCCAGGATTTTAAACTTCTGTTGCCAGGTGTCAAAGTTTAACATTTACCCTTTCCAGCATCTGGTTAAAAGCTGCACCAAAGGAAAAGGTACAAATTGAATCCTTAATCCAACTTCAGACTTCAATCCTTTGACATGCTGAGTTTTGCCACTGATTTTTGCAAGAATGATGTCATAGTCAGCAACTCAAGTGCTTTGAGATGTGCCTTTGAAACACAGGTTTGCTAAGTCTGGGATTAAAACTCCCCAAAAAACGTCTGCTTCAAAAGTAACTCTGTCTCATTTGTTTAACCCTGATGTTAACTTAAAGAGAAAGAGCGTTATAACCACTGAACATGTTTACTGTCATCACCTTTGAAAAGGCTTTATATGATGGGTTACAGGTCCTACAAACTGGAGAATCACACCACTGTACTAATAAGTTATCATCTCATTGTAGTAATAATGACTTTAAGATAAAGGAATGTCCTCTCTGTGTCTAAAGTTATGACCCTCCACTCTCAGGAAGCTCTCCTTCAGGCGGCTGGGGGGATTCAGGAGGTTTTCACTCTGCACCGTGGCTCACAGAAATCTCCCAGCTGTGCAGCATAAATCAAATCAAACAAATCCTGTCCTGGACATTAGAGCTGCTCTCTGACTACCAGCAAACAAACAAAAAAAAAAAGAAGACCTTAGGGCCCTGGAGACATATCACTCAGCGAAAACAGACTGATTACCCCTTCTGCCTATCTGCTCATCTGCCTGTTTGCCTGTCTGCCTGTCTGCTCATCTGCCTGTCTGCTCATCTGCTCTTCTGCCTGTCTGCCTGCCTGCTCATCTGCTCTTCTGCCTGTCTGCGTGTCTGCTCTTCTGCCTGACTGCTCATCTGCTCATCTGCCTGTCTGCGTGTCTGCTCATCTGCTCATCTGCCTGTCTGCTTGTCTGCTCATCTGCCTGTCTGCCTGTCTGCTCATCTGCCTGTCTGCTCATCTGCTCATCTGCTCCTCTGCCTGTCTGCGTGTCTGCTCTTCTGCCTGTCTGCTCATCTGCTTGTCTGCTTGACTGCCTGTCTGCTTGTCTGCCTGTCTGCCTGTCTGCTCGTCTGCCTGTCTTCCCATCTGCCTGTCTGCTCGCCTGCCTGTCTGCTCTTCTGCCTGTCTGCTCATCTGCTTGTCTGCTTGACTGCCTGTCTGCTTGTCTGCCTGTCTGCCTGTCTGCTCGTCTGCCTGTCTTCCCATCTGCCTGTCTGCTCGTCTGCCTGTCTGCTCATCTGCTCATCTGCTCGTCTGCCTGTCTGCTCATATGCTAGTCTACATGTCTGCCTGTCTGCCTTTCTGCTCATCTGCTTGTCTGCCTGTCTGCCTGTCTGTTTGCCTGTCTGCTTGTCTGCCTGTCTGCCTGTCTGCTCATCTGCCTGTCTGCTTGTCTGCCTGTCTGCTCATCTGCTCATCTGCCTGTCTGCTTGTCTGCCTGTCTGCTCATCTGCTCATCTGCCTGTCTGCTTGTCTGCCTGTCTGCTCCTCTGTCTGTCTGCCTGTCTGCTCAACTGCTCGTCTACTTGTCTGCCTGTCTGCTTATCTGCCTGTCTGCTTGTCTGCCTGTCTGCTTGTCTGCCTGTCTGCTCACCTGCTCGTCTGCCTGTCTGCTCGTCTGCCTGTCTGCTCACCTGCATGTCTGCCTGTCTGCTCATCTGCCTGTCTGCTCGTCTGCCTGTCTGCTCATCTGCCTGTCTGCCTGTCTGCTTATCTGCCTGTCTGCTCGTCTGCTTGTCTGCTCATCTGCTTGTCTGCCTGTCTGCTTGTCTGCCTGTCTGCTAATCTGCTCATCTGTTTGTCTGCTCGTCTGCCTGTCTGCTCGTCTGCCTGTCTGCCTGTCTGCACGTCTGCTTCTCTGCATGTCTGCTAGTCTGCCTGTCTTCCCATCTGCCTGTTGGCTTATCTGCCTGTCTGCTCATCTGCTCGTCTGCCTGTCTGCTCATCTGCCTGTCTGCTCATATGCTTGTTTGTCAGTCTGTGTGTCTGCTCGTCTGCCTGTCTTCCCATCTGCCTGTCTGCTCCTCTGCCTGTCTGCTCATCTACTGGTCTGCTCATCTGCTCTTCTGCCTGTCTGCTCATCTGCCTGTCTGCTCATCTGCTCGTCTGCATGTCTGCCTTTCTGCCGTTCTGCTAATCTGCCTGTCTGCCTGTCTGCTCTTCTGCCTGTCTGCTCCTTTGTTTGTCTGCTCGTCTGCCTGTCTGCTAATCTGCCTGTCTGCTTGTCTGCTTGTCTGCTCGTCTGCCTGTCTGCTCGTCTGCCTGTCCGCTCATCTGCCTGTCTGGTCATCTTGTTGTCTGGCTGTCTGCTCATCTGCCTGTCTGCCTGTCTGCCTGTCTGCTCATCTGCCTGTCTGCTCATCTGCTTATCTGCCTGTCTGCCTGTCTGCTCGTCTGCCTGTCTGCCTGTCTTCTCATCTGCATGTCTGCTCATCTGCTCATCATTGTCTGCCTGTCTGCCTGTCTGCCTGTCTGCTCATCTGCTCATCTTCCTGTCTACCTGTCTGCTCGTCTGCCTGTCTGCTCATCTGCCTGTCTGCTCGTCTGCCTGTCTGCTCATCTGCTTGTCTGCCTGTCTTCCCATCTGCCTGTTTGCTCATCTGCTTGTCTGCTCATCTGCTCATCTTCCTGTCTGTCCGTATGCCTGTCTGCTCGTCTGCCTGTCTGCTCATCTGCCTGTCTGCTCGTCTGCCTGTCTGCCTGTCTGCCTTTCTGCCTGTCTGTCTCACACTCAGGTCAGTCGACTGATACAACAGCTGCAGGACTTTCTGTGTGCTGCTTGTGTTTAGTGTGTGTTCCTCTCTGAGTGTGTATCTGAGCATGTTCCTGTATGTGTGTGACTGCAGTGCAGACTCAGGCGCTGTTCATGGACTGTGGTGCTGAAATCCAAACCTAAACACTGCTGACCTGCCTTAAGACTTACATGGAAATCAACTGTTTACTCAGCTATTTCTCTGGTGGTCAGACCTCACAGAGCTCTTTTGCATCACACATTGTTGAGGTTTCATTTAGAGTGGATTCATTTAGTGAACTGCAGAGCAGCCTGCAGAGGTCTGAGGAGCCTGCAGGAGCTAACCTTTGACCCTTGGACAACTTTAGCCTAACTGTGAACTTGAGATAATGACTTCATTTCGCCAGGATTGATAGATTTAGTGCCCTAAGCTGTCCTAACCAAGATCTGCTCAGTGACTGCAGGCTACAGCAAAAAAAAACCTAGAGACAGAGAGTCTGTTGGCCATACAAGGACAGCATGCATGCATTTAAGAACACCCCGGTAGTATAAAGAGAAGGCTAGGACATCAGGTTTAGAGAGGAGAGGGGTTTTTTTTTTGACCGTGTGCCATCATTGTGTCAACCTCAAATAAAGATGTTGGACTGAAGCTGCCATTGGATCTCCTTGTCTTCATTAAACTCCGTCTCTTCTCCATGCCAGTATTAGGAATTGAGCCCACAAAGTTATTACGCAGTCAGGTCAGGAGGACCAGGAGTGAATCCCACTCTAGGAAAGACACGTCAACATCCCCCCTCACACACACGCACACACATGGGCTCACACACACCCTTCACATCCTGACAGCAGAGGCTGTGATGTGAGGCACCCTCCTGGGAGCCAGAACGAGTGTAAAAGTGCCCTACTGAGTTAGAGGATGTGCTAGAGGTCCCCTTTTAGGACAAAAACCTGTCATAGTGGCCCTTTTTGCACGGCGTCTGCACGGCGTCTGCACGGCGTCTGCACGGCGTCTGCACGGCGTCTGCACGGTGTCTGCACGGCGTCTGCACAGCGTCTGCACGGCGTCTGCACAGCCTCTGCACGGCATCTTCACAGTGTCTGCACGGTGTCTGCACGGCGTCTGCACGGCGTCTGCACGGCGTCTGCACGGTGTCTGCACGGCGTCTGCACAGCGTCCGCACGGCATCTTCACAGTGTCTGCAGGGCGTCTGCACGGTGTCTGCACGGCATCTTCACAGTGTCTGCAGGGCGTCTGCACGGTGTCTGCACGGCGTCTGCACGGCGTCTGCACGGCGTCTGCACAGCGTCTGCACGGCATCTTCACAGTGTCTGCAGGGCGTCTGCACGGCCTGAGAGAGCCAAAGTCACCCGCTCAGAGAGGACAGGGACATTTCTGACTGATCCTCTGAAGGACAGCTGCAGATGCACTGACTGTTTATAGAAAGAGTCTTCCTGAATATCCACATGAAATCGATAAACCCTCTGATCGCTGAGCCCCTGTGAAGTTTGAGGCTTGGGGGAGGTGTGGAGGTGCTTGTCTCCTCTTCTCTCTTCGGGGGATTTCAGAGGTAAACTGGAGGAGACAGCTTAATGGAGAGAGGCAAACAACCTCATAAAAAATAAATATCTAAGAGGGAGCTGCTCTCTAAAGGAGCCTGCACTTTATTTAATTACTACACATTATTTTTTTTTTTATAAACTACTTAAGGAGGCAACATTATCATCTTTCTCTCCACGAGCCATCGGACAGATTACTCCCTCTTTCCGTTTGACCTTAAAGAATAAAGTTCTTCCGTCTATAGCTTGAAATAAAATTTACCAGAATAATCTTGTAAATGTAAGACTTTGTTCTTGTAAATTCATGAGATTATTCTGTGAATTTATGATTTTACTCTCCTTAATTTATGAATGAGTTTCCTTTGGAGACTGAGACACGAAACTCGCTATGAGAGGACACAGTTATCGTCAAAACCACACCACAGCACTTCACAGAGAAAAATGGTCCCTCCTCTCAGTTTATAAACTTTTTCCTTATGAGTTCATGGACTCAGTCTCTGGTTTCAGGTCCTTTTCAGTCCAGCACGATGTTCCTTTAGTCATTTAAGGTCCCATTTAGAGTCACATGGAGCAGGAAGCAGATGAGGTGAGACGAGTGGTCACCACAGAGACCTCATAAACGTGTTTAGGGACTAATTAATCAAAGAGCTACCCTGGGAATTTGTGTTTTGGGATTTATTTAGTTCAGAGTTGTTTTTATTAAAATTAGTGTCTGGTTTAGTATGAGTATCCCTTTCATCCTCCTCATCAATAAAGCCTGGTTTATTCCTCTGCGTTGACTCTATGTTACAGTGCTGTAGTTCCCATCTGTTCTCATGGCTCCTCCAAACACATGAGGGCAGCGTGGTTTGTCATCAGTTCACCTGTTTCCTACTTTTCCTCTGTGACTCTGACAGCTGCTACCTGTTGTTTTTCAAACAGCAACTATTACAAGAAAAGACAGAGAGGAGAGGAGACAAGGAGGAGAGGAGACAGGGAGGAGAGGAGACAAGAAGGAGAGGAGACGATGTGATGTTCAGATGATGTGAAGAGATTCTGGAAATGCAGTTAATACAGGAAGCCCTCCTGCTCAGGGGACCAATCACAGGGCTGGTTGTTAGTGTTGCTTCAACACATAGTTCCATTTGGGAGGAGGTACATGAGTGTGAGCCTCTGTTTCAGGAAAAGGGCTACATCTTAGGCTACGATTCTCAGATCTCTAATAAGAGGAGTCCTCAACCCAAGACTAAAAACGGTCAGTGAATGACATTTGAACAGTATATCTGGTTTCATCAGTTATCAACTGACAAAAGTAGCTTCATCCATTTGTCAACAACCCTACACATTTCTAAACAGCAGGTGGCAGTATGCAGTCTGCAATTACAAACACCAGGGTTGCCAGAAAAACAGGCATGTTTTTTTTTTTTTTTTCTTCTTTGCTGTATTAGAGGAAAACAAGATTGTCCTTAAAATGTCCTGCAAGTGTAGAGAGAGGATAAAGAAATCCTCAAGTTTGAACAAAGACACGGCAGTAACAGCTGCAGGTATCATGAGCACCAGTGAAACAGGCTCCCACACTCAGCTCTGCAGAAACAACATGTTTTAGAATACAAACATAAAATAAAAGAGGAACAGCAAAGTATAACTGTGCTTTGATGGAGGGTCAGCGTGTCTGTCTGCTTCGATGTGCTGCTTTCTCTTTATTGCTGGTTAAAAGCTTTTGTTGCTTCCACCAACAATCACCATGCTCAGAAATCTGTTTGATTTGATCTGACTCTGGGAGGAAAGGAGTGATGTTCATCAACACAGTCCAACAAAAGTGTCCCAGTTTCTGTGCAACAGAGGTTTTCTGCAGCGTGGACTGTTATCAGGCTGAGAAATGCTGATGGTTTGTTTTAGAGAATTCGAGAAACCAGCGAGCACAGCTGCTGAATTATTCCCTCTGCTGAGCAGGACGAGGAGAAACGAGCAGAGTCACAGCAGAGAGCCCAACGCTGCTTTGTGTTTGCTTCATTCTCACATCAGCCGTTAGTGCTGCTCTCACTGAGGAAGCCGTGAGAAGTACGCTGCTCTGTGTGTGTGCGTGTGTGTGTGTGTGTGTGTTTTACTATTCCTGCAGATGTGTGATTTATCACAGCCTCGACAACACTCTGATCCTGCTGCTTTAATCTGTCTGTTGTTCCTCATATCCAGGCTTCAGTTTGAATTTACATCAGTCCACGGCTTCATTGTCCGCCGCCTCGTTGGAAATTCATCCAATCATTCCTCCATTAATAAAATAATTTTCCCTCTTATCTCTCCATCCATGGGTTATTAGAAACCCATCCTGCTCACTCAGTCCCTGCAGACTAACCTTTATCTGTCTCTGGCTCGCTCTGCGTCTCTTTAGAGAGCTTCACTCTGATCTAATACCAGAGCTCTCTCATAACATATCCAATAATGCTTTACGGCCAGGACGAACATCACCATCATTCTCTGCAACTGTGCACCTCCTCACATGGGCACATCCATAACTCCATCAGAGAGCATTGAAAGAGAAGAGAGGACTGTCTGGAGCATGCTCAGTAATGATTCAACAGTTAGCAGCTGGGGCTCAGCGTGAGGGGACTTTCTGCAGAAACCACCTCTCTTACACACAGTTTAGTGTTGGTTAAAGAGCTTAGAGAGGATCTGAACGGTGATGCTTCTTCACTCTGCACGCAGTCTGAGCACAAACCACTTAAAAACCAGCAGCAGCTTTATTTTTCTTCATGAGAGGTTAGAGCTGCTAAAGCCATCAAACGCCATTAAGATCATCAAGCTGATCCAAGCTGCAGATTGTCATAACCTGGCTCAGGGCCATGACAAATACGGGAGGAACATGTTTTTGCAGTAAATAATGGGTTTACTGACAAACCAAATGAAACAACCAAGGTTACTGAACTGCAATTATGTTATTTAAGTATGAGGTTTTAAGAACAGACAAACAAAATGCTGATCCGACGGGAGAGGTGACTCCAGGTAGGATGAGAGAGAGTGGGCGCAGCAAATGGCTTCAGCTTTTATACCCAGCAGGCACCAGGCAATCCTATCACTGCTGCTCACTCAGGTAACAGAGAGAGAGAGAGGAGATATTAGTCTGAGGAGCTAAGGCAGAGACTGTCACCCCCCCTTAAAGTCGGTGTCCCAAGAGGGCCACCAGCATCCAAAACACCCAATCAGCCATCCAAAATGCAAAAAATGTATCTTACAAACACCAAAGATGTATCTTAAACACCAAAAATGTATCCTACACCAAATACCCATCACCCAAACTATGGTTCAGCACACAACTACAAACATGCAAGCGCTGACAAATAGATTAACACATGACCTCTTGTCCAGTACAACTGCGCAAGTGTTCACCCCCACCCAGCTTCAGCAACCCTGGTACCTAAGGAGTAAATTAAGAAGACAGGCATGGCAGAGAGAGAACAGGTACAACGGAACAAAAGGACTATGCACTAAATCTCGCCAGTCATTACATTATCCTTCCCCTTAATGTGTCTGATGTCAAGATCGTATGCGTGCAGAAACAATGACCATCTCGCCAGCCTTTGGTTTGGACATCTGAGAGAGCACAGAAAGGTCAGTGGATTATGATCTGTGTAAACCATTATTGACCCCCTGAACCAACATAAACATTTAAGTGCTGCAAGGCCCAAATGAGTGACAAAGTCTCCTTCTCAATTACTGAATAGTTCTGTTGGTGCTAATTGAACTTTTTAGAGAAGAAGCTTACAGGCCTCAACACACTCTGGTCATCGCTCTGGAGCAGCACTGCACCCGCCCCCACCTGACTGGCATCAACATGGAGCATGAAAGGTCTGTCAAAACAAGGAGCAGCCAGGACAGCAGAACAGCAGAGCAAACACTTCACAGTTTCAAAAGCTCTCGTCTTTGTCCGTTTCTTGTAATTTTTTTTCGTCTCTTTGCGTAATCTTTGTATTTGGAGTGGATAATTACTTTGTATGGTTCATTTGTTGGTCATGGACACAAAACTTTTTGTGGCTTCAGCGATATTTTTACTACTTTTCTCCTGTGTTTGTCTGGAGATCCTACATGTAACCATGGCTGCATTGTTTACATGTGAAATCAGCTGTTAGCAGCCTGTAGCATGTCAATGCTAACTAGCGTAGGGCTTGTTGATTTCCCTCAAGGTGAGGAGGAGGAGGTGAGGACAACGTGCTGGTTCTTGGGTGTGAGCTGGGAGGTGACGACGTGGACCTGTCCTTCCATCCATCGTTGTTGGAAGCGTGGGATCTATCTCCGGTGGGATGGACGAGCTAGCCGTGCTAACCCAGCGGCATTGTGCTGTTCACGGACGTGAACCACCAACTGGAAAACCTCACGCTTCACACAATCCTCACCTACAGGTACCCACTTCCTGAACAAGTCTTTGTGCAAGAGGTAACCAGACACAGCACTGCTTATGTCAGAGGCAGATAAAACATGTTTAAATAGTTCCTTTAACGACTGGTCATCACGATGTTCCTGCACAACCTCATCATGTGACAGTGACAACAGCAACTCAGAGAGAGACGAGGCCCCTAAAACCAGATCTTCACTAACGTTAGGGTCAACCTGACGGTCTTTTTCAGCCATTGATCGTGTAACCACACAGGATGAAAAAACCTCAGGCAACACCACAGAACTCCCATCTGACACAGATGGATTGGAAGTAAACAGGGGCGCTCCTGTCATTAGGCGGATAAGGCGGATGCTAGGGGCGCCCGCGAGCAGAAGGGCGCCAGGGAGTGGAGATTTTTTTTTTTTTTTTTTTTTTTAACAATTCTTATTTCACAATATAAACCAACAACAACAAAAACACAGCAATCTAACAACATCACATTGCCGTAAATTTGTTGAGCAATGGCTAAATAATCTATATTCGGGCTTGAGTGTCTATCTTCTGCCTGCAACCTGCCTGCAACTTCGCCACTGTCCCCAATGCATGCACACAGGACACGACCTGGACACTACCCCCCCCCGCCCCCCTGCTCTCTCCTGTGGTCGTACCGTGCTTGCGTTTGAGGTAAGTTGGATTGGTAATTCTCTCTCTGTCCAACTCAACTAGTTACTGACAGGTAACTTGTAACACAACAATACACCCACCACCACGGCTTATGCAGCGCAATGCCACCACTAGTTCACCACACAGAGAGACCACACCAAGCACAGCCATCAAGGCAATGATAACATAATCTTTTTTTCTTTCTTTTTTGAACGGGAGAGACTAATTTGTTACACTAAATTATATTATATATAGTCTATCTGTGACTTGATGAGTCCTGTCTTAGTGTGTGTGTGTGTGTGTGTGTGTGTGTGTGTGTGTGTGTGTGTGTGTGTGTATGTGTGTGTGTGTGTGTGTGTGTGTGTGTGTGTGTGTGTGTGTGTGTGTGTGTGTGCGTGTGTGTGTGTGTGCTTGCGTGTGCGGGTGTGAGCGTGCTTGTGTGTGTGCTTGCGAGTGTGTGTGTGAGCGTGCTTGTGGGTGTGAGTGTGTGTGTGTGTGAGCCTGTCTGTGTTTCAGGTTGGCTGGGAGGGCGGGTGGGTGTTTTTGTGTTTGTTTTGTGCAGCTGTCTTATGACAATGTTATTGATCACTTTGCTGCTAGAAAGACAAGGCAAGTAAGACTCTAGAATTGAGTTGGGAACAAGTCTATTTGAGGTCATTAGACCACTCCAAATGTAGACAGCATTCCCTGTTAGACTTTACAGATATTTGCCTCGTATTTGCCTCTCGTTTCCTTGACAATGCTGCTGTTTTTGAGCCATTTTGTTGTTGTTGGATATACGTTGTGGGTTAGATTGAGGTTGTTGTGAGTGTTTTGTTTATGGCCCTGTTTATTATTGCGCTAATTATTTGCACTATTCCAAGTTTACATTATTTACTATTTTTTATTTATTGTATTTGTATTTTTCTATTATGGGGAACTAGCAATTAATATTTGGAGTGCACCCAGTGTGCAGATTCTACTTTTTTCCTGTAATTTTCTATGACATATGTGGCTGCTGCATAGTGAGTTACATTATGCATATTGCACTGCAACTGTTATTATTATATTATATTTTGTGGTCCGTCTGATGATTAGTCTGAGAGGTTGCGGCGGGGGGGCACTACCAGAAATCCTGCCTAGGGTGCCAAGTTGCTTAGGAACGCCACTGGAAGTAGCGACTGGCAAAGGAGGAGCATAACCCATAACCCTGCAACCAGCCAAACCATTACCCAAAATGAAACGTACACCTTCAATCGGCAAAGCTGGACACACACCAACTGTTACCTCACCTTGAACAAGCTCTCAATTCAAAGAGACTCTATGCAAAGGAACAGGAAATATCCTCAGCCCCATCCCACTGCTGAGAACAGAATCACCAGTGTTAGTCTTTTCAGAAAATGTCAAAACAGACTCAACAATGAAAAAGTCATAAGCTCCCATATCCCGAAGGATCTTGATTGGAACTCATCATTACCTAGAACTGACACGAACCCATCCCTAATGAAAGGAGCATAAGCTGCCAAAACATCAGGCTCACAAGAGTGAGAGACAAGCAACTCAGCAACACAGTCATCAGTATCAGGGGCAGCAAACGCAACAGGTTTAATATTGGGTTTTGTTCCCTTAGTTTTAGCCTGTAACACAGGGCAGTCCGCTTTCCAATGCCCTTTTTCATGACAATAACTACATGCACCATTTTCCTTGTTAATCTTATTTTTTTAATCAGATCTCGAAAATCCCACTGTCCTTGAATGCACCTCCGAAGCGGCAGAGGCATTCTCATGCCAACTCGCAGCATCACGCGCCGCAGAGCAATCCCTGAAACTGCCCTTATGGAGCAGCACGTACTCATCGGCAGAAACTGCAGCCTCAGCAGCAGTTGATGCTTTTTGCTCAATTATAAATGTTGCAACACGCTCGGGGAGACAAGATCTGAACTGTTCCAAAATCATCAGTTCACAGAGGCCATCAAAAGTCATGACATCAAACGCCTTTAACCATCGCTTAAAGCGAGTGGACAAGTCTCTGGCAAACCCAACGTAAGATTGACCCGATTTTCTTTCCCATGATCGAAATTGTTGTATGTACACCTTGGGAACAAGTTCAAATGCTTTAAGCACAGCCGATTTTATTGTAGAGTAACTGGAACTGTCCTCATGACTCAAAGAAGAATACGCCTCCTGCGCCTTCCCAGTGAGGATGGACTGGAGCATGACCGTGCAATCAGCATCAGGCAGACTCACAGTTTTGTATCATCAATGGACTAAATGACAAGAGTTTGAACCATCTTTGAGGAGCTCTTTAGACTCTCTGGGCCCTCCAGTTCTGGTTTAATGTCACAGTTTCCAACAGCAGGTCTCAGACTGGAGCAGGAAAATGTTGAGCGGGAAATCCTCTGGTCAGCAACAAGAGGCAAAGAGACAGGGTTAAAAACAAGCCGGTGATGAGTTTTGCTGCCAAAGTGTAACCAGAAGGCAGCTGAGACTAAGGCCTTGTTTACCCGCATAGGCGCAACTCCCGGAGGGGACGCAGGGGTCATGTCCCCCCCTTCCATAAAGTTGTCCCCCCTAAAAAATCCAGTTGTTATTAATTTTCTAATAGTAACGTTTTTTTTTGTTTTTTTTTAAATGGTGTAATACAAGTTATGCTACTTAAAACACAATGATTGACGAGTTTAACTATTGAAAGATCACACACACACCCCTCCCCGCGCGATCCTTGCAGTGGTTTGATCCAATTTCTTTCTCCCGGCACGGATGCTGCAGCTGCGCACACACACGCACACAAATAAACGCATACAGACAGAGCGGAAGGTCGCGGTCAAGTAGCTTTCACTGAAAGACTTATCAATCATAACTTCACTTGTTAAACAGACACACAGAGAAAATGAAAAGCAAATGTCAACTCCTTTTTCCGAAGTCTGACAGTATGCTTTAAAAAAAAAAAAAAAAAAAAAAAAAAAAAGGCGCTGACTAAGCTTTCCATCTGATGTGGTGCGCACACACAGACTACAGAGCGCCAAGGATCATGATTAAGTGCATTAAAACACTAAACAATTTATAAGTTAATTATCACTCCGTTTGCTGATGGCTGGCAAACAGCCTCTCCTTTATGATGCAAAGAAGGCTGTGACAGATAAGACAGACAGGTGACATGCTGACATCCTCGTCCTCTCATTTATGACACAATATTAAACTATTAAGATGCCTCTAGTGAGATAGAGGCATCTCTAGAGTGATTTATGAATTCATAGATGAAGCCATCATTTATTCAAATCTTATGTTCTATTCTAGATGTATTGATTTAAAAATAAAGTAGTTATGACTTTGACTTAGATCTTGAATAGATCCAGTTTCTAATTCCATTCTGACTGTTAATTTTAACCCCTTATTGTCCTCCAATTAAAATTAACACTTTTTTCATTAATTTGGATATAAAATACTAATTATTGAGTTCATAGTGTTGTGGACGTGTTGCTTCCACATTCATGCCAAAATATTTTTTCATGAACTAAAGGAAAATTAAATCTAGGCTGATTATCCATAGTTGGGACCAGTCACTGTTTAATATCACAATATAAAACAACACAGCGAAAATTATAGCATTTATTTGTATGTCCCCTAGGAATCAGTCTCTGAAATTTTACTGTTTATTGTCCCCCCCAACAATGAAACGGGATTTTCGCCCCTGTTCACCCGTAGCCAGGTGTTTTTTAAAGATGAACGTTCCCCCTCAGTCGCTTTTAAAAATACTTCAAGCTGAAATGTATAAAAGAATGTATGCTACGTGTGGACATAGGATTGAGTAAAGGAAAAACAGAAAGAAAGCAAATGTGGCACTAACATTTCCGCAAATTAGCACATGTAAGACTGTTTTTGCTGAAACCACGCAAAGACCTGCAGACAAAGGCTCCATATAAGAGTTGAATGTACCTCATTGTGTTTAAGTGGAGCCTTTAACCCTTTATAGCCCAGCGTAGAGCTGACACTACCGTGTGCAAACAAAGTCTGGATTGGATTTAAAACCAGAGAAGACAGATGGATCAATTGTTATCTATTATTGTGCGTACAAAATCTGGGAATCTATACTTTCATATCATGCTTTTTACCATGTCACAGAGTGCTTTCCATCTGCTAATGTGATTGCAAAAATCCACTTTAAAGCCTAATCTACAGACCACACTTCCTACCATGAAGTCATGTCATCACATTTTTACATGTATCATTCAACATTTCTGAGAAATGCAGCCATGGCATTTCTGCAGTTAGAAAAGTATGAGTAATCTTTTTTAAATTCCTTTATTCTTTAATTCTTTAATTTTTATTGGTTTATTGCACTTTACGCATTTTATTTAATTAGCCTTGACATTTGTCTAAAACACTTTATTAACGTTTCAGTTATAAGGATTGTGCTGATGTAAAGTAAAAGTTTAATACAAAAAATGACTCATGTTAAAATGTAAAGATGTGCTCTGGCTGACAGTATAGTGGGTCATAAAGGGTTAAAGTGTTTAAAGGGGACATATCATGCTTGTTTCTCCTTTTCACTATGCCAGACTAGGATGTCTATAAAGCATTTCTGCCCTCAGTACAAGTCATTTAGCTCCTTCATTGCCCCACAATAGCGTTCTCAATATCCTCAGTTTAGGCCATTCTGAAGATCTCGTTGAAACGCTCTGTTTCGAGAATGACCTCCAGTAACCTCGCAACGTCACAGCCCTTTGTGCTCTGATTAGTCAGTTCTATCAGAGGGGCGGAGGGGGTAGAGTCAGGGGGCGGTTTTTGCAGCATGGCAGCATTTACAAAATTGCGATTTTGGATGGGGCAGACTAAGCGAGTTTGCTGTTTGCCAAAACTTCACTGTAAGGCATTGATAGCACTAATAAAATGGCAGAGTGTAGGATACGTCCTTTTGTATTGCACCCTGAGTCAGACCCCTGGACAGTTCTGCAGCTCAGGAGGAAGAAAATCCACCTCGACCCAGATCATCTCAGGACGCTTCAGTGTGGTGAGTCTGAGTCAAACCAGTACTGTAACATGTATAGTTTATACGTTTATACTCGGCTCTTGGTGGGTGTATCCCTCGGTGGCGGTTGTGTGACTAACTGGCATCACAGAGGAGGAGCTGCTTTATCAGATTACTCCAATAAAAAGAAAGGATCCTTGTGTCTTCATGACGGTCAAAATCTCGCGGCCAACTGGCAATGACCTATTTTCAGAGGCATCAAATCTCGTTCTAGGATATCAGAAAAAATACAATATCTCATTTTTGAAAATTCAGGGGGTGTAAGGTCTTGTTTTCAAATTTATTATATTATATGTAAGTATTAAATCAGGCATCAGCATGATATGTCCCCTTTAAAACAGCATTACCTAGAGAAGAGGAGTCTGATTGCTCAGAAGTCAAACAATGTAGGAAAAATAAGCTTCCTTCTCAGATCATTTATCACCTCAGTGATTATTTTCTTGGTTATAATCCTCTGACCCTTCATGTAGAACGCTCATTTTGTAAATCCTGGTTCTGCCATGCTGACCCTTAAGATGAGAACAAGGTGAAGCAACGTTTCTGTCCCCTAGAATCAGAGGTGGAGATTTGAAAACTTGAGGATTCAAAGGAGCAGCTCTCAGTGACGTCAGGATGGTTCAGGCCATCGTTGATTTACTGTCAGCAGTAAAAGAGTCAAAGAAAGGTGCTCAGCTGATTAAAGGAGCAGGAGCAGCATGAACACACTCCCTCTGCTGCCCTACATCTCTGCTACAGCCCCAGAAATCTTTAACACAGGAACGTGTGTGTGCACTCACCCCCACCCCCGCCCCCACCAGATGCTGAGGATAGAGCTGCTGATACAGGTCACACAGGGTGAGCTCTTTACATGTAGATTGGTCAGAACATAGATTAGACTTTAAAGGTAGGGCCTGCAGGAGTTTTTGTCACTTGTCAGAAGACTAAACATTCAAACTGGGCTCCTCCTCCTTGGCTCAGTTTCAGCAGCAGCACACATCCACAACCTCGGGCCGTGACTAGGTGAACACACTCACCAGCCCAGCAACCACCTGTAGCATTAGCAGAAAGCTAACTTGTGTCGTTCTTGTCCCGTGCTGCTCTTTAAGTTCCTGAAAGTGAGTGAAAGTCTAACCAAGCTTCACCCTTGTTTAGGAAAAAGCTTTATCTGTTTGGAGTTTCATTTCACTTTGGTTGCTTTTCTTTCTCTGTGCTACGCCCACTATCAAAGCCGCTCTGATTAGCTATTTCCACCCACACTACTGTGATTGGCTGAGGTAACCATGCCTACTCTCCACCCAGAAACATCCTGATACAACAAAAGCATCAACATCCAGGCAGAAGAGGGTGTTGAGGCAGACACAGACACTGACACACTTGTATAGAAGCCCAGAAGAGACGGTTGACCAGGATTATTCCTCCTTTAACATGGATGCAAAATATGTTTAGAGCTCCCCCTTTTGACTGGGTGTGATATAGGTCATTAGATCATAATCCTGAACAGAAAGGTCAAACAATAAAATCAAAAGCATGTCAAATAAATTTTGCAGAGGAATCCAAAGATGTCCGGGAAATCAGAGCTTCAACAAATGGTTTATCTGGAGTTTCATGACAATCATCAATGCTCGCAGGAAATGATTCAATAGACACCACATCCCTTCAGCAGGGTAAAGAGTGCACTTCATTTTTTACCTCTCTGAATAAAATCAGATCCAAACACACAGGCTGAATGACTGCAACAAGAGACGGAGAAGACAGAGTAAAGGATTTTACAATTGCTTCATGAGGGTAACCTTCAGATTCAGCAGCCTGCGTTAAAGCCTTGGCTTGTTTCTCCAATTAAAGATTCATAACAGGGACATTTGATTCATTTACCACCAGATTGTTGGGATTAAAAATGCGCAGAAGGTGTAAAAACTGAAAAAATCCTTTCTCTCCTCCTTCCCTTGGTCACTTTCTCCTTCCTGATGTTCTTCTCTTAAATTTGGAGAAACGAGTGATGAAAACTGAAATTTTCCAGCCAAAACGCAGCTTCTCTCTGCCACAGGTTTGACATTCACAGAGGACAAATGCTGCATTATTCCCAATCTGCTAAAAACCTTCACACGCCCAAACAGACGAGCAGAAAACCTCCACCTCCGCCTCACGCTGGGATCACACAGGACAGAGAAAACTGCACACATGGCCCTGCAGGTGAGGCTCAACGAGGAGCAGATCAACAGGTGAGGGCTCATCGCAAAAACAGCACTGTTAATTCAAAAAGTGAAACCCTGCCATTTAAATGCCTGCTCTGATAACCTGCTTTCTGATGAGCTGTGGATGCAGCTGTGGACGCAGCTGTGGACGTGGAATCCAGACCGTGAGACTCCACGTATGTGATGGTGAGTGTGATCATGAATGAACAGCAGCATGAATGAATGGATGAATGAATGAATGAATGAATGAATGAATGAATGAGTGAATGAATAAAAGCATGCACCCATCAGCTTAGGTTTAACTTCTTCTAAAGAAAGAAACACCAAAAAGCATCAAAACAGCCAAAATATTCATATTACTCCAAAAATCCAACTTTTTCTGAAACACATCCTCAGCAAACCAAGAAAACCATTAGCACAATGATGGTCAAAAAGAGATAAAAGAAAAAAAGAGATAAAATGATTTAATGCCTTTGGTCCACTGCAAAGCAGCGGACCAAAGGCAGAAAACATGCATATAGGTTACGTACTGAATCTCTGAGGCTCCAGCTCCATGCTGCTGCTGCTGCTGCTGAGTCGCTAAAGCAACTGACAGTGGAGAGACACAGAGCTCCGAATAATGTGCTCTTTCCCTCCCTCCTTGCCTCCCTCCCTTTCTCATGTCTCTCCCTCCTGTCTGTCCCTGTCTGTGTGGATGTCTCTCTGCTGGGATGCTGCTAACCTAATTTACCTCTCTTTCCTCCTTTTCTTCCTTCCCATCCCTGAATGTTATGAGTTTTTTCTTTCACCTCACCACTCTCTGCTCCTCTCTCTGTGACTCTGTTCATGCCCGGCTCTCCTCTCCCTCCTGCAGCCTTGGTTGCCATGCACACTCTCTGCTGGTGAAGACTCTAACCTACATGCCTTAAAGTAGCATCATGTATGTTCTGTGTATGATAACCTTGGCTGCTCTTGTTGATGCCTGCTCTGTAAAATGTGATTTTTACTTTCCACGTCAATGTGACAATAGATTACAGAAAATGATGTGATAATTCTTCAATCACAAGTTGGCATCATCTCACCAACAAAATATATTTTAACTAGTGCTGTTGGTGGAATCCTTATTCCCCTATCTTTAACAATGAAGGTATTCTGATTGATAAATGCTCCATTAAACAAGCTCTCTGTAGACAGTGGTTCGATAAAGGTGTACGTTCCTTTGGTGATAAATTCGGTGATAACGGCCTGCTTTCATTTGAGGATCTATGTGTTAAGTTTAATTTACAGCGGTCCACTTTCTTTTTCTTTCTGCAGTTAAGATCAGCCATGAAAGCCTATGGGGTGCCTTAGCAGGTCCCACTGAAAAATCATCCTCTCCTTCAGTTTTTTAATGGCATGAGTGGGTTAAAAGGTCTAATTTCTAAGTCGTTTGTTTATATTCTAGAAATGATTTATGTTCCTTTACACTTGGATTCTTGTTGGCAAACCGATGTCCCTATTCCACATGATTTTGACTGGGAACTGGTATGGGACTCTGTATTACACTCGTCTAAGAACCCCGATCACCAACAGATTCATCTGAACTTTATACATAGGACCTACATGACACCTCGTAAACTTTACAATATGAAGCTGAAGGCAGACCCAAACTGTTCTCTCTGTCACACAGGCTCAATAGGTACCTATTTTCACATGGTGTGGGAATGCCCAGGAGTGGCATATTTCTGGGAGGTGGTGAGGAACAGTATGTCCAATTTGTTGTCTTGTGATATCCCCCTTTTACCTTTGGTTTTGATCCTCTATGGTGTTACTCAGCTGAAATGTCGTGAAATGCAAAAAAAGAGTCTTTTTGGCTGGCTTGACTGCTGCTAAGATGATGGTCGCCATAAGATGGAAACCTCCACACTCGTTTTCTCACCGTCAGTGGGTACTAACTTTTATTGATGTTGCCTACTTGAAATTATCCATAGGGTGGATGCATAATGCAAAAGAAGAAACTATGGAGCTCTGGAACCGAACTGTGTCTGATCTTAAAGCCCTTTTGGTATGAGGTGTGAATGCTTGGTTTGTCGTATTCACGTGTTCTGTTGTATGACTGTATGATATATCTTTTTGTCATGTACAGATGCAAATTCTTGTCTTTAATGTCCTGGACCTTGTTTGTTTGTTTTAGTTTGTAACTTAATTGTTCTGTGTTGTTCTATATTACAAAGACGATAAATAATTGATCACAAAAACTTGTGCTGCCAGCTGATTTTAAAAAAAAATCTAGTTAATTATTTACACAATTTGTAGTTAAATTAGGGGCTGCGCAATTGAGCAATGGCGCTGCAGCCTCACAGCAAGAAGGTCACCGCTTCAATTCCCAGCTGGGCCTTTCTGTGTGGAGTTTGCATGTTCTCCCTGTGCATGCTTGGGTTCTCTCCACTTACTCCAGCTTCCTCCCACAGTCCAAAAACATGCTCACCAGGTTAATTGAACTTATTAACAAAATTGTCTGTGGGTATTTATCTATTTTTCGTCACGGTAAGTAAGGAGGGTATGCTGTGGATATGAAACCCTGCTACTGACATGCAGCTCCACAGATGGTTTCAGACGGTCTGAGTCAGGTGGTGTGGTGAACTGTCTATCTTCCATGTTAAGGATCAGGTGTCTGTGCGTCTTGGCTCAAACCTGACCCTGTGATTACAGAACGTTTGTCTGTGGAGTAGATTTATAATGTCGAACAATAACCTGAAGAAGTTGAGAAAACTAACAAACATAATTTATATAAACAAAAATAAAAGCTCAATACTACTGAAAACGTTTGTTGAGTTGAAATAGTATAATTATTACAAACAACTGCCTGAAAAAGTGGAGTTAGCTAACAGGATTAAATCAACCAAACTAAAAGGACGATTGTCACAAGAAACCTTATTTAATCAAGTTAACTTCTGGTGGTGTTGGAACAAAAAAAAAGGATTGTAACGGGCTGCTCGAGTTATTAATGTTTCTGTCTGATAACGTGTTGCTGTTAACAGAGTTTTTCTGTGTTTTAGAGATACAGGGTTCAAGTTAATGCACCGTGTGTGTGTGTGTGTGTGTGTGTGTGTGTGTGTGTGTGTGTGTGTGTGTGTGTGTGTGTGTGTGTGGGTTGAGGAGAGGGAGAATAAACGGCACATGTTGACACTGAGTTCTTAGATAGCTGAACTGTTGTATTCTTTTTCTGGCATGGTTACGGCCGACATTAGCCGATTTGGGTTTCTCAATAAACCATTAACTGCAACCCCCTTAGTGCCTCCTTTGTAGACGTTACATTTGGTGTCAGAGGTAAAAAATTCAGAAGCTACTGTTGCCTCGGTACCGCTTGAGCTAGCTGCTGCTAAGTGACCTGCTAAGTAGCGCTGCACCGTGGGAAAGATGCTGCCAGAGGACAGCCTGAAGATTAAACAGGAGAGGATGAGTGAGGAACAGCTTCTTGCTGCTCATGGTCGGCTGGGATGTGGACAACCACAAGAAATGGGTGAGAGAGATGGCTAAGGGTCTGGCTGCAGGCGCGGGCTTCGCCCGTTCTTCCCAGGCTAACAGTGGGGACACTGCGCACGGGAAAGCAGGGGCAGAGATGTCGGGCGCAGGCCGACACATTGAGTCACCCAAGGAGACCCCTCCGCATCCATGAAGACACCCAGGTATGATGGCAAGGCTAATTGGGAGGCCTTTCATGCTCAGTTTGAGCTGTTGGCCTGGGCAGGGAGGTGGTCCACGCTGGAGAAAGCTCTGCAGCTTGCTATGTGTCTCACCTGGGATGCTTTGACTAGCCTGCTGCTGCTAAGCCCCGATGACAGAAATGACTTTGATGCTTTGGTGGGATCTTTAAAAAGGCGCTTTGGACAGTGTTCTACAGCTAGTCTGCTCGGCTCTGAACTGTGCAGCCGTCAACGTTGTCCCGAGGAGCCGCTGAGGGACTTGGCTAACGACATTGAGGGACTGGTTCACCGTGCGTACACTCACATGCCCCCTGCTATCCAGAGTGAACTTGCCCGTGATTACTTCCTCCAGGCCCTTCAACCAGCTGATCTGCGTTCAGACGTTACTAGCACACCCCAAGTCACTACAGGAGACTTTGGAAGTGGCTGCCGAGAGAGACATGCTCTGCCCCGGGCTGAGGGAGGCCGCACGTGAGGACACCCTAAAGGTGAGAGCTGCATGTGGAGCTGAAACTGTAGGAGCAGAGCCTGCATGGGTGGAAAAATTGACACAGCTCGTACATGCCGCCACAGTGAGAGAGGAACAGTCTCTGGAAGTCGCTCAAGGGTCTGCTGGGGATGCGGGCAGCCTGGACACCTGGTACGTCAATGCCCTCACACACACCAACAAAACAGAGAATCGCGATGGGGAACGTGTAACCGGGACGCCACGAACCCCAACTTCTGTGTCCCTACCCTCAGGTACAGAAACGTCAAAGCATTTAACTCAAGTGGATGAAAAAGGTGTGTGGGTGACCAGCTAAAACGTGATGTTATGCTGGGCCGAACCTGGATTTGGGACTGTTGGTTTGCCCCTGTGTCTATTGTTGGGACAGACTGTTTTGCACTAGCGGACACAGGCTCTTCAGCTACCCTTGTTAAACCTGAACTGGTGAAAAAGAAAAGAGTTATTACTCCCACCATGGTATAACTTTAAGGAGTAACTGGTCAACAAGCTCCAGTGGTGGGTGAGACATTGGTGGCCCTGGGGGTGGGGAAAAAGACTGTTCACTGTCCAGTGTGGGTTGCAAATCTGGACAAATGCATTCTTGGACTGGACATTCTTGGAGCTATGGACTGTGTCATTAATATGAGGAGAGGGATTCTCTCCTTCCCTGATGGACATGTCATTCAGATGTGTCGGCAGCCACCCCAGCCAGGCTGTCTGGTTGCCCACACTTTTACAACACTGACAGCAGAGTCTACAACCAACAGGGCTGACCATTACAACCTCCTGGAGGTGTCACCCACACCCCATGTTGCTCCAGGTATCACTGACCCTCAACCACAGGTGGGGCTGGCCACACAGCTGTACAAAGGTGAAAGAGTTTTGGCTGTGAAGGAGGAATGGCGGAAGAACTGTGATGGGCTATCTTCCACTGAACATGATCTACTTCTGCAGCTCTTATTGGAGTTCAACGACTGTTTTTCATTATCTGAGGAAGATGGGTTGGCCAGACAGATCTCACTGAACACAACATCAATACTAGTGATGCACAGCCCATAAGGATGAGAACACGGTGCCTTCCACTGGCCAGCCAAGCGGCTTCAGGCGAGACCCTGGTGAGAATGCAACAAGCTGGACTGATTGAGCCCTCCACCAGCTCATGGGCCTCCCCGGTGGTCATGGTTCCCAAAAAGCAAAAGGAGTACTTCCGCTTCTGTGTGGACTTTCGGCCCCTTGACAAGGTGACAAAGCAAGACCCCTACCCTCTTCCTCATACCAACGAGACCCTAGACATTGTGGCAGGTTCTCCTTGGTTCTCCTCGCTAGACCTGCGTAGCAGATATTGGCAGGTACCCCTCGCCCCAGAGGCCAGACCAAAAACGGCCTTCATCACCAGTGGGGGTTTATGGCAGTTTTAAGTCCTTCCCTTTGGCCTGTGCAATGCCCCCGCTACATTTGAGAGATTGATGGACAAAGTGCTGGCTGACATATCCCGTCATGAGTGTGTTGTGTATCTGGACGACATCCTCGTTCATGGGGACTCCTTTGAGGCGGCTCTAAGATCCCTCAGATGTGTGCTGGGGAGGGTGGCAACGACAGGACTGAAATAACACCCACAAAAATGCTGCTTCAAGAGACGCAAAGTGATGTTCCTCAGCCACAGATTAGGAAAGGGCCGCGTGGGCACCACGGAAGAGAAAGTGCAAGCTGTAAAAAACTGGCCCACCCCCAAGTCTGTGCAGGATCTGAAAAGCTTCCTCAGTCTGTCCTCTTACTACAGGAAGTTTATAAAAGGCTTCTCTTGTGTAGCTGCACCCTGGTTCCGCCTGCTGCAAAAAGGGGAGGTATTCTTGTGGACTGAAGGGTGTAAAACAGCATTTACCTCACTGCAGAAGGCCCTTGTGGAAGCACCGATGCTGTCCCCAACTGACCCTACACTGCCTTTTCTTCTTGACACAGATACCAGCAGCGTGGGGTCAGGCGCTGTGCTTGCCCAGATGACCACAAGTGGTGAGAAAGCAGTGGCATTTTACGGCAGGACCTTTAACAAAGCGGAACATCGCTACTGTGTCCCTAGACGGGAACTGCTTGCTGTGGTCAGTGCCATCAGACACTTCAGGTATTACCCCGGGGGCCTTCATTTCACAGTTCGGACTGATCACTCTGCTTTACAGTGGCTAATGTCCTTCAGAGAGCTGGAGCGTTAACTGGCACGGTGGATCGGGGAGCTACAAGGGTATAACTTCACTGTGGTACACAGGCCGGGCTCACAATACGGCAACGCTGATGCACTCTCTCGCCGCCCCTGCTACAGTGATAACTGTCGCTACTGTGAGAAGAAGGAGACACAGGAAGCAAGGTGCCTTCCGGGCAAGGTGGGATGTGCAGCTGTAGAGCTAGGAGGGTTGTCAGCTGGGCAAGGACAGGCAGCTGTTGATGCAGAGGGGTGGGAGAGAAACCAGGAGGAGGACACAGATATCAAGCCAGTGCTCTCCGGGTGACAGCTCAAATGGTAAATGGAACTTGAGCTTATATAGCACTTTTCTAGTCATGGACAAAAGCTGCTTCACACTTACCTATTCACACCCATTTGCGCTCACATTCACTCACTGATGGACCACAGTGTTACTATCAGTAAGTCCATCAGTATATGTAACACATTCACGCTCTTTCATACCCATTCACACACCACTGCAACCTGGGAGCAACCTGGGGTTAAGTGTCTTGCCCAAGGACA
The DNA here is from genome assembly GCF_033239565.1 of Halichoeres trimaculatus. Taxonomy (NCBI): domain Eukaryota; kingdom Metazoa; phylum Chordata; class Actinopteri; order Labriformes; family Labridae; genus Halichoeres; species Halichoeres trimaculatus. The sequence continues at coordinate 36,465,498 of NW_027437189.1, read as the reverse complement.
CATCGCCATGCGTCGCCCAGAGCTGGGCTTGAACCTACAACCTTCAGATTACCGACCAAGCGCACTCTCCAACTGCGCCACCGACGCCCCCAACACAAACCTAGTTGGGAGGAGATGGTAATGTTTTCACGCGCTACAGAGGGACTTAGGTCAATGTTTGATGCTCTATGCCTGTGCGATGGGGTGCTGCAGATTGGATGGAAAGAACCAGCAACAGGAGAGACACAATGGCAAGTGGTTGTGCCTAGAGCCCTGCGGGAGAGGGTGCTTCTGGTTGTGCATGGGGCCGCTGGATCCGGTCACTTTGGCATCTCTAAGACCCTTCGCTGCCTCAGACAGGGATTCTACTGGGGCCAGCACCGGCGAGATGTGGGAGATTTTTGTCATTGCTGTGACAGCTGTACAGCTCGAAAAGGCCCCACAGACAGATCTCATACCCAGCTTCGTCAGTTTCCCATGGGCTGCCCCATGGAGAGAGTTGGCATTGATGTTTTAGGACCATTTCCCCTCACAGAAAGGGGTAACCAGTACATCCTCACCGCCATGGACTACTTCACAAAGTGGCCAGAGGCATACAGTTTGCCAGATCAGGAGTCGGAGACCATCGTGGACGCCCTAGTAGAGGGGATATTTAGCAGGCTTGGGGTACCTGAAGTTATCCACACAGACAGGGCCGCAACTTTGAGTCCTGTGTATTTAAGACCATGTGTGAAAAACTGGGTTCACACAAGACTCGCACAACACCATTGCATCCCCAGAGTGATGGTCTACTTGAGCGCTTTAACCGCACACTACCACAGCAGCTTGCCATCGTGACTGCTAATCATCAGAAAGACTGGGACACCCATGTCCCCCTGGTGTTTATGGCATACCGGTCTGCCGCTCAGGACTGCACCTCCTGCTCCCTGCTCTCCCAATGCTGGGTACGGAGATCCGAACCCCGGCCGAGATGACGATTGGCAAACCTTCCAACACTCCTGTGGCTCCTCCTGGACCTGAATATGCCAAGAAACTGCAGGACCGCCTGAAGTCTGCACATGAGTTTGCCAGGAGCCAACTGCAGAGTGCAAGAGCGAGACAGAAAAGGAACTATGATGTACATGCCAAGGGACGGCATTTTGATGTGGGCGAACTGGTCTGGGTATATAACCCACAGAAGGAGAAAGGCAGGTGCCCGAAGCTGGACAGTGACTGGATAGGACCCTGCAGGGTCCTTGAGAGACTTGGAGAAGTTGTTTACAGAGTCCAGCTGCTGCTGAGAGGAAGGAAAGTTGCCCTCCACCGTGACAAAGTTGCTCCTTACAGAGGCACAGCCAAACCCAGGAATCTGAGGGTGGAACAAGGGGAGCTGGTGGAACTGTACTGACTTCACCCCAGTCCACTCCCACTGCCTCTGGAACCTCCCTGAGTTCCCCAAGGACTGGAGCCCCTTCCCATGATCCTACCCCTGCCCAGGGGTTCATTACAGCTCAATCAACCCCTGCTACAAGCCAGGCAAGGCCAAGGAGAAAACTCAGACTGTTCAAATTATCAGTGTTTCTGTCTGAGAACATGTTGCTGTTAACATGAGTTGTTTGTTTTAGAGTTACAGGGTTCAAGTTATGCACCATGAGCTGGGCAGTTCTTCAGGTTATGTCTGAGTGTGTGTGTGTGGGTTGAGGAGAGGGAGAATAAACGGCACGTGTTGATACTGAGTTCTAAGATAGCTGAACTGTTGTTGTATTCTTTTTCTGGCGTGGTTACGGCCGACATTAGCCGGTTCGGGTTTCTCAATAAACCGTTAACTGAAAACCCCTCAGTGCCTCCTTTGTAGATGCAACGTTATTTTTTTTTTGACCTAACATTAAATTTTGAAACAGCCCCTTACACCATATTTTTATGCTGAAACAAGAAGTTACATTTGGCAATGTGTATCAGTGACATCATTAGCCTGACTGACACCTCTCTGAGTCATTTCTGTAGTCCTTGTGTTCTTGTGTTGGCCCCACTCTCAGAGGTCTTGATGTGATTTAGCGCCTCTCATCCCTGACTGGAGTTTCCGCTCCGATGACGCTGCTGAGCTGAAAAATACACTTGGTAGAAAACCACATCTGATCTGAGCGTTGAGTTTGAGCCGTTTAGTTTTGCTCTGCAGAGTTTGTTTTGCAGCCAGAGGAGAAGAGATTTGGGTTGGAAACAAAACGCTATGCAAAGTGTTTTATAAGAAACTCTTTTGTTAAAGAGGGGGTATTGTGTTTATTTTCAGCCTTTATTCTGTCCCTCTGGTGTTCCCGTAGTATCTTCAAATGATTTATAGCTCTTAAAAGAAAAAAAAAAAAAAACCTCTTCCTTGTATTCTAGAAAACTCTTATTTCAGCTTTTGTCTGAAACAGTTTGTTTTAGCTAGTGTCTCTTTAAGGCTCGCTCCACAAACCCTCTTCACTCTGATTGGCCAGCAGTTTTAGGGGATGACCTCATAATTTTAGCAAGTCACATGAAGATCTAGTGCTGTTTATAGATCAGAGCATTTTCATCAGTTTACAGACAGGTTTAGGGATTTCTTCTGCAGATGAATATGTAGAGCAGGGCTCGAGGCTGTGACCAAAATTGTCGCATATGCCTTTTTTTTCAGTGTGTGCGAGTAAAACTTTCATGCAACTGCACGTCTTAATGCTTCCTCTGTCACAGGCACTGTGCCAGACACAGCGGTTGAAAGCCGCCCTTTTTCCCACAGGCTCAGTCAGTCTCCTCTGCCCAAACTTTCTCCTGTTCTGAAGAGAACCTGACTTAGAAAAATATTAGAGCTCACACGAGCAAACTTAAAGTCAGGGGATAATCAGGTGAAATCAAAAGCCATGAGACCAGCGGGAGAAAGGGTTGAGAAAGGGGAGACTCCCTCATTGTTCAGGAGTATTGGCAGCCTGCCAGCACTCTAGATTGGTATCTACAGTATATATATTTTTTAAATATCATAGCGTGAGTTACGAATCTTTATCCTGGACTGGTGAAGTGAACCCCCGCCGTGGTCGGGTTTGGGCTGTGATTCATGGTGTGCCGCGAGCTTTACCGTCTGCAAGTCTTAGTCATGCTCCCTTTAATTTCTGCCTGCTCTCAGAATAATCCTTGATAAATCCAGGACTATGTACAGGTCCTGACTCATGCATCTTAAACACTCCCTGTTGCACGCTGAGCAATGGAGTAGTCAACTGTGAGGCAGCATCAATCCTCAGCTGACGTCCGTAATGAATTAAATCTCATCGTGCCAGAGGATCTCTGCAGCTTCATAAAACCAACAATATCCTGTTTGCTACAGGGAGTAGGCCTAAATCAAACGCTCCATGCGGTGTCTCTCCTGTGACTGCAGACAGATGTAGGGATGTCAGAGCGCTGACTGATGGCAAGGACGTGTCATTCTCCCATTAGACCCTCACACAATCACCATGTGATTACAAAAAAAACACCAGGTTTCAAATCAATTTACAGCCTCGATCTGAAACACTACCACACACACTTTTACACCTGAGAACAAGTGTGTGTGTGTGTGTGTGTGTGTGTGTGTGTGTGTGTGTGTGTGTGTGTGTGTGTGTGTGTGTGTGTGTGTGTGTGTGAAATTCAGTGTGAAGAAGAGGAGGGAGAGAAACTGGCTCAGGAGGGAAGAAGAGTGGATGTGGGGGTCAGGGCTATCGTTAACGGCAATCAGCTGTGAAAACAGACAGTCTCAAAAAGAAAAGCTGCTGAGAGAGTCGTCTGTGGTTTTGTTGGTGCTCACATTTCTCCTCTGCTCACTCTTTTGTGTTTGGCAGAGTTGCTGATAGGAAACCAAACAGGTTCCTTCGAAGAACGTGATTCGGACCCACAGGACAAAGTGACGGACACAATGAAGCACCAACTCGTCATTATGTCTTTGACCTGCAGAAGATCGTACAACAATGAGCTTTTTTTATACAGCACATCGTCTCCACATCAGAAGGTGGCCAGCACTAAGCACTATTTCTTTTTTAAATAAGCGGTCGTGTGGTTTGTTTTTCCTTGTCTTTTTTTTTTCTTAAATGAAGAAGCCTGGGAATAAAAGAACTTACCCGTCTCTGGGTTCATCCTTAGACATGTTGCACATTTATCAGTCTACTTTCTAGCTAAGCTAAAGGTTGACAGCCTGTTTTTGTCGCCTGTGGAGCTCATTTCTGTTAGCGAGGGGACTATCAATCAATCAATCAATCAATCAATCTTTATTTGTATAGCCCCAAATCCTAACAAATGTTATCTCAAGACACTTTACAAAAACATTTACAGGTCTGGACCCATAAATGTTAATAAAATTTTATTAGCAGAAACCCAACATCAAGACAAGATAAGGAGTCTGATCTTATCTTAATCCACCATGAGGACAAGACTTTGCAGCATTTAGCAAGTTACAAGGAAAAACTTCCCTTTAATGGGCAGAAACCTCGGACAGAACCAGATTCATGTTAGACAGACATCTGTCTCGACTGTGTTGGGACTAGACTAGATGCCGACTCATCTACACTTCTTTGCCTATTGCTCAGTCAACTGCCAGTGATCAGCAAAACAGAGGCTAGGTCCTTGTTCTGTGCTTGTCTGTGCTGGTTATACGATGCTGAAAGTTGGTTAAAGTTTGGAAACAACCTCAACATCTAATCTGCGTAATTTGCTGATGCTTGTTCACATGAACTTCACCAAAATCCTGCTCTGGATCTGTAACTTTAGGCTCATTTTATCCTTTTCTGTGAACAGTAATTAGAGGTCCTGGGAGGCGCCCACTCGATGACCTCAGTGATGTGCTGGACTTTGTAGCCCATCGATCCCCATGGGTCATGGTCTACATTGAGGTCCAAATGCCAATCACCCGATCAGTGATTTTACTTTGCTTAATTCCTTGCAAGCACTGTGTAATGATAGTTAAGAAGAGGGTGTTCTGAGTGAAGGTTATTTCTATAGTCTAATAGTGTATCATCTCATCCTGAGGTCAGAACCGCAAAAGAGCTGCAGGGTCAGCTAACAGGTCTGCAATAAGACTAAGAGAAATCTCTGCGTTGTTGTGGAAGAATGATGCAAACCACCCAGCTCATCTTACTATATTATTAATAATAATACACATTCTGCCATGTAATAAACCATGCGCTGAGAAACAGCTTTAACAGAGAAGCCTCTTCAGCGTAATTAACTTTTCTTTGAGGTGAGCATATCTAATCTGGAGTTATCTCAGTGCTCATGTGCTAATGTAATAAACCTGTTACACAGAGAGCAAACAGCTGCTGGGTGTCGCTCCACAGGATGCAAAACATCAGAACATGAGGACAGGTACATGTTCTCCCACACACACCAACACACACAGACTCATGGCGCGTGTGTGAGCTGAGACAGTTTCCATGGCAGGATGTCACACAGGCCAGAGCCCAGTTCTCCCTCTCACACACACACACACACACACACACACACACACACACACACACACACACACACACACACACACACACACACACACACACACACACACACACACACACACACACACACACACACACACACACACACACACACGTTTTCCTGCAGGTGTTATTCTTCATCTCAGCCTCACATTTCCACCTGCAGACACCCAGAGGGAGCTGCTTAATTCAGAACACAGACCAAAGCTGACACCACTCCCAGGTGAGCTTTTGCAGCCAATCACAGCTCTCCCTGCACTTACAAACAGGGAGCAACAAGCAGCGAGCAGGTGAAAAAGCTGCAGAATCTGTTAAACCCTCCAACGAGAGCGCCAATTTGTTCAAAGTGATTTTACTGTCACAGCAAGGAATCTTCCAGTTGAAGCTGCTCTGTGTCCACTTCCTGTACAGGGAGGAAACAGGTGACCACATCCAGAGGACTGGAACTGAAGCAGTGTGTGTCTGCTGGTTTCATCTTTAGCTGCAGGACTGGATGATGGGTGATGGATGCTCTCACCTTGACCACGTTTACATCATTTAAAGTAAAACTTGTTCTGAAATTTTGTCACAAAGCACCAACTTTCTACTTCCTGTTGGCTCAGAATGAGTCTGATGATCACCATATGAAGTAGGAATCTCTCCTTTTGGGATTTCATTTAGAATTTTCAGAGTGTTTCACCAAAATGAAAGTTTCCACACTGGAGGAAAACCATCACCCAGTTTACTCTTTGGGTTAAATATTGAGTACATTAAGAAAGACTGTACGCTAAAGGAAGAAACAACACCACTACGCCCTCTACTGACAGGTCCAGTAGCCTAAAACATGGCCTCTCATGTCCCCCAAACCTGAGACTGATGGGTCAGATAAGAAGCGAGAGCCAGAACCCCACAGGCGTCACAAAGCAGGGACATCCTCTGGGTGATGTTTCCTTAAGTTTGGCCCACAACATCTCATGAAGTTTAATTCCACCAGATCTGTGCCCATGACTGTACTCCAAAACGATGAGCCAAGATCAGTGAGTCCTGAAGTCCAAACTGATGGCTCCGTTTGATCAGTTTGGCTGAATAACCTCTCTTTAGCTGGTTTACCAACGAACAGCCAAAACAAACCCAAACTGATCTCCATCAGTCTGCTTTTAGTTCTGCTCCTGTGTCGGAGCAGCTTTACTAAACTTTGTTGGCGTGTTTTAAACATTTATCAGTGAAATAAGAACCAAAGCTCCAGTCTTCAAGCAGATGGATGCAGTTGGAAGGATCGATCATCAGGTTTTGACTGTGAATCTGTGCATGTGAGAAGCCAATGATTCGGCGCCACCACACTCAGCCGATAACACTTCACTTCTTCCACCATCACAGCAGACTGAGTGATGGATGAACACGGGATAAATGTTCCCAGAAACACACACCAGTGAGCTGCAGAGCTGTGTGCTGGAGTGAGGAGAGCAGGAGGTGCTGATGGGATCAGGATCCAGAGATCGACGCACAGCTCGTGGGTTTGGCTTCATCTGAACCGACGTGAACAGCGCTCTGAGGTGATTCACTTTGTTTGGTTCATGCCTGAATAAGAGCTCCTCGCTCGTCAATTACACGCCTGAGAAATGTCCTCCTCTATTTTCTGCTCTGTGAAAACATCACAAAGTGCTTTGTTCAAACTGGCTATCCCCCAGCTCTGTACAGGGTTTTATGATCTCACCTGGACTGTGTCAAAATGTCTGTGACACTGGCATTCACCTGAAGGAGCTGTTTGGTGTCAGGTGGAGATGAGGTGAGGACTTTCCCACCAGAGGATGTTTTAATGCTCCTACGAAGTTATGACGATCCATAGTCTGCTGCAGGGGCTGGAAGCTGACCCCCAGCCGACAGAGCTTTTCCTGCATCCATCCGCTGTGGGAAAGTCTGGTCACAGAGGTGTTCCTGAATTTAGGGCAGCACTCGTTCAGCTTCTCCTCAGGAAAACATGAGCTCATGCTGAAAGTGATGACCTGATCGTCCTCTATGTTCTTAATGTGATTAGGTGTTTCTTGTATCTGCAGCACCGCTCAACCTGCTATTTGTGTTTTCTGTTAATGAGCTCTGACACAGCTCAGCGGGCCGAGGTGGACCTGGATTAGATCTCATTTAGCTCCGGCTCTGAATGAGCAGCCAGGTGTCACCTGAGCATTAAAGCATTGATTTACTCATTGGAGTGGTGAAAAGGCTCCTTTATACACGCAAACACACACACACAAACAAACACGCACACGCACACATGCACACGCACACGCACACACACACTCACTCAAGGACACACACACACACACACACACACACACACACACACACACACACACACACACACACACACACACACACACACTTGCTCCTTTTAAGGCTGAAAACTCATTTTTGGCTCCACTCATCAGACACCGTCAAGTTTCAGTCTCAATTTTCTCATTTTATCCATCTCTACTTGTCTTTTTCGGCTCACTTGCTTCTTTTCTTTTCCTTTAATTATTTCTCTGGTTGGTCTCTCGTGGTTAGCTCCTGCTGCAGATTTATTTCAGATACTAGAGTCAATGTGTCTCTCCAAACTTTCCAGGAAGTGACCTCTTTGCTAGCTGTGTTCACTGTCACAGCTGTGAGTTGATTTATCTGCAAAACACTTTAATCCAAACATGACTGATGATACTCCAATGAAACTCCTCAACATAACTTCAAAGAAGAAAAACATCTTGATAGATGCAAAAAGGAAAGTGCTTAAAGAGGCTGTGAGGAGATCTGATTAAAGTGGACCACAGCACCACCTTTTGGCCCAGAGTCTCACGTACACTGTCATGAAGTTGTGACTCTGAACAAGGTGTGTGTTTATTTGAAATGAAAGGAGATCAGATCCCCTCTTCAACTTGACTTTTCTTTGTTCAAGTCAACTTTTTACCAAATCCAGCTCCACGAGGTAAGGTATTTATCAATGGTTGGGTAGAGCTACGCTTTGAAACCTGACAAGAAGCTAACTTTGTCAGTTTGTACCATAGTTTAGTAGCTGTCTATATTTAGATCTACTCACAGCCCGGTGCTCTGAGACATGTCAGTAACGTGTAACGTTAGTGAATCCTGGTTCTGTCCTACCAGAGCTCATCTACCAACTCCAACCTCACCAAGAAGAGCTAACATAACCTGCTCTTCATTTTATTGATAGACTCCCAAGTTTGAACAGACCACTGCAGAATAACTGCTGACTGTGGGTTGGAGTCAACATTAGAAAAAACAGGTTAACCTAGGTTATAGCCTTTAGCTCCTGTTTAACCCTTTAGCGTGTTTAAGCTTTTGGCCTGTGTTTTAGCCTTAAGCTCATATTTTAGCCCTTGGCTTGTGTTCTAGCCTTTAGCTTGTGTTTTAGCCTTTAGCTCATGTTTTAGCCTTTAGCTGACGTTTTAGCCTTAGCTCATGTTTTAGCTTTTGGCCTGTGTTTTATCCTTTAACTCATATTTTAGCCTTTAGCCTGTGTTTAAGCCTTTAGCTTGTGTTTCTGAAATTACCTCTATTGGTGCTGATAATCTCATTCTTAAGTGTGGATTATGCTCAGGGATATCTAGAAGGGAGACTTTTTCAACTCTTTAAAAAGCTGCAAACACATGAGCTAAAAACACAAACCCAGACGGCAAAAGGAAAATGTGTAACATCTAATCATCACTCTGCTTCGGCTGGATTTGATCAGGGTTGTTTTTCATTCTCAGGCTATTTTGACATGCAAACTGCATTTTTAATCCAATCACTTTTTTTGCTGCTTTCTGAGCTGTTTACGTGCACCACTTTTTCCTTTTCTGCACCCTTTCATAACTTTCATCTCATCTTGTTTTCCCCGATGTACACTGTGAACTCCGGGTCTTCATGAACTTCACAAAAAATCACAGGTTTGATTTAAAAAATAACAGTATTTTTTCCTCAGTTTTCATGTAAAATCTGAACGTCTACAGGTTTGAACTTGTGCAGGAAAACAAAAGAAAAAATATATTAAAAAAATAAATGCTATATTTTTTGCTGTGTTTTTTAATATTGTGATATTAAACAGTGACTGTAATCATGTCATTGTTCCTTTTAAGTCCATATCCTACCTGTCTGAAGGTTTGTTTATACTCGACTGGCAATTCCAAGTTGTGTTGTGTGATAGGTGTCAATAACACCAGTTGTGACCAAACAGAATTTCTTTCCTCACCATGAACACTGGTCTGATCACAATCACAGCAGCTTTACAAGAACTGAAAGCTCAATACAAGTGCTAAAACTAGAAGAAACGCTTCAGTGGATAACTACACTACACCAGATTATTCTTCAAAGATATGATTTTATCAAACTGTCAACAAAAATAAAATCTGAATATGATACAAAACTAAAAAAAAATACACAATACTTTACGGATTTAAATTACAAAGTGCAAATGACTGCTACAAAACTTAAAAAATACACAGACCTTTACACATAAATAATAAAGTGAAACTAGGTAGATAGACAAGATACATTTTTTCTTCATTGGAACTGAAGAGCCATCCATGTTCACAAATGTATCCTCTGAGTTGGATCAGTAACAGTAAGTATGGTAGACATGGAAGGTATCTGAAATGGGGGGGGGGGATCTTTCAGCATTTAAAATCGTCAAACAGTGTGTTTTAAGTAGCATGACTTGTATTATACCATTAGAAAAAACATTACTATACTATTAGAAAATTAATTACAACAGATTTTTTGGAGGGGGACAACTTTATGGAAGGGGGGGACATGATCCCCCCCCCCCCCCCCCCCCCCCGCGCGGGATTTGCGCCTATGTCTTGAGGCTTATATTTAGTCTTTGTGTGAACATAAAGGACAGCAGTGTGAGCGGCAGTGAAGCTATCAACACAAGAGCAGCTCATGTGAGAAACAAGCTGTCTATCTGACTTATCCTGACTCTGTGAAGACTGAGACTCCTTCACACCTCCAGCAGCAACAGAGAAAGCCATGCCTCTGTTTTGATCTCCTGAGCAGATATCGAAACCCTCTTTGTGTCTGTCGTGTGCTCCTGGGCAGGTATTTGTTTTATGAAGCACCGATGAGCCGCCACTCTGCTCCCACGCTCAGAGCCGCTCAGGGCTGTGCCGCTTTAAACATCTCACTGATGTTACACATCAGACGAAAGACTTTTTAAATACGAAACCCAGCTAAAGGCAGAGCAGGAGAGACGTTCACACAGCAGTTACAAAAAGACAAGAAAGCAAACCTCCCAAACACTCTGACGCTCCTGACGCACTCTGGTGTCAGCAGATCCTCTCTATGGAAACGTGTTTTGCAGGTTTGTGGGGACAAAAAAAAAAACTGAGAATGAAAAGACTGAGTAAAAAGGCACTGCACTGAGGTGAGGTAGAGGTAACAGAGGGAGTAAAAATCTTCATCTTCTCATCACACTGAGGGAAAACTCACTGAGTGCATGCAAACGCAAAAAGCACTGAAAAGTCCTGGATTGGTTTAGATCCTACCTCACTGACAGGTCGGGGTCCAAGACCCACTGTCTGACCTGTGGAGTCCCTTAAGGATTAGCCCTTGATCCTCTTCTAAATATTCAAGGTTCAGCTGGCTGGACCCATGGAATTCAGAACACGAAGGGATACATTAAGGAAAAAAGGGAACTTCCCCGTACTGGAGATCCACAACGCCATAGCTACAGAGGTAGAGAGAAATGACACAGTGGTGTTTGACTGTTGAGCGTTGAAGAGAGTCCGAAAAACTTGTCTGCAAGGAAATCACTGTGACAAAATAAAATAAAGCAGAGTTTTAAACATTTAATTAACACAGCCTTCGTTTATACCTTGATCAATTAATTGATGAAATTTGACTATTAGAAGCCACAATATTATACATTTTTTGTGTTCAGGCTTAGAAAAGTGGAAAGTTGTCATTTAAAAATGTGTTCGAGCTTTAAAAGAAGCTGCAGACTCAAGCCTGTACCTGAACCTAAACCTGAACCTAAACCTGAACCTGAGCCTGAACCTGTCACAGACTGAGGAGGGAGTGGAGCTCTCTCCTGGTCTGTGTCTGTGAGTATTTGGGAAATTTAGAACTAAGACATCATTGTGAGGTACCCTGTCAGGAAAGCAGTGTGGGAACATGACTGAGTGCACAGTAAAAGGTACCCTGTAAGGCAGTGTGGAAAAGTACCTTTCAGGATAGCAGTGTGGGAAAATGAGTGAGTGCACGGTTAAAGGTACCCTGTAAGGCAGTGTGGGAAAACAGTAGAATTAACACTTAGATGTATGTCATACAACTCACCTCATTTTCAACAACTGGCTTTCTTTTACTCTTTCCCCAGTTGCTACATCCTACACGTCCATGGCTCCACTTACCTCTCCGTCCTGTGACTCTTGCTCCCGCCTGGCTGGCAAAGTCCTCAAGCTCAAAGGACAGATCTCCACACTCTACCAAATCCAGGAAGCCGAACATCTCATGGACACCATCACCTTTAATCCACCTCACATCGACACCTCCATCCCACCGTCTCCACTCCCCCAGCCTCTTCACCACTCCACACACCGTCCAGCTATGGCTACCCCTCCTCCGCCCTCTGTCTCTGATGAATCCTGGACACGGCTCAGGGCTAAGCCCAAATCCCTGGTCAACTCAACTACACCCCATCACAGACTTTCTTCCCACTCTTCTCTGCCCTCCGCTGGTAGCGGGAGAGGGGTACATTGCCCCAGCGGCCCTCCATACTCAGGCATAACTCTAAAAAATAAGTACGACATCCTCACCGTGGGTGACTCTTCTCCTCTCTCTGCTAACTCCCAGATGCCCTGTCCATCCAGTGTTGCCAACTTCTCAACAACGGAAGTAGCTAGAGGCCTACCCGAAAGTAGCTAGAAGTCGCCAGATTTTTTTTTTCTGTCCACCAGGGGGGTAGGCTGAACCTGTGGCTGCCTTCCTGTCAACTGAGCGGTCCTAGTGCCTGTAGTGTACAGCTGGCCATGGCAGGCAGCCACACACACACAATGCATGCCGCACAGAGAGAAAGGAGCGACAGAGAGAAGCCTCCGACCACCAGAAAAGTCGCTAGATTTGTCGCTAGTCACTTTTCTCAAATTTCTCGCTGGGGAGGTCCAGAAAGTTGCTAAAAATAGCAACAAAAATCGCAAAGTTGGCAACACTGTGTCTGTCTCCCCCGCCGTCATCATGGACTCTTCCGCTGGCCATCCCACTCACTCCACCCACCCTAAGACCCGCCGCTCCACACTACGTTTTTCTCCTGCCGTCCTGCCTTTACTCCATCGGGCTGCTGCCTTGCCCTTGTCTGTTTTGCCCTCCACAAACACCGGGGGAATTGTCCCAGCTGTATCGGTTTCCCCCTTACCATCCTCTGCACTACCAACTCCACCCGAGAACCGTCATTCTTCTCCCCGACCACTGTTTCCTCCATCTGCTCTCATAATTCTTCAATGCTATCACCCTCTGCTTTCCTGTAGCTACTGTCCCCGACATTCTCTCCAGGCTCCCTGCTCTTCTGCAGTCCGCCCCGTCCTCTGTCCGCAGAATTATCCTCCATGACCTAATCAACGACACCACACCGGACCACTCAGAGCTGACAAAGTCGGGCTTCAAAAGCTCTTAGAAGTATTAAATAACTCAGGTTTGCGTGTTTTTATCAGCGGTCCCACCCCCACACTTGGTGGCAGATCACAGCACTTCAGTAGAATCCTCAGTCTCCACACCTGGCTTCAGTCAACTTGCAGTTCCAACCAAAAAGCCTACATCCACAACTTTAATATTTTCTGGAACCGTGACTCTTTTTATAGTCTAGACGGCATCCATCACTCCACACTGGGCACCCGCATATTTACAGCGAATACCCAACACGTCGTTCACTCTGTATCACCTGTATGCAGTGTGTTTTTTTTATTCTCTGTAAAGTGTCCTTGAGTGTCAGAAAGGCGCTTTTAAATAAAATGTATTATTATTTATTATTATTGTCCTCTACGTCACAACCTCCAAGCACTGTTGATCTTGTGAGCTCCCCCTGGCAGCCCCTCTTGTCATTACCCTCATTCACATTAACTGCTCACCCCATTCCAGTCATCACCTCAGCACGGTTCTCCTTTCAGTCACGCAGCTCATCCGCCCGCCATAACAAAACAATCCTCACGTGACTCTATCCAATCTGCACCCACTTACCCAGTCCTCGCAGCCTGTGTCCACCACCTGTCATTCTGAATGACTTGATTACTTACAATAACCCAGATTTCCTGTGAATCACCAAAACATGGCAAAAAACCCTGGAATTCATCATACTCAACCAAACCACCCCCACTGGATATACATACACTGACAAACCTTGCTCTCAGGGACGGGGAGGCGGCCTCGCTGTGTTCCACTGGAAAACATTGAAACAACCAGCATCTCCATCCCCTCTGTCTCTTCATTTAAACACCTTCGCTTGAAGCTCTTTGGTCCAACTCCCCTAGTTGCAGCCATCATTTACCCCCCCCTCAGCCAAATCCCAACTTCCTCTCTGACTTCTCGGACCTTCTAATCCAGCTCTGTGCCATCTCTCCATCAATTGTCCTTCTCCAACCTTCAGAAACCTCCAATCCATCAGTCCCACAGTTCTCTCAGCCTCTGTCATCCATTTTATGTCCACCTCCCCAACCCCACTCTCTGGTGACCCCTCTGTCCTGGTCAGTTTCTACAACGATGCACTCTCCACCTGTCTGAACAAACTTGCACCCTCCAAAACCAAAACAGTGTCTTTCAAAAACTCTGCCCCCTGGTTTACACCCGAACTCCATCTCATGAAATCCCACAGACACCAACTGGAAAGACTCAGCAATAAAACCGGTCTATCAATACATCACCAAGTGAATATAGATTACTTCCAACAGTATAAAGATACACTAAACTCAGCCCGGTCCATCCACTACTCCAACCTCATCCACTCTGGTGCCAATAACCCAAAGGCTCTATTCACTACAATAAACTCCCTCCTCAAACCACCTGAAAACACCTCCCCATCATTCTATGCTGAATAATGCCAATCCTTCCTTCTATTCTTCCAGTCAAAAATCGATACCATTTACAGTAACCTCAACACCTCAAATCATACCTCACAGAGAGACACCAGTTCATCCAAATCAACAACTGTACCTCCTCCACAGCTCCCTTGACATGTGGTGTCCCCCAGGGCTCAGTGCTTGGTCCCCTCCTCTTTATTCTCTACATCCTCCCCATTGGTTAAATAATCTGTCATCATGGTCTCCGCTTCCACTGCTACACTGATGACACTCTCCGTCCATCCCTCTCCTTTTCCACAGCTGAAATTCTCCTACATCCATTTATCACTTCCAGACTCGATTACTGCAGTAGCATTTTCTTCGGCCTCCCTTTGAAACAGTTCAACAAACTGCAATACATCCAAAACTCTGTCACCCGCCTGCTCACGCACACCCGCTCCCGAGACCACAGCACTCCTGTCCTCCAAAACCTTTACTGGCTCCCTATCAAGTATCCAAAATCCTCCTCCAAAGGAGGAGCCCTCTATAACCAGGCTCCTTCCTACATCACCAACCTGCTCCACCACTACATGCCCCCACACATCACCATGATAGACTGGAAACAGGGAACAGAAACACACAGAATATCACTTTGATACAAAACTAATGTTTAAAATTAGACATCCAGATTTGATGTTGACAGGATGTCCTTTGAACGTCTCTTTGCTCAGTGGGCTCACTCACTCACTCCTGCTTAGACGTCCACTTGACGTCTAAATCGCCAGCGTTCAAGTGTTGAGCTGCAAACTGACGTCCAAGTGGGGTCATGATCAGACGTCCAGATAGTAGACCTGATTAGAAAATCCAAATAACAGACTCACTCTGAACGTTGTGTAGACGTCCAGAGCTGGTGTTAGACCAACAGACGTGGTCTGGACGTCCATCTACGTCTGATGTTCAGTAGAGTTGTCTCGCTCTGAATGTGAGATTTCAGGGTGATTTATTTTGGATTCTGCAGCAACATGAAGACGATAAAAGGGGGTAAGAAGCTTGGTTTCTTTGTTGCACTTTAAAATGTTACTGCATTACAGTCCTATTTCTTGTGGACTTTGCAGAGACTTTGTCAGCATTGGGAGATTTTGTTCCTGCTTCCAAAAAACCAAGCATGTATGAGCTGCAGCTCAGCTTGTCCCTCTGATTGGACTCTCATATGATAAAGAGTGCTCATTTAGGATTCAGAGCCAGCTGCATGAATCAAGCTGAAGGCCAAACAGCTTTAGGGTCAGTACAGGATCCCAGGTGACATCTGCAATTTGCATTTAACTTCTTCTTTAGGAGAGTAAACCGAGGCTTTGTTCCTGCAGTCAAAGACAGATCCTGGAGCAGGTTTTACTGAGTTTATCTGTCACAAGATACATTTTTGTAACAGTATCAGTGCAAAGCAGGCTCTTATTAACTTTCTCTTTGACAGATCTCCCTGTGGAAAGTGTTTATTTTAAACACAGAGATCAAACCAGGAGGAGGAGGAGGAGGAGGTAGGACTTTCCTCCGCAGCGCCCTGATTTCCTCAAATCTCAGAATGAAAGTGACGATTCTGCAGCGATGAACCAGAGCATGGTGAGGCTGTTGTTTTCTCTCGGCAGTCAGTACCCTCTGCAAGTGTGTCTCTACTTTATTACCGTCATATGTTCTACACACACACACACACACACACACACACACACACATACACACACACACACACACACACACACACACACACACACACACACACACACACACACACACACACACACACACACACACAAACACACACACACACACACTCTCTCTCTCTCAGTGAGGGTTAGGAGGGGCTCTTCAGGCTTGGCTGGGCCTTTCAGAGAGTGAGGGCTCATAAAGACGGCGGGGCAGCTGAGGACAGACCTCTTTTCTCTGCTCCAGTTACAGATGCTGCACATCCCCTGCAGCCGCTCGCAGAGCCCAGCTCACATCTCTCTCCTCCTCCTCCTCCTCCTCCTCGTCCTCCTCTCTGCCCTCCTATTTTATATTTCATGTCTGACCCCACTTTCCTCCCTTTCCCATCTGTCTCTCAGCCGTGTTTATCTTCCTCCTCTCTCTTTTGTCTTTGTTTCTGATTAACTCATTATTCCCTAAGCCTATTCCTGACATCCCTGCGCTGATTTGACAACTCATCACTCCTCCACAAAACTGAATACCGCTCCAGAGGCTTGATTTAAGAACTGAGTTTCAAACACTTTTTGGTGTTGTTTGGTGTTGTAGCAAAACCCAAGCTTTTTTAAGTAATGTTTTAATGTAGACCAAAAGGAGTCAGCAGAAGCAGAGCTCACAGTGAGGAAAACAGAAGGAGCAACAGACGATTTCACTCCTTCAGAGATATGATCACACAGTGATAATCATAACGTCTGAGGAGGAAGTTGCAGGTTTCATGATGAATGACAACCTGAGCCATAAACCTTATCACTTTCTGCGTTGTGTGACACACACACACACACACATGAACACTCACACTCACATAATCACTGACATGGTTTGTGTGGTCAGAGCTCTGAGCACGCTCAGTGTGGGTACATTTAGCGAATTCAAAACACGACGTAAAACCAGAATTTAGATCATTTCGATTAAACTGGATCAAAAAATACTCCATTCCTTGCTCCATGGTGCTGCAGCATCTCACCTCACTGGAGAGTGATGACTACAATCTGAGAACATGATGGTCTATAAAAAGCAGCAGAGCACAGAGTGCCAACACCATGCTCGACATAACTCAGACACGGATAAACACATGTTTTTAAAAGGTTGCCCACGGGGTTTCTGATGCTGGCACAAACCAAGGGTTCACTTCCTCCTTGTTTCTTTTCTGCTGCCCTTGTCCTCCTTTCTGGGTTTGTTTCCCCTGTTCTCCACAGTGTGGGCTCTGCGCCTCCTCCAATCACTCCACCACACCATCAACACACCTGTCGGTTATCGGCTCATCAGCACCACTCTCCCCTGCACAGAGGCCAGCTCCAGGCAAACACAGAGGGCCCCTCCAACTTCGGTCCATCAGCCTATATAATAAAAAATCTGGTGTTGACAAAAAATGTGAAAGGAAAACATAACAATCACATCTTAGAAGGCTGCTTTTATAACATTAAATTCATCAGATACCTTTTAAATGTTCTTTGACTCTTCTTCTACTTAATGATATTTAGTTAGTTCAATCAGAGGAATATGATTTAACGCGGATCGAGTACAGAAGATTAAAGTGTGTGCTGAAGCCTGCATGACGCTAGGTTTACATTTACAACATGATACAGGACAGAAATCAGTATGGTTGAAGAAGCTTACTGAACGTATAATTTGTTTTATTTTGAAAGTCACTGGGCGTTTTTAGTTGGTTTCTGTGCTGGACTTCCTTTCCTGCTCCATCTGCTCGGTGCTCACCTTGAGTACTCATTGAAAAAACAGGAGACTTGTGTATCTGATCTAGAGAGCTCCGGCCTGTTGGATCATTGCAGAAGTGAGCAGGGTACCTCTCTGCAGGGAGCAGAGGCCGTCTCCATGTGGACAAACAGACTTGATGCATTTTCTGTTCAACCAAACTTGGAGTCTCTGTTTTGATCAGGTAAAAGTTTATGCATGATATCTATCATTGATTCATGTGACAGGTTTTACTGTTACTGGACACAGAGTCTGTTTGTGTGGTGGGTTTATCAGTAAGGAAAAGGGACAATGATTCCTCACGTGGATCCTTAAAAGGGTGCAGACAGCACCAGAAAATCTTCATCAGTCCTGTATTTGCACCACGTCTCATTTGCTGGACTCCTGTGGACCTTAAGTCCGGGCCATCCTTTTGTGAATGAGGCCCTCTATTTTTAGAAACAGTGGTCTGGTGCAGATAAAGCTGCAGGATCGATCAAGCATCGACCGTTGTGTCTTTAAAACATATTTTCTCCTGAGTTTGAGGTGGGCTGAGGTCGTTGAAGGGACGAGCGGTGCATCTTTAAAGACTTTCTTTGAGGATTTACGTCCTTTCCCACTCTCAGCCAGGCTTCTCTTTCTTTGTTTCCATGTCGTCCACTTGACTCCCTCTTCTGTTTGCCAGCGGCGCTGACGTTAATGCAAGGTGAGTCATTGTTTGATAAGTCTGCGCTCAATTTGAGATTGTAATGAGCTGAGGGAAGTGTTTGGGAGGGAAGAGGCTCAGGTTTTTAACAACATGACGAAAAGGAGGAGGAGAAGGAGGAGGAATACTGCACAGCTGCAGAGAGCTGAGGACCCGACACAACAGGAGGACAGGTTTTCAGGCAAGTACGAACACACAAGCAGACGCTGGTGACACTGATCCTATCACAGGCACAAAGAGCTCTAGAGGAAGAAGTCTGAGATTAACTAACGCTCTGTGACTGACGGAGGATCCAGCGTCCTCCATCACAGGCAGGAGGAGCTGTCAGAGGAGCTGATGAAGTTATTAGTTTTCTGATGCCTACGGTTGACTCTGGTCTCTATAATAAACTGAGCATGTTAAAGCATCAGTGTCGTCCAGGCACTCAATAACAGCGTCTGCAGGAGTGTATTTATCAGCTTCAGGGCTGCAGGCCAGTCTGACGGGCTCTGCAGAGCGCGAAGACGGCCTCCACAAAACAGAAACTGTTTCTAACTACATCAAATGTCTGTGCCATCTATTCTTCCCTGATAAGTTTTGACCTTCATTCTTTTTCTATTGTTTCCACCTGAGCTCAAACTGTCAGACCTGTCCCCCATCAGCTCCTTTCAGGTTTTGTTTTCTTGCTGGTTTAGTTTTTAACCCCTGTCCCATGTTTGGATGCTTCCTCAGGGCCACACAGGGTTTCACACTGTTTTGTTGGAATCTGCATTTTGGTTCCTCTGTGTGTGGAAATCTTGACTTAATGAGAAGCATGAGATAAACTTAACAGTGGCAACATTTGCAGAGGTGACAGTATGAAGGGGGGTTATGGATGGAAAAAAATGCATCATGAATTTTTCCAGTTCGTTTAACATCTTGACTACATTGGGAGGTGAACTGATATCTACGCTTCCCTCAGTCAGACATCACCAGGAGCCAGTTGTTCAAAGGTAATCTGATCCGATTTTGGTCATCAGATTGGATTACATTTCCAAAATGGGTTGTTCAGAAGAAAAAGAAGGATTTCGAAATCTGATTAGATCACATAATCCAACCTGAGTTTTAATCTGGATCAAACCTTCAGTTTATGTTATTCAGAACTTTTCAGTAGGATCTGGATCACTTTGATCCAAAAACCAGGATTATCCTGATCCCAAAAGAGGGCTGGATTTCAGGGGGGATTTCAGGAGGAAAATGTAGTGAAACTTTGAAATTGTTTAAATAAAACAACATTTGTAGAATGTAATGTTGATACTTTTAATTGTGTTTCGCACTGGACTTGTTTAACCGTTACAGTGACAAAGTAGATAAAGTAGACAGAGGCTACCAAGACGCCTCTCAGTAAAGTAAAGTAAAAACAGGGAGAAAGTGAAATAGCAGACGCACAGAAACTTCTGACGGAGGAACAAATCAAGCTGAGAAAACTGCAGCAAACCAGAGAAAAACTTGTCAAACTTTTAAAAGCAGAGCTTAGAAATGCTGGACTCTCCTCCACAGATGAGGAACCCTGACTTTTTTTAAGCTAACTATTGGACATTAAGCCTCTTTTTTCTTTCATTTCAGACATTTCCAAAATATCCACTTTGTATTTTTTTATGTATATCTGTTTTTCATTTCTTGTGGCTCAGATGAGAGGTCATAAAATAAACTAAAAATGGAAGTGGATGTTTATGTCACTTTTGTTTGTCTCTCAAATAAATTAAAAAAAAACACCTACATTGACCCCATGTTGGCTCATCTACCTGTTTTTCTTTTCAGAGCTGGCAGCCCACATTTTTATTTGTTGTTCCATTTCAAGCACTGGTAATCCTGATTTGGTAATCTTAAAAGCTGTGTATCAAGACCAGGGTGATCCAGTCCAATGTTGCTTGAAAAAAAACAGCATAAAACTGAAACGGATTCCCTGATCCTAGATAGCAAGAAATGGGATTTCCAAATCTGGATCTTTTTGATCCAGATTAAATTCTTTCATCAACTGGCCCCAGAGAATCTCTGTGCTGATTGGATGTTACGGCTCAGACTCACCGGAGTTCGGGTATTTCACCTCTCGGGGTGAGTGAGTGAAGCAAGTACAGTTTTAAACTTTGTTTAATTTGCTTCTGTCACAGCAACACTGTCCCTGATAGGCTGAGAGGCATGGCTGTCAAGCCGCTGAGGAGGGGGCGGGCCTTCCTGTGGGGTCAAACAGCCAATGGCTGGGAAGCCACCGTCTTGATGAGCTGAGGCGGGCAGGTGTGTGAGAGGAGAGAAAAATGTTTGGGACTGTGAGAAGCCTCGCCGTCACCGGACGAGAGACCGTCTTTGCCTCCTGTTTTCTTCTTGGTTAAATCTGCTAAGTTATTGTTGCGTGTTGAGCACTGAAAATAACAGACTGTCATCTGAGGAAGGGACGCATTCGCAGCAACCAAGCAGAGTGAGTTGGTCCAGAGAGTAAAGCATTGCCGCGCTGACTGCACCAGGTAAGGTCCGTCTCCAGATAGACGACCAGAACAACAAAGAGCTGTTCCACCATCATTACACCTCTGATGTAAAAACAGAAACTCTCCGACTGAGAGTTTTGTGCCGGTGCTCCCCTAAATCTGACATCTCAGTCCTATTTATTCATCTGACAGCAAAACACATTTTAGTTTAAGCTTGAAACAGTCGCAGCCACACAGTCCTCATTAACTCTAATCTCATCTTCAGGATGATCTCCTCAGATTGACAGTAATGAGTGTGCTGTGTTCCTCGTGTGTAAAATACTCTTTAATTAAACAAACAGAGCTTTGTCCTCAGTCGGTTCCAGATCATTGCAGCTGTACTCTGCAGCTCTAAACGAGCATCTCCAACATTAAACAAACAGGCAGTAACACGCTTCCCCTTCAGAAGCCCGGGTGCTGTGTGTATGAAGATGAGAGAGCCATCATAACAGCCTCAAATTCTTCAATATTTCATGTTTCCACTTTCATTATCTCCTCTATCAGCTTGCTATCAGCTCAGACCTCTGCAGCATCTCCTCCCTCCACACGTTTCATTGTTACACTCTGCTTCATTATTCATTAGCCTAGCATGTAGCACTAGCTAAATGGCAACTGGTCGGCCAGAGGTGCTATTGGTGCTAATTGCTTTGGACTGATAATGAGAGTCAGTGTAAGAGGAGCAATCCTCTGGGATACACACACACACACACACACACACACACACACACACACACACACACACACACACACACACACACACACACACACACACACACACACACACACAAACACACACACACACACACACATAGAAGGAGACATTTCTATGAAGCCACAATCATGCATGCAGAAAGAGCATCCATTAGCACCAACATCTGCACGGTGAAAGGGCACAGACCCTCATGTAGAGGAAAAGTCCAAGCTGATGAGTTTTATGATACAACAGGACCAGTAACGTGCGGTGAGGTCCATGACGAGGGAGGCAGGCAGCCAGCTAAAGTTGAAATTTCTATATGTGTGTGTTATATACGGTGCACTGCTCACATTTGCTAATACAAACTGTTACTGGCCAGCCCTGCCCCTTTAACGCAGTGACAGTCTGTGCTGTGTGTGTGTGCGCGTGTGTGACATAGCAGAAGGAGAGACAGTCTGAGTGCATGCATGGTGTGTGTGTGTGTGTGGGGTGGAAGTACATTATTTTGGTCTTTGTTTCCTCAATAAATGTGCGGTTGTGCACAAGGTGCACCTTTTTTTCCTCCTCTTTAGTCTTTTCCCTCACTTTGGCCCGGACTCCTAGACACCGGTTACCAGCAACGAGCCAAGTAAATAAATGTTAATCATTTTTCCCATCTATGGTTCAGAGACAGACTGAAGTTAGTTAGCAAGGAGTTAACAAGACGAAATGCCAATTAAAACCCGAAACATACGTTCACCTGCATTTCTACAGGATTTACATCACAGGAGAAAGAGCAAAATACGAACAAAACTAACCCGTATCTCTACAACACAAGAACACAGGCCAGGCACCTCCTGTATACTCTATCAAACGTCTGCACTAACAAACTAACGCGAGACCTCAAAGAGGGAGCGGTATTACAACCTGAGGAGGCAGAGAAGCGCTGTGCCTCATCGATGCCCACGTTAATCAGCGTGAGACCTTAGTACGCATGCGCCAACCTGCAAAACGTTGTGATTTCAAGTAAACAGTCTCTGCCTCTGACGCACATTACAAGCATGAAGCCAGCACAAAAAGCTGTCCGTCCCCTCTGTTAGCCCCCTTCTTATAGACAAATCAGCAATTTCCTTTATTTTATTTCTTAGTTATGACAAATTGTATACAAATAACTGAAAAAAATGTTTTTTATAAAAATATATATATATTTTTTTTCTTGTTAGCGTAGGGGAGGCACTGCCTCCCCTTCCTCCCCTGACTGCACACCACTGAACAGGACACTAGGAGAATAAATTAATTCACCCACTCTTCTCTTCAAACACACTTTAAGATACGTTACTCTTTGAAAGAAACAGAAACAGCACACACTCAAATAGTCCATCAGATTAAAAGTAGAGCAGCAGGTCCCAGTTTAAGCCTATGTCCTCCTCTCTATCTTCGTGTGAGGTAATCACACTCCTGTTGGAGGTTATCTGCAGAAAAGAGTCAAGTCCCACAGCAGCTTCAGAAAGAGAAATCCTCTTCCAGATGATGTAATCGAGCAGAAGCTACTATAAAGCCAGTTTAATGTGAGTTAATTCTGAAAATGAGAGGAGCGGAAATCCAAGAAAAGCATCTTCACCTGCACCAATCCACCTACAGACAGCAAAGATCCACAGGAAGCTGCTACGAGGGGAGAGGGCCTGAGGCATACTGGACTTTGAGGCTGAAACAGTGTTAGTCCCAGGTTTGAAAAACATAAAAACTAACACGTTCACATGGGACCTAACGGGGGTTTCTGGGCCATAAAAACAGCTTCCAGTGTTCTCTTGAGGTTTTAGCACTTCTGCCTCGGTTTTTGCAGATTGCCACTTTGTGTTTCATAGCGCTCCACCAGTTCCAGTCGTTGGTGGTGAAGCACCGTGACGTTATGATCCTGCAGGAACAAAACTGAGTCAGGGACAGCGTCAGACTGCTGAAACAGGGGGCTGAAGGCATAAGATGGGTACTTTTCACGTTTGAAAGGTAAGCTCAATATTTGGTACTTTTGCGTTTACACAGAAATACTGATGGACTGAAAAAAACTGCAGCAAGCCTCTGTGTGTGTGTGTGTGTGTGTGTGTGTGTGTGTGTGTGTGTGTGTGTGTGTGTGTGTGTGTGTGTTTGTGTGTGTGTGTGTGTGTGTGTGTGTGTGTGTGTGTGTGTGTGTGTGTGTGTGTGTGTGTGTGTGTGTGTGTGTGTGTGTGTGTGTGTGTGTGTGTGTGTTTCAGAGTCAGAGAAAACAATCTGAACCTGATTGGAGAACTGAAGCTTCTGTTTCATGATTTCAGAGCACATGTATTAAACTGAGCAGCCACGAGGTTCAGAAAGGTTTGCAGAAACTCTTTGTCTCTGAGTACAGGTATAAACTCATCATCACTGTGAATAAAAGCAGGAAACAGATGCACTGAGGTCAGATTCCTATTAGGGTTCAAAGAAAATGGATTTGATCTTGTCTGCTCTAGATCAAAGATGAGGGAGCTGCGCTGCCTCCCTCTGGTCACTATGTTCACACTCTGTACATCATCAGGCCCCACACGGGCCATCAGCAAGTAACTTGGCATCACAGATGGATGGCAGACGTGTGTGACTCTCCCCCTGTGGTCTGCAGAGAAAACTGAGGGGGAAACAGACAGGGAGCCAATGAAGACCTGGTACTGCTGATGAGGTTTGCTTCTCTTTTTTTAACCAGAAACTATGATTTTGTTGAGGTCTGGGCTTTGTGGAAAGACTGTGAACGCTAAGTTTTGGTGCTGTGATAATATCTTCACATGTATGTGATCATCAATAATTCATTGGTTGTTATAACACATTTCGTGTGCACTGAGCAGAAAAAAAACTCATTTCTGAAATATGAATATTTACTCAGACTGGGTTTGATTAAGCTCCTCATAATTAAAAAAAATAATTATTTCATTTATTAGCTGTGCAATGAGCATGAATACAAACAAATGAAGATTTCTGTTCAAAGCGGCGTGTTTTACATCTTGTTTCAGCTCCGGTTCACGAGCATCAGAGGATCAGAAACACAAACACAGCTGCTGGTTTTAGAGCATTAGTTTGACAAATACTGAGAGATTTAAATCAGGAACTTCTGTCAAAAACATTGATTGAAGCAGCCGTGAAAATCCACTTTAGGTGGAAAAACTGCTGAACTGGGTCTACGCTTGTCAGCGTGATGAAATGAATCATCAGAGCGGAGGAGCGTCTGTATATATGGAGGCACTTTGGAGATGGTATTGTAGTTCAGCAATAAAACCCTGCAGAAGTCATCTGAGCGTGACTTCTCATATCACTTTCTCCATGCCAAAATTTAATGCAGCTCATTACTGCCAGGCAAAAATACAGAGAGGAGGGAAGACATGTCTTTAGATGTGTGATGTTAAAGTATATAACCCATTGCGGTTAAACCCAGATCCCCTCACTGTTTCAGCCTGATGTAAACACATTTTATACTGCTGTACTTTACTGACTGCATTAAATAAGATCAACGCTTCGCTTCCTTTAAATATGAACATTTAATCACTCACAAAGCTGTTTCGTCATATATCCGCTGCACACACACACAGACACACACAGACACACACACACACACACACACACACACACACACACACACACACACACACACACACACACACACACACACACACACACACACACACGCTCAGCCCTGTGATTGACAGGCCTCCGTCCTCCCTGGGACTCTGCAGATGGTTTCTAATTGCTCCTGAGCCCTGCGTCGGTCTGCGGCCGAGACCAAATTGGAGGTTTGAGCTTCAGGAAAACACAGCGACTGTTTTTCAGCAGACTTCAAAAAACACCTGCAGCCTCTCAGCGTCCTCCATTCACACACACTTTACTCACACTCTACACTCACTTTACACACATTAACATATGCCCGCTCCTGGCTTTGGTTTTCTGAATGGATTTTCTCCAGTTAAAGACTTCTGTAGAGCTGAGGTTTCACCCTGATGTGAGCGGCATCGTATCAGCTGCTAGGGGGGTTCAAAGCTGAGGATTCAAAGGCTTTTCAACCAGGAGAGTGATAAAAAGAGAAATATCTGAAGAAGAGAAGGTGTCAAAATATTTTTCACACCATCTCTGAGTACCTTTAACTACCTGCAGACCAGTATTGAATCTCAAATCTTTGAAAATAACCACTCAGTGTGACTGAAGGGGTCACAGGTGTTAGACGGACTCCCTGCTTAAGTAAGCGGAGTGTTTGCTTCATCCAGCTCTTCATAAAGGATTCATCCTGACCTGACCTCCTTAAACAGTCCATCAACATATCCACTGAGCTTCACCTGCATCATGCTCCACCTGTCAGTGCAGGATGTTTGCACAAGTTTTACACATTTCATGTTAAAAAACAAAGTGAGGCCTCATTCCCAAAGGGATGGTTGCCATGATACGACACGACAGAATCTACACAACTCTGTGTGACATGACCCATTAAATATGAGGGGGCAGCTGTGGTAGAGTAGTCGCCTCTCAATCGGAAGGTCGGGGGTTCGATTCCAGCTCCTGCAGTCACATGCCGAAGTGTCCTTGAGCAATACACTGAACCCCAAATTGGTCGGGGATCTGAATTGACATGGGTCTGAATGGATTAGATAAAACTGATGTTTTCCAATAGGAAAATCCACCATCAGTGTGAATGTGATGTGTATGGGTGAATGAGAAACTAGCAGTGTAAAGCGCTTTGAGTGGTTCTGACAGACTACAAAAATATAAGTAGACTACTGGTCCATTTACCATTTACCATATGACATCACCCAAATAAGTACAAGACAGCAGGATATGAGACCAATCAATTTATATGACTCAATAAATACAGCATGATCAATACAACACAATACAACACAGTTTGATAAGAGACTGATCCATACCATTTGTTATCATCTACTTATCAAAATGTTATACAGTAGTTTTGTAAAGTATTGTCCAATGTGACAACAATCAACATGTCACCAAACAGCAAACTAAGCAAACTAATCAATAGGGTTGTTTGAAATGTGACATCAGTCAAACTTTGTAAACTCAGTTTATAGTTTGGTGTCCTGACGGTGAGCAGACTCTCTGTTTTGTGTTCCTGACAGCCTGGTGCTCTGAGACGTGTCTGTAACGTGTAACGTTAGTGAATCCTGGTTCTGTCCTACCAGAGCTCATCTACCAACTCCAACCTCACCAAGCAGAGGTAACGTAACCTGGCTCTTCATTTTATTGATAGACTCTCAAGTTTTAACAGACCACTGCAGAATAACTGCTAACTGTGGGTTGGAGTCAACATTAGAAAAAACAGATTAGCTCTTTTAGCCTTGAGCTTGTATTCCATATCTCTCCTGTTTCTCTTTCCTCTGCTCTTCTGTCCCTTTTCTGTCTGAAAGTTAGGCTCCATTCGTCTACCATCACTACAAAATTAGTCACACACTGTAAAACAAATTGTTGTCTCAGCTTACTAAAGTCATCTTGATTTGAATGAGTTAAGTTGATTCAACATTATGTGTCAAATAATTTGAGCTAGAAAAAAAAGGTCAAGAGAACAACAAAAGATGTTGGTTGAACTTAATTCATCCGGTTTTTACAGCAAAGTAATTTTTGTTGTGACTGTGTTTAGTAACCGTAAGTGAGGAGGGAACACGGTGGATGTGAGACCCTGCTGAACACCGACATGTTGCACATAGGACACAGTCGGTCTGTGCTCCAAATGGCACAGACTGGCTGTTTATTCTGCATGGCAATGACCTGCTGTCTTGTCTGTTCTGATATCAAAACATCAACACATCTTATTTGTTAGCATAAACACTAAAAGCACTGTAAAAATCATTGAGTAGATGGGCCCATGCCCTGTGGAGCACAAAAAGACAGTCTGTGCAGATGAGCATAGACGGCCGGTGACCCCTACAGTGTATCATATCACTGTTCAGCAGGGTCTTATATCCACTGTGTTTCCTCCTCACTCACCGTTGCAAAACACCGTCACAACAAGAGTTGAAACAATTCCACCAATAATTTAAGGTACTTGAGTAGAAAAAATGATCGAGAAATTTTCTCCACCTGGAGAAATCGTTTCATTTAAAAAAAAAAAATCAAAGGCTGATATTTCAAACACAGCTGACGCCATATTTACAGAGTTTTCAGACCCCTCAAGGTACCTCTTTTTCAAAAAAAAAACACTAGCAACATATCTAGCTTCTTTTCTGGAGTTTGGAGACTGATATGAAAGCATGTATTGATCTGCATCAGCTGCTTGTCAATGAGCCACACGCGCCGAGCCCCTCCCCTTTCCAAAATCACTCACAGACAGACGTCTTGCTTCCAGCAGTCTTTCTGAGAATCAACATCTTGGCCAGAAGATGAAGAAAAACCGCGCAAACGAAACCACAATACATGGTATCGGCTGTTATGGTACTAAGAAGTCCAGAAAGGGGTGAAACCTTGACAGTGGAGGGGAAATAGGTATGACAGACCAGCAGAAGGGACCGGGCGAGAGTGCGAGGACCGTCCAACGCTGCTTGCAGCTTTAATTATGTGTGATCACCACAACTTCAGTAATCTTTGACTTGAAATAACATTTTAGAACAACAAATGTGCAAAATCACTTTTTACAGTGCAGAAATTGTTTTCAGCAGAGAATCACAGGTCTCTGTTAAGATTCTGTTTATCACTGGCTCAAAGGCTGGTGGAGTGTTCGTAAACACTAGGGCTGTCATTTTAACGCGTAAATTAGATTAATTAATTACACCGCAAATTAATGCGTTATAAAAATTAACGCAGATTAATCTGGATCCCAAACCCACGAGGCGTTCAAAGAGGCACTTATTTTCAAATGTCTAGCATTTACAAACTGTTTGTCCTACATGAAAAAAGTGGTGTTCTCGTCAGATTTTCAAATTTCCGACAGTTCCTGAATGTATCACACCTGACTTCAGCAACATGCTTTGAACCGGGGGAAGAGAGAGCGCTGTTAAAGGGATAGTTCGGATTTATTGACATGAACCTGTATGGCATCCTCATCTATAGTTATGTACATCAGCGCTGTCTTACCCCTGTCAGCGTCCTGTGACCTGAGATCTGGTGCGGTTTTGGTCCAGACGAAAGTAGTCTGGCAACATGGCTGGGGTCACGAAAATAAAGTGTTTTTCCTCTCAAAACAAATTGTGTTCAAAAGAGTCATAAATTTGCATCACAAAACTGCAAACTGGAAAAAAGTCAGACTCCGTTATCAATTGGCACTACTTTCTGGTGTGTATCACTGCGCCGCGCGGTGCATCCAGCTGCCCGGCGCGCATTGGCACCGTCATTACAACTTTAAAAAGTTAACAATAACATATCTGACTACGACACTGATGAAGATGACGTTACATTTAGCACAGAGCCAAAGGGATATCTTTATGAACCCGAATATACTGATGCTGAAATTTGTCAGATGGAGTTACAACGGGTGGAGAGAGACGATCACAGTCATGTTGCTTCTGGAGCCACAGCTGGAGCCGTGAAAGAGAGAGAGGGTGACAGATATATGGTGGTCGATTGTCAGAAGTATGAAGTCATGCCGAAAGAGGTGGAGTGCTACTGCTTTTTTCACGTACCTAGGTACGTGGAAAGAGGTCTGTAAGACACCCTCATTCAGTAGTGCAGGGAAGTCATTATTGTTTGTGATGCAAACAGAAGCTGCAACGCTGGCCTCCGCATCAATTGAAAGGCTGCATCTGTGGCATGATGAGGTTCCATTTGTGGCAGCAGTAGCACCCCACCTCTGTTGGCATGACTTCATACTTCTGACAAGTGCACCACCATATGTCTGTCACCCTCTCTCTCTTTCACAGCTCCAGCTGTGGCTCCAGGAGCGACATGACTGTGATCGTCTCTCTCCACCCGTTCTAACTCCATCTCACGAATTTTAGCATCAGTATATTCGGGTTCATAAAGATATCCCTTTGGCTCTGTGCTAAATGCAATATCATCTTCATCAGTGTCGTAGTCAGACATGTTATTGTTAACTTTTTTAAGTTGTAATGACAGTGACAATGCGCGCCAGTTGGCTGGATGCACCGCGCGGCGCAGTGATACGCACCAGAAAGAAGTGCCAATCGATAACAGAGTCTGACTTTTTTCCAGTTTGCAGTTTGTGATGCAAATGTTTCACTCTTTTGAACACAATTTGTTTTGAGAGGAAAAACACTTTATTTTCGTGACCCCAGCCATGTTGCCAGACTACTTTCGTCTGGACCAAAACTGCACCAGATCTCGGGTCACAGGGGTAAGACAGCGCTGATGTACATAACTATAGATGACGATGCCATACAGGTGCATGTCAAAAAATCGGAACTATCCCTTTAAGGGGACTGCTGTCCACATCTCATTTATTCACATGTCTTTTTTGGAAATCTGCAGTAAAATCAACCGTTTGCTCTACCTCAATTCTGTAAAAAACAGGTAATTTTGCACTCTTTACTGCATCAAACAAGCCCTGAATGATTGATAAATGTCTTGTATTTAAATCTAAAGAATTCTTTGAAAATTTCCTTCCATCTTCCTGGTGTCATGTTTCAGCTTGGGGCTGCTCTGCACCAATGAGCAACAGTTTGTGTGTTCAGAGCATGTAAAACTGAGAATACTTCACTTTTCTTTGATCCAAAACTTGAAAAAAAGTGTCTTTTACATAGTTCCTCACAGTTTTTAGCCTTTAGCCCTGGTTCTCCTGACCTCATAAAAGTATAGAAGTTCATATTGCAGTGAAAATTGAGTCCACATCGAGTCAAAATGTGAACAGAAGCAAAAAACGTCCTAAAATCAAATCAGCTTATCTTAGGTGCAGGACTGTGTAGATTTTGTAAAGATAGAACTAAAAAACTTTTTTTCACGTCTTCCTTATGCCTCAGGGTACCTAAAAATGTGTTGTATACATTCACACCTTATTTTTAAATGTTTTTTAATGTTTTTTAATGTAATTTTGATGTCCTGGAATTCAAATTCTTTATTTTGGGACCTTAAGCAGATATGAGATTAAAATGTGATTAATTAGACTAATTAATTACAAATCCTGTGATTAATTAGATTAATTTTTTTTAATCGCCTGACAGCACTAGTAAACACTTGTGATTCAGATTTTCATGCATCATGAAGAGCTGACTATTGCTCTGCAGAGCCGCTTTCCTCTGAGCTGACCCTGGATGTCTGGTCTAAATGGGTCAGCGGGGCTAGGTCACTCATCAACCCTGTGGGACGTAGAGCAAGAAAACAAAGCGTCACTGGTCTGAGGCTGAGGCGTGGAGTTTGCTGGCAGTGACACACACCAATGACCACACACTCCTCTGACTCCTCTCTTAACACTTCTTCTTCTGCTGAAGGGCTCAGAGCTCTCTGCTGTCCATCACAGGTGAGCTGTATGACGGTTTGGAGTGTGTCAGACTCAAACTCAGCACTGCTCGTAGTTGTTTTGGAGCCAGACCTACAGTGAGTGATGTTTTGTGCTTTCTTCAGTGGAGATTTCATCTGTCTTTGATCCGCTGGTCTGCATCAGGCCTCGTCGATAACGGTTTCAGCTCATTGTATTAGGCATCGTGGAGAAACAAAAGCTGACCAATCATTGACAAACCATTGACCCAGTCTGACCTCAGTGCTCTCCCAAACGTCAGCTTCCTGCAGCTGAACAGGTCCAAATAAACCTCCCCCTGCAGGAAAAGAAGTTTCCTCCCAGCTTTATACTTCACACTGAGCATGTGAGGAAAGCTTGTCTGGAGGAACAGATTGTCTGATATTAGCAAGTTTAAAAGAAAAACACCCACTGTGCAGGTTTTTAAAAAGGACAGATATCCTCCTGTTAGTCTCACTTTGAAACACAGCCCTTACACTCCTCATAAAGACATACTGTCATTAAACCCAGAGAAAAACCTGGGTACTAAGCAGGCCAAGCAAACCAGGAACTGAGGAGGGCTGAAACTCTGGATTCAGGGTGACTTGAATAAACGAGGCAGAGTCTGATTCACATAAAACCCTGGCTCTTCTCTGTCGACTACAGAGGGAATAAAAGTGTGAGCTATGCTAGAAAGGTTTTCATTTTGATAAAATCTTAGACATGAGAAAGTGTTGGGTCCTGTGGGTCCATCTTATTACCAAGGCTACTGTAGTCAGTTACAGACAGGCCTAAAGGTTGTATTCATTTTGATTGGTTTAAAAAAATGGATTTTTGTGCAACACTACACAACAGAAAATGACCCAACAAGATTTAACAAGACAAAATCCCACACAGTTTAATACCATAAAAAAATGATTTGACACTACACAAAGAAAATGATTCAAAGCAACTCAGAACGATACAACACGGCACGAATCAATACAACATGATAGGACCAAACACAATACAGCACAGTTAGATACAAAAGACACAATAAAAACCAGGATGGCATCATTCGCAGTCAATTACAACATGAATGGATACAACACTGCACAATAGATTCAGGCACTCTTCAACAGTACACAACAAGATACCACACACACGTCAGTCCTCAGTCAGAAAGCCTGTTGGATAGAAAATCAGAAGGCCCATCAGTCAGACAGCAGACTGGACAGAAACCAGAGGGCCCTCAGTCAGACAGCCCATTGGACAGAAATCAGAAGGCCCCCCGGTCAGACAGCCTGTTGGCCAAAAAATCAGAAGGCCTGTCAGTTAGCCAGCCCATTGAACAGAAAACCAGAAGGACTGTCAGTCAGACAGCCTATTGGGCAGAAAATCAGAAGGCCTGTTGGTCAGAAAACTAGTTTATTCTTCATAACTTTGACCTTAAATTTGAACCTAAAAATTTTAGACAAAACTGGAGTTTTTACTAACAGGCCTTCTAAGACTAGTGCCGATCCAGTTTTGATACAAACTGACGTTACCAAAAGTTACAATACAATGCAATTAATAACAACATTTTATCACAACATCATATCACTGTCATCGATATGGAGGGTTTTATTCTGAAAGTCTCCTCAATGATCGAGTGATGTTTAGACATCTGACTTCATGTTCTGCTCATTCTGCTCTGTGCTGATTGATTGGTCATTGCTCCTAAAGTCAAAGGCAGATAGCGCCCTCTGAGGTTTGTAAAAGGAGAACCATCTCACTTGTTTTATTTCCCAAGGTTATACTTTAGATACATTCCTGTCTTTATAATCTAGTAATGGACAGAAGCAGAGGTGAAATTGTGTGTCATGTCAAGCAGAGCACGCTTAGCACAACCTGGATGAATGTGGTAGAAGACATCAAGGTCTATGACATAGCAGAAAACATGATAATGTACATCTTTCCTCCATCCAGCCTCCTCAGATCACACATCAGTGGAGTCTCTATCTGCACGGCGCTGCAGCATCATTAGGATCAGAGGAACATAATTATCCATGTGTCGTGCTTTAATGCAGTGTTTCTCAAATTTTTAAGACCAAGGACCACTTGTCCCCCCCAGAAAAATCTTGCGGACCACTAAGCTAAATAGCCCCAGAACAACACCCAGAGAACAAACTGATAGTATAAAGTCCAATCATACATGTTACAACTTGCTAAGGCTGCAACTAAGAATTATTTTGATAACTGATTAATCTGCCAATTATATTTTTTATTAAAAACATGCAGCTTATTTCTTCAACTCCCTTTACTACAGAGTAAAATAGTGCACTCATGGTTTGTTGGTTTCTTTAGAATGAGGGAGGAAATCTGAGTATAACTACATTACTGATGTATTATTCTAAAATAGTTAAAATTGCCAGTATTTAAATACTTATGACTTTGATTAAATGAAATTTCTCATCATCCTCCATGTCTAAATGCATAATTCTGGCTCACGACTTATATACATGTCACCACTCAGACCTTCTTTTAAAGAATTAAAAATGTTTTTTCCTTGTGGATTTGGCAACATGTGTTTGCTACTGTTATATTAAGTTAAATTAAGTTAAATTTAAATAAAGACATTGTTATAGGAGTTCCTGAGCTTTCCCTAATGTCAGTAAATATGTTGGACTAACAACAGTGCAGCGTGAGAGGCTGTTAGCCGGTCAGTTATCCCTATTATGACAGGTATCTGCATGAGAGAGCATGCACGTGATTGGCTGATGGGCAAAGGAGGTAGGTGTGTGTTTGTGTGTTTGCGTGCGAGCCTGAGAGAGAGAGAGTTTCCAAAGGTCTCTCCCACAGCTACCGCTAACGTTAGTTTCATGAACGTCTCACACACGTTACACAGGATGATCAGTAAACATTAGGACATGACACGTTCTCAGAGACATGCCAAACATTTTCCAAAACGGAACATATGTGGAGTTTTTAAGCACCCCTCCACCCCAGGAGTTGTTTTATCCCTGCTGTGTTTCGTGCTGGACCACAGAGTTGATGCACAGTTTGTTATAACAGACTTTCTAGCTCTACCTAATGTAAACGCCAAGACACTGAAGAAGTTTTAGGCCTGGCTGCTTTCTCTGCTGCTGCAATATTCCACGTGTATCAATCGGCCCCTTTATTTCACTTCCACCCCGCTACACTCATGTTTACACATGATGGAAACTGCTCCACTGCCTCAGGAGAGTCGTAATCATTGCACGACTCATTGCATTGGTATCGAAATTTGTTGTCACTGCTTTTAAGAACCAATCTGTAGATTTTACCAATTTGTGTAGCATCTGTACCCCCCTTTTCTTTCTCAAATGTTCCATTAAAAAACACAAGTTCCTCACGGTTGTTGCGGACCACTAGGGGGCGCTGGTGGACCACTAGTGGTCCACAGACCACAACTTGAGAAAAACTGCTTTAAAGAATCAGCTCCTGTTAACAGCTCCACAGGTTCATCTCTCCTTCTCAACACGTCCCATTATCCCCCAGTGTGGCTGTGAAATCTGAGTGTTGTTTTACTTCAGCAGCTGATGAGCCATTAGTTTCCTTCCTGGGCCATAAAGTCAAGTGCTAAAGCTCAGATTCACACTTTTTACCCATTAAGGAGAAGCTTGGACTCACAGCCTCTCATCTGTCTTTTTCCTCTGCACCCAACCCTCCGACATCGGTGTCCTTTTAGCCACGCAAACACACAGAGCAGAGCCTCTCCAGCAGTTTTCTACAGAGAAATAAGAATCTGTGTGCTGCTGACCCCTCAACCCCTGAATTAGCTTCATCATTTATACAGCATTCAGCTCCACAGTGTAAAAAACACTAACTGATGAATCTGCAAAGAAGGATTCTGCAAGGGAAGATATTCACTCTGAGAAAAGAGATGTTCAGATACTAGTGTTCTTCCCCGTGCTAATTAAGAGACGCTAGCCCTCTGACACAGGCAGTACTAAAACAGTACAATAATATGCTGGAAAAACACATAAAGAACCTTCCATCGGCATCATACTCTACAACTGCTACACTGGTTTAACCATTTTCTTTCGTGGTTTAGCATTACTTTGCATTAACTACACACTGATAGTCATTGCAGGATGGTTTTAATGTTAACATCACTGAATGAACAACAATAACGCATGAGATCAGACGGTTGTGCTATGTGAATTAGGGCTGGGTACTGCCAAAAACTCATGATTCCATTTGATTTTGATTCTTTGGGTTGTGTTTTAATTCAATATCAATTTTATTCAATATTGATATAAATGCTTCAATTTTCAGGCCCGTGTGGACATATGTTGTCGGTCACCTCACGTTTTGGAGCAATAAAACAATTCATCAAGCTGCTGCTGCTGCTTTGGTTGACATTTTGTTGTTGTTGGGCTGATGCAGCCCTCGTCCATACAACGTGAATAACACAAATAACACCGCCCATCGGCCAGGAGGTGAATTGATTCATTGATATAGAAATGGGTGAGGAAATATTGCAATGCACCGATGATCAATATTTTTACCCACACCTAAAGTTAAACGTTAAGTTTGAGTCTTTGATTTCTTTCTTGCCTGTGTCAGCTTTTATTTTGTAGTTCTGTCTTTTTGTATTGTTAACAGTTTTACTTCCTGTCTTTGTGCCGTCTCATTGATTGTTCATCCAGCCCTGATTGTTTCCAGCTGTCCCCTTACCTTGTGTATCTTAGTATCCGTGTTGTCTTCAGTCCTTTGCCAGTTTGTTGTGCTTTGTGTCATCATAAATGTGCCTCAAAATCTCATCCTGCTGTTTGCTGAGTTTTTGTTGTTTTATTCCTGTGGTACGGTGCTCCAGTGTTATTGCTGTGACTTTGAGTTGTACTTAGTTTTCTTTGTGAATAAATCTTTGATTTTTTCACCTCACTGGAGCCTTGCATTTGGGTCCTTACTCTAACCTTGTCTCAGACATCTTTTACTCATTGTTCTTATGCACAAACAGCCAAAACTTTCTACCTGAATTTGTCTGGATTTTTACCTGCCAGACTTTCGGTTAAATTTCAAAAAAGAATTAAGGAAATCTACCCACAATTGCATGAGCAGGATGTTTAAGTATAAATGTTTGGAGAGTAAAAATATGGCTTTTTATTTTGAAATTGATGTTACATGCAGTTTGTGAGCTGGACTTCCTGTCCAGGTCAAAATTTTCAAATGCTTGAAGCATGCTGGGCGCTGCAGTGGTTGACACACTTTAAAGTACACAATCAGCGGTTCCTTTCCTTTTCCAACTCAGGACCTACTCATAAATCTAAAGAATTTTCACAACCCCCTCAAACACCATGAATACAGAGACTAGGAGGCGTCCTCTGAGCACTTTTATCAGAGATGGAACATAAAGGACATAAAGCACTACCTCTGACTGGAAACTTTACAAGACAGGACAGAACAGGAAAAAGTGTTTCAGAGCAGCAAAGGATGTCAGGAAGGTTGTAAAAAGATGTCATTGCTGCTGAGACTTTGCCAGAGTTTAACTTCTTATTGCACTCCGTCAGATTTTACAACCAGGTCTGACACACAAGAAGAAAACATGAACTCTAGATCACCACAGATCAGGACAACATTCAACGTCCTAAAGTCTTTTTCCTTCGAATCAACAAGAAATCCATACTGCTACCAGCCTCTGCTCACTGACACAAAGAAGGAAGCAAATCTGCGCCTTGTTTCCACGATCAGCCGTCATGGAGTCAAATGTCAGAAAGAACCAGGAGACAGACGAGAGCCGACACATCCGCACCTCCAGGCAGCTTCACGCCACACATCAGGCCTCATTAAAAACAAAGACAGTGATCAGTGACAGAGGTCACAGACGCTTCACTCACCTACGTTGATGACATTGGCAGACAGGAAGTGGCTGCAGGGCAGGCTGGCAGTGCTCATGAGGGAATCACCGTCTGTCGTCCTCGACCTCAGAGACGGGTTCGGAGAGTCAGTCACCATCGCCATCCTGGCTGCGACAGACTCCATGAGGACTGATGGATGATTAACGAGTCCTTCTGATCGACTTGGTAGCAGATTATCAGAACGTAAACTCTGACCTTGCGCTGATGGAGAGTGATGTTAGATCTTTCGAAGCCCAGTCGGAAAAAGGAGCCAAAGTTATCCCTGAAGAAACATCAAATCATCGGAAACTTTCCACGAAAGTTCCCGGGTCCTGAAAGGAGGAACAGACAGACAGGCCTCCACAGCAGAGAATAACTGCCACGGATTAATGCACACTCAGAACCATCCAGTGTTCAAAGGGATTTAGGTGGAATATTCCTTAAATTTGTCCTATAACATCCAAAGACATGAGGGATCCCTGCTCCTTTTTCTGAGTACAGCAGATTACGATGAAGGCCAACATTCAGAAAAACTGCTGCTCCTCAAGCTCCGAGCCATCCGTCAGCATCCTGCAGGTACAGAGACAGAAAGTCCGTGAGAGGAGCAG
Source organism: Halichoeres trimaculatus (assembly GCF_033239565.1). Lineage (NCBI taxonomy): Eukaryota > Metazoa > Chordata > Actinopteri > Labriformes > Labridae > Halichoeres > Halichoeres trimaculatus. The sequence continues at coordinate 36,427,982 of NW_027437189.1, read as the reverse complement.
GTAAGAGCATCCTCACATGGTTTACAGGCAAAACAACTTTCAGCAAAGTTATCATGAGAATGAAACATGAAATAGTAAACAATGCATTACTCAGGAATAACAGATGAAGAAACCTGAGTTCCTAGATCAACTTCAGGTCGGTCAGTCTTTAAATCATAGACAGTCCAGAGAACTGCAGCTGCAACATGAAGCCCATTAAGGTATTCACATGTTTGAATGTGGCTCAATATCATGTTAATTTGTAATTTAAAGAGTGGGTATTGTTCTTTAAAGAGTCTGTATTCTGTCCCTCTGGTGCCCCTGTAGTATCTTTACATGATCTACAAAATAAGGCCCCGTTTACACAAAAACGCTTTATCTAAAAATGCATTGAAAAAAAAAGAGTTTATATGGAAATGCTGAGGGACTGAAAACGCTGTAGTAAGCCTGTCAGGCCTGTAGGTGGTGCTGTATCTGTCTTTTCCAGAAGCAGCTTTTGGTAGATCTCCACTGAAGCAGAGTTGAGCTGATCATCTGGGCCCAGTATTTCAAATAATTAAATCCAGATTAAATTGATCCAGATTTCCAAATCCCACTTTCTTGATCCATGGATCAGGATCTTCTATCCCGGTATTTCAAAATTTTGCTAGATTGGATCAGAATAATCCTGATCCTCCCGGATTGAGATTTTCAAATCCATCCTGCTCCTAGGATCAACCCGCCCTCAGGGTCACAGACAGACAGACCAGAAGGGGAGCCAAGCACAAGTCAGAGCAGTGGGGAGGTTCCCCCTGTACCTCCACCAAGACATCACCGGAAGAGGCATCATGATGAGGATCATGCCTACCAAAATCTCCTCAAGATGGAAACTGAGCAAGCACACCAGCAAATTCTACTTGCTAAGGAACAAATAAAACTTACCATGCTTCAGTAAGAACACATCCAGTTAAAAAATTCAATTACTGGAAAAGCAAATGGAAAAGTAGTGTGAAAACTTTAAGCTTGGGTGGTACAATTTTGTGTTGAGGAAATGTGTGTTGTTTGAATTACTTTTCTGACAATTGTGAAATTTGGATTTTTTTCTGTTCAATAAAAAAAACTGTACATGAAAAAATATCTTTTTATAGTAATGATTGCGAGAAATGCAAGTAAAAGCTATCTATGGATGAGTATATGTGGAACTAATACACGGGATCACACTCTGATCCTACCCTGAAGTGGGATTAATTTAATGCTGTTTTTCAGGACAAACCTGATCCAGATTTGGGACTGAAGTTTTGAAATACGCAACACAGGCTCAAATCTGGATTAAAGGCAGGATTGGATTTCCAAATCTGGATTGAAATTATCAAGATTAAATGTTGTTTGAAATACCCAATTTTGGATCAGATCTGGGTTTAATCCGATCCACCAGGATTAATCCTGGTGGATTATGTTTGAAATACTGGGCCCTGGTGTGTTGGTGAATGCTAAGAGCAGAAGTGGAGCAATAGATGCTCATTTTGTTAAAGACAGTCACAGATACAGCAGATTGAGCAGCACAAGTACAACATGGTAGATCACCACCATCGTAACGCGCTTGTGTGAAGTGGAGCAAGATGTCAGTGTTTCCACTGAAAACTTTCTGTTTCAAAAAAAATCTACTCTGGGGACCATTTTCAAAGGTTTGCGTTTTATGTGGGCTAAAACCCCATTCCCATGTAGACGCACGGCAGAAACGCAACAATACTTTTACATTTTACCTTAAAACAGTGTCATGTAAACAGACTCTAAACATCTTTTTTTTGCTATCTCTGGTGTTTTAGTAAACCCATATTTCAGCCTCTCTTGGAGAAACTTTGTTTTAACTGCTGTTTCTTTAAGGCTCCCCACTCCACCAACCCCCTTCACTCTGATTGGTCAGCCCTCTGGATGCAAACCTTGGCGACTGAGACCCACCCCTCCAACTACAGTGTCATTAACCAGTTAGGAGACACCTACTACCTGATCACCTCCTCATTTCAGCAGGATTTGTGAAGATCTTGCACTTTGTTTTTTGACTTTACTTATTTTGCAACAAAACTTAGGCCTTGTACACACATAGCTGGGTATTTTCAAAATACCTGAAAGGGATAAGTGCTGTTTGGAGCATGCAAAACCCATACATGTCAGTGTTTTTCAGATGTGAAACCATTGGCAGCCAATCAGAATGAACCCTCGTCATTCAGCTGTGACACTGTTTCTCAGTGTACACAAATGAAACCATAGTTTTCCTGAATCAAAAAACATTTTTTTAAAGACATGAAACTGCAGTTTTGTGTGGATGACAGGCCTAGACAAGATTAAAGTATAAGTGGTTTTCCATATACCCAGCTCTGTGGACATGCGCTGTCCGCTGGTTATCGTTGCACAAAGCAGTGGAAAGCATCAAAACTAACTGGCCTGCTCTAGTGATGGAGCTAAATGAAGAGGCTGTTGGCGGCAATGCCCAAGCCCAAGGTCTCCTGGGCCAAATCCAGCCATACAGCTTCATCGTGTTGACTCACACAATGTCAGATGTGGTACCTGTGATGACCAAACTTAATTTGATTTTCCAGAAATCTGGCCACAATCAGACCAATGGTTCAAGCATCAATTGCGGCACTAACTCAGTTAAGAGATGCGCCTGGGCCAGAAGAGGAGCTGTTTCAGGCGGAGTGTGAAAACAGCATGTATAGGGATGTCCAGGTGACACATGCTGGTGACCGGGCCATGCAGGCTTTCAAAAAAGCCAGAGTGCACTACATTCAGTGTTTAGCTGATGCGTAACACAACCGATTCCCTGAGGATTCACTGGATCTACTTAACTGCTTTGATGTTCTTCTGAACCCCTCCCGCTACCCACAGGGAACGAGTGGTAAGTTAGAGCACATTGGATAACCTGTACCAAGCCATACAGCCTACCGTGTAATCATAATCATAACAAAAATAATATAATAGGCTATTCATAGTATCTAATCTATAGTCTGCATGACAAAATAACACTGTACTCAAAATAAAGTTTATCTAGGTACCATGGGCCTGTTTGTTTTTCAAACATTGTTTATTGACGTTTCATTAAAAAAAAAAACACTGATCAATTATCACTCCGTCTGTTAAGAGTTTCGGGAGTATGCTAAATCAGCCATCCAAACCATTATTGGTCACTTCAGCAAAGAAGTTACAAGTGAGGACGAGTCTGCTGCAGCTACAGCTCCACTCATTGATGCCACAAGTGTGCAACGAGATGCCATCGCGGTGATGACAGCGCTTCGCGGCTATGGAGGCTTAAACTTCTCTACAGCCTGCGAAGTTCTCATCAGAGATTTCAGCGAAATCTACCCGGCGTGGGCCAAACTGGCCAAGATAGCCTGTGTGATGAGCCCGTGTCCAGTGTACCAGCAGAGAGAGGTTTCTCCCTGCAGAACCGGATCAAAACAGCACAGCAAAGTCGCCTGTGGGAGAACAAAGTCACAAGACTGATGCGCATTTCAAGTTGCGGGAGACACTGCACACTTTTGATTTTAATGCAGCTGCTGCACACTTCAAACAAGCCAAAATGCATAAAAAGTGAAGCATAAAATGTGTGGGGAAAGCCTGAAACGTGAAGGTTTTTTTTTTTTTTCGTTTAGAGTTTTATTACGTATGCATTTCAATAGAAAAGCGGACTTCTTTATTTCAAGTTGGCAGCACGTCGCGTTATTAAATGACCAGTCCAGCTGTTGTTTTGTTTGCAGATTGTGTTATCTGAGAAAAAGACATTCTGTTTCTTTATGTTCATATTAAAGCAGCGCAAGCTTCTGCTGTGCAATATTTATTTTAGTTAATCAGTTGAGTCACTTGATGGCACTCATTTTTTTTGATACAGCCCATGCTTTAAAATAAGGTTTTGTAAATTGACATGCTTTGATATCATTCTTAAGTCTGCCCCTTAACGTAAACGTGAGGATCCATGTAAACTTAATGGCATGACCTCAAAAGTTAGTTGCCTTAACGAAATTCGTTAGTAAATAATGTGAAGACTTGTCAAATATAACTTCCATGAGGCTATTCACTCATGCAGTGACAGATCACCCTATAGAGCCCAAATGTCATAGTAGCTGTCGAGGTGCGGATCCTAACTGTCATTATTCGGGAGCTGTCTGCGGTACTCCGCTGTTTGACTCCTGATTACCCATTGACGCACAGTGCAGGGTTTTATAATCAGTATTAGGAATCAGTCCACTCAGGTTGTTACACAACTTTTCTTTGCAGATCGAACAACTTTTTTTTCTTGGCGTCAGATCAGGTCAGATGTTTCAAAGGATTCAGACAGACGAGAGGAGGCAGAGGAAGACTGACATCGCTCCACCTCTGCTGCCTGAACGTTTTCTGTTGACTCAGTGAATTAAGTATGAATAATTCATGTAGTATGTTTTCTGCTGCTGTGTTTAAGGATTAAACTGTGTGTTGATTTGTGTGTTAGTGTGTTTGTGAGGGATGCAGCAGGGTGAGCTAATTGGGCTTCAGGACATGTTTGGATCTGTTTCCTGAAGGTTGGCGGTCAGATTGCCTGAGCTGCAGGTCGTAGCACGTTCCTCTTACCATCCAACACACGCACATACACACACACCTTACCTGGACACAGGAAAAGCTGTGTGTTTGGGGGGAAGGTGTTGTGTGTTTTACCTTCCCTGGAATGTTAAGTGGAAATTCCAGCGCCAACACAGTGTCAGAAGTTTGTACCCACACACTGATGCCCTTCAAAAGAAGTGGAAACTCTGATGAACGTCAGTGTTTGTTTAACAGAAGTCCTTTTTTCTGGCGAAATCTTTGATTAGAAATCTTTGATAAAGTTGCTCTTTGTTTCTGGGAACGGGAGAGAAAATGATCAACTGTCTCATTTTCTGTTTGCAGGAAGCTCTTTACAAACACCAAGCAGATAACAGAGGAGCGATTGTGTCATGGACAGTCCAAAGTGGTGATGTAAGATAAGAATCCAGTCTGCTGACCCTCTCAGAGACGAGTCCCGACACGCAGGTGAGCTAGCATGGAGAGTTGTCCAGCAAGGGTCACACACTCTGTCTGTCCAGGTGTGTGGACAGACAGACAGGAATGTGCCTCTGCTGCATTTATCCTAAAAGTTCAGCCTGGAGAGGCCACCCACATGCATCAAGTATGAAAACAGATTCTCTTTTAAATAAAAATGAGGGTGGGCTGTGTCTACCTCACTTGAGGCAGTGTTTTTATACAGCCTTGTTGAGATTCCTGGACTGTCCATGTTCCCGTTTTATCTGTCAGGATGAATGGACACAGAAATGAATACTGAATCTTCTCTTCTCTGAACATCTCTTGGGGACAAGGTGAATACACTGAAAAAAAAAATCTCTTTTTTTTCATGGTAAAGAAATGGCAGCTGTGGTTTCCTGAGAAATACTGTAAAAAACATGGTTAAAATGTTACCAGCTTCACAGAAAAACCTGTCAATTTTACAATTTAAAACCGTTGGTATTAGAAACAATCAAAAATTTATACCATTCAAATCAGCAGCTATCCTTTGCTGAATTAGCATGACCACAATGCTATTTCCACTATTTCTTTCAGTTAGACTGACATGCATCTCATTCAGTTTCACTGAGAAATACCAAATAAACAACATTGGTCAGGACTTAAAGGGTTAACTAACTTTGTGCATGTTTGGAAACACGTGTACAGAGCCTCCATGGCCATGAATTAATACATCTGAGATTGAACATGTTTCCTATCAGTTTCCATGGTGTACTGCAGTGTTTCCCAATCCTGGTCCTGGGGTACCCCTGCCCTGCATGTTTTAGATGTTACCCAACTCCAGCACACCTGATTCAAATGAATGGCACGTTGTCAGGCTTGAGCAGAGCTTGATGACGAGCTGATCATTTGAATCAGTGACCAGGGTTTATGCATAAACACAGCCACATGTTAGGTATGAGCCAGAAAAGGCATTAAGCATGATACCTGGGAACAACAGCTCATAAAAAAATAAAAATGGAGCTAATTAAGTTGATTGTGGACTGGGAGCTGGATTTTAGTCCACTGAGGTAAGACTCCAGTCATCAGGTTCAAGGAGTGGTACACCATGGACAGGGGACCTACCCTCTACAGAGCAAACATGTCCAGACAAACTACAATTCCCACGCATGTACTCTCACCTTCAGGCAATTGGGAGTCACATATCCTCCTCATGAGCATGTTTTAGGCTGAGGGAGGAGCTGGACAGAATCAACACATGCACAAGGGGAACAAGAAAAGTGTCCTGTTTCCACCAAGCAGTTCAGTTTAGATCAGTTCGGTTTGGTATGGATTGGTTCAGTAAAGCCTGGTCCTGTTTGTGTTCCCACAGCCAATAGTGCCCCCTCGTGGAGGGCAGCGTGTAAGCTGGATCCTGCTAGCTGCATCAGCTAAGGAACAGTGTGACACCATTCTAGCACGACACAGTGTACCCCACTGATAAATTCAACAAAGAAGAAAATCTTGACACAGAAACAAAGATCAACGATAACGACATCCAGCAATTCATCTTCTTTGTGATTGGCATGTGGATGTTTGTTACAAAGAACAACCAAGCTTTGTTTCAGAGAAGACTGTGAGCCAAGTGACCATTCTAGCCCACCTTCTCAAATGAGTATGTCTGGTGCCCCAATGAAAGGGAACCAAAAAGTGGGACAGTACAGGTCGGTAATTTGGGAACCTGTCCTGGCTTTAATCAAATGAAACACCTCAAATCGTGAACTGTACTGAGACAAATCAAACTGAACCACTTGGTGTCCTCGGAGCTAAAAAGGCTCCCGCAGGAACCAGAACCACAGAGGCCCTGGGTTCTGAAGTTTGGTCCCCTCATCGCACGCTCAGCTCTGTTTATGAACAGCCAACAATTAAATCTCGTGAAACTGTCAGAGGTTTATTTTACATGATGTGCACCACTGATCATGGAAACCCTTCAGGCTGCATGTTTTGATAAGGCAGCACAAATTCACAGCCTCTTCGTTCCGTCTCTGCAACGGTAGCATTTTTCAACGGGGCAGCAAAATCTGAGAGAACACCTGCAGCCTCACTGTTTGTCAGAGCAGTGTCAACACCCTTAACGCTCTGTGTAGAACACCCGCTGACATGCCCCTGATTTCTGAGCCTGTTTTACACTTGTGTATCAGTGACGTTAATTTCTCACACAGATGAACTCCCTGAGTTTTCACATGCAGCACTGAGCCGAACTGTTCTGAGGAGTGACGACTGAAAAGGAGGAACAAAAGAGATCCTGCAGGCAGGAACATTAACCTGTAGGTCAACACCCTCTTTGTTGCAAAGTGCAGCAAGTCAGAGACAAGCTGGGGCAGGTCACACACTTAACCCCTGTTTCACAACACACAGCACACACACACACACACACACACACACACACACACACACACACACACACACACACACACACACACACACACACACAGGGGAGGAGCGTTCACATCGGGTCATGTGACTGAAACATAAATAAAACACACAGGAGCAGAGATGTGACATGGAGCTAGGGCTGCAGCTATCAAATATTTTAGTATTCGAGAATTCTACTAAAAATTCCATTGAGTAACCGAGTACTTTGATAAAACACATTTTTGTTAAGTTAAACAGCAATTATTTTTCAAATGGAAATTTGTTTCAAGCAAGTTTAAAATCAAGTCACTTTGGGTGATAAATTTTAAATTCTGACAATAAATGTGACATTTTAACTAGGAATAAGACATTTTTGAAAGATTTTGAGTCTTTGCAGTGTTCAGACTAAAATGATTATCCCTGCTGTGTTGGAGCACATATGGCTCCATTGCTACTTGATATTTGAACTAGGGCTGTCATTTTAACGCATTAATTAGATTAATTAATTACACCGCAAATTAATGCTTTCTAAAGATTAACGCAGATTAATTTGGATCCCAAACCCGCGAGGCGTTCAAAGAGGCACTTATTTTCAAATGTCTCGCATTTACAAACCGTTTGTCCTACATGGAAAAAGTGGTGTTCTCGTCAGATTTTCAAATTTCCGACGGTTCCTGAATGTATCATACCTGACGTCAGCAACATGCTTTAAACCGGGGGGAAGAGAGAGCGCTGTTAAAGGATAAGTTTGGTTTATACAGCTTTTACATTGTTTATAGAATGAAGTAGAACAAAATACTCACCCAGAAGGTTTTCCTAATCCATGCAGTGCTTCGGGAGATATTCAGATCCAAAATCGTGCAGCGGACGTCCGTATAATGGGATCCATCGGGGCATAGACAGCGCCGCTCCTAAAACTGCATTAATCGTCCAAAAACTCTTTCATCAATATTCCATCATGGTCTGCTCCAGGTTAGTCCTCTGTTGCAGTCTTTGTCATTTCAGACAGCGCTGTGTGGCTGTAATGACCTCTAAACTGATGAAGACTTTGTTTACGTTGCCCCTCAAAGAAAGGAGTCAGCTCTCCAGAGAGTACCGCGCATGCGCAGTACTCTCTGGAGAGCTGCGCAGTACTTTCTGGAGAGCTGACTCATTTCTTTGTGGGGCAAACGTAAACAAAGTCTTCGTCAGTTCAGAGGTAATTACAGCCACACAGCGCTGTCTGGAGTGACACTACTGCAACAGAGGACTATCTTGGAGCGGACCATGGTGGAATATGAGTTTTTGGACGATTAATGCAGTTTTAGGAGCGGCGCTGTCTATGCCCCGATGGATCCCATTATACGGACATCCGCTGCACGATTTTGGATCTAAATATCTCCCTAAGCACTGCTTGGATCAGGAAAACCTTCTGGGTGAGTATTTTGTTCTGCTTCATTCTATAAACAATGTAAAAGCTGTATAAACCGAACTTATCCTTTAAGGGGACTGCTGTCCACATCTCATTTATTCACACGTCCTTTTTGAAAATCTGCAGAAAATCAACTGTTTGCTCTAGCTCAATTCTGTAAAAAACAGGTAATTTTGCACTCTTTACTGCATCAAACAAGCCCTGAATGATTGATGAATATCTTGTATTTAAATCTAAAGAATTCTTTGAAAATTTCCTTCCATCTTCCTGGTGTCATGTTTCAGCTTGGGGCTGCTCTGCACCAATGAGCAACAGCTTGTGTGTTCAGAGCATGTTAAACTGAGAATACTTCACTTTTCTTTGATCCAAGACTTGAAAAAAATGTTTTGTACATAGTTCCTCTTCCTATAGAAGTTCACATTGCAGTGAAAATTGAGTCCACATCGAGTCAAAATGTGAACAGAAGCAAAAAACATCCTAAAATCAAATCAGCTTATCTTAGGTGCAGGACTGTGTAGATTTTGTAAAGATAGAACTAAAAAACTTTTTTTAAATATTCCTTATGCCTCAGGGTACCCAAAAATGTGTTGAATACATTCCCACCTCATTTTTAAATGTTTTTAAATGTTTTTTAACATAATTTTAATGTCCTGGAATTCAAATTCTTTATTTTGGGACCTTAAGCAGATATGAGATTAAAATGCAATTAATTAGATTAATTAATTACAAATCCTGTAATTAATTAGATTTTTTTTTTTTTATCGCCTGACAGCACTAATTTGAACCCTTCATTGACCTGTGATCCTAATATGACACCTGCCCAGTTAGCTCTATTATGTTTTTGTTTTTTAATCTTCACTCTTCAGTGCTGTGTTTTTATCTACAACACTAAATCAGTAATCTGATTACTGCACTACAAGTCATTTGTATGTGACGGTTGTGGACACTGAAGGAGAGAAGAATAACATCGTATGAGGGACAGAAAGCATATAATATCACACCAGTGTTTCCCCTGTTTGGGGGGGCGGCAACGTTGTCAGCAACAGGGGATGGGGGGAGCCCAGGAGAACAAGAGTGGCCTCTTCACGGATAAAGCATTGGGAGATGTTTCTTGTGGTGGTGTGGTTTATTTGTCCTCCATAGGGAATGAGCTTGTCTGTGTGTGTTAATGCGCGCATGTGTTTGTGTGTCTGTGAACATGTTGGAGCAGAACTTCGCCGTGCGCGAAAGATCACGCGCTCCTTCGCTCACTGACTGTTGTCAGTCGCCATTTTGAAAAAGAGGTAGCTTGAGGGGTATGAAAACTCTCTAAATATGGCGTCAGCTTTATTTGAAATACCACTGTTTGATCTTTTTTAAAATGAAACGATTTCTCGAGGCGGAGAAAATCCCTCGAGCATTTTTTGTACTCAAGTGCCTTGAATTATTCGAGGGATTGTTTCAGCTCTACATGGAGCCCAGAGGTCAGTGTAAAAGTGTTTGAGCGCAGGACGAAGCTCATAACCACCATCTCAAAGCCACAACGACAGCCTGAATAATGCAGGACAAGTGTGTGTCAGAGTGTGTGTCAGAGTGTGAGTCAGCCCGAGCAGTGTGTGTCTCAGCTTGAGGTGTGGAGCGCCAGCGGTTGTTGTGACTAACGTGTTATAAACTGGGGAGCTGCTTTGGGAGGATGAGTGAGAGATACACACACACACACACACACACAAACAAACACACACACACACACACACACACACACACACACACACACACACACACACACACACACGCGCGCGCACACACACACACACACACACACACACACACACACACACACACACAATGTTTGCTGGGAGCTGCTCTGAGTGTGTGTCTGCAGCCTGAGGAGGCCCTGACTGACTGGTTTACGTGGTGGAGCTCTCAGAGCAGAAAGATGTGTGGGAATATAGAGGTAATGAGTACAACAAAAGACACCCCTCTCCTAAACAGTGTTCCAATACAGTGTGGCTTACACTTCCATTATTTATTTTTTGTGTAATATATTTTAAATTCATGTACTTTGACAATATCATACACAGGCAGAAAACAATGGTTAGCCAGAGAGGAGATATAACAGACTTTCACCGCTAGAGGGAGCATACTGCAGCGAGTCCGTATGTCTAGGCCCCGGTACACAAGTTTCCGAAATGTAGGAGGCTCCGCGAGGCACCGGGATGGCTCATAAATATTCATAAATCTAGCATTCTGATTCGTTCTTGAGGCGCCCATTCTGATTCGTTCTTGAAGTACGTCACCCATCGCACACTTCCGAGTCGGAAGTTGTAGTCCACATTGCATTTGCGCGTATACACTTAAGCACAAAATTATTCATACCCCCGTAAAATTGTCAAATACAAGGGATTTCTTCATTTTTTTCACTCACAAATTAGTATTTCACGACAGTTATTACTTAGATAGGACACTGTACTTTACACTGACTGCAGCTGCAGGTCTTTGTATCACTGGGAATATAAATAATTTTGGACAGTGTGATTTTTTGTTTTCACCCTGTTAAAGATGTTTATTTATACTTTCTATCTAAAAACAAATCGGTTATGACTTCAGACTTTCTTTTGTGTATCTAAGTAAAAACTGTGCTGAAATACTCATTTGTGAGTGAAAAAATAAAGAAATCCCTTGTATTTGACAATTTTACAAGGGTAGAAATAATTTTGGGCTTAAGTGTATGATACTTCCAGAATAATCTCGCTATTTATAATTTAAGTTATACATATCTTAGACTGATGTCTTTTCCAACTTTGTACCCATTTATACTTTAAATTAACTTTATTTATACATTTATACTTATCTTGGACTCCCCCCTCACGCCTGCTGCTCTCCCTGCACTGTCAGCCTTGCCCTCATGCTTATACAGACAGTAAGCTTTGTTGTATGTGACTAAAATTTGAACAATAATATGCTGTTTTTGTGATACAATAAATTACTACAAAATGCAATGCACCATGGGAGAAAGAGCTGCCTCCAAAAATGAATGACAGCGCATTCACAACTTATTGTAAAAAAAAAAAAAAAAAAAAAAACCAACAACAACACAACTTTACAATGAACAGCAGTACATCACAACGATTTTTTTCTTAGAATGGCAGTGGGTTGCACACCAATTGATGTGCTCGTTTGTAAACATCTCCTCGCTCTTAACTTCAGAAGTTTTTTAGTTGTGTTTGTAGCAGCTCTTGTATGGAGTCTCACTTTTCCAAATAAAAAGCATGCAGAGATCAAGCCACTGTCAGTCTTTATTTTCTTGTAGCTTGAGAGAAGAGTTTGAATTGGAGCCTCAAACATTTCATCCTCCCTCAGCTTCTGAGCTAACTCCTCTAACATAGTTTTGAGGCCAGCCTCCAGTTCCTGTTTGCACCCTGCTCCAGTTGCTGATTCTTCCCCAGCAATAGACCCAGCTCCCTCCTCTGGTTGTATGCCATGGGTGACGTACTTCAAGAACGAATCAGAACGGGCGCCTCAAGAACGAATCAGAATGTTAGATTTATGAATATTAATGAGCCACCGCGGAGCCTCCTACGTTTCAGAAACTCGCCCCTGGTACAGCTATACTTTCATCCAGTGCTGTATCCTGATGCTAGACAGAAGCATGCTCCTCATTTCTGAGTATTTTTGTTTGTGTATCCTCAGGTAAGCAGACATGACAATGATGATGACAGTATAAGACAGTTGAAGTAGTTGTCACTGAGAGAGGGAAAATTGGCCATTTGTTTCCTAAAAGTATTTGTTACAGGAGTTAATTCATGATTAGCGATGCTAAATTAGCACAGAAGCTAAGTCCTGTCAGAGATCGCGCCCTAGTGACAGAGTTTAAGATTTCGTTTGTGTCTGAAACATCTGTAAAGAAGCTAAAACATGCAGTGTTGGTTACAATAATATTGTGCATGCTCTTTTCAGGATTTGTGTGATGATTTACCTGTTCAGTTAGCCGCTAGATATAAAGAAAAGAGTAAATCATATACTTTCATTCAGTGCTGTATCCTGATGCTAGACAGACGCATGCTCCTCATTTCTGTGTATTTCTGTTTGTGTATCCTCAGCTCAGAAATCAACATTAAAAAATATAAAAGTCACCCTGAAGTGAGTCTCCCTTAACTCAAAGTGTGCAACAGATGCTTCATGTTAAGAGTCAAAGGGACACAAAGGCTCTTTCTTCCACTCTCTGTGCACACAAAGGATCCATTGAGGCTCGTCAGCTCAGCTGCTTTCTCTGCAGCCTGCAATCAGCAGCTCCTTAAGTAATTCACCTGACAATGAAATTACACGCTGCTGAAACAGTAAGTGATGCTTGGTTCCTGCCGTGGCGTGATCCTCTGAAGGAGAGGATGCTCTATCAGAGGGGTCAAAAGACCACAGTTACTTTCCAAACAGGCCGAAAAATCCAGACAAATATGGGGTCAGTGTTCGCTTCAGGAGTTCATGGTACCAAGAGGATGAAACCACCCTGTGACCCCACGACACTGATCCAGCGCCACATGCAAGTTGGAGTTGTTGGATCGTACGATGAGTTAAAATAAAGTCTTAGTTTTTCTGACATTAGAGTCTTTATTAAGTTGTTTTGAAGAGAGATTAAAGACACAGGGAAGTTGTCATGCTGTGAGATTAAGATTATAATAATTTGCGTCTTGCAGGGAATAGTCAAAAAAAAAAAGAAGTCACAAGGTTCTAAAATTAAAGTAGAAAGAAGATAAAAGTGATTCAAGATTTTTTTTTTTTTTTTTTTTTTAAAGAAGAAAGTAAGGTTGTGTGATTAAAATTGAAATAAAGAGGAAATGTGACCAGACGAGGTGAGGTTTTTACATATGAAAACAGGATTTATTCAAAATGAAGTCTCAATTTTACCAGATTATGGTCAAAAATAGAATTGTATTGTATAAGAATTAAATAGATTAAAATTGTAAAGGTTGAAGTGTTTCAGGATCAAAGTCTAAACAAATTAGTGATTTAAAGGTTGAAGATTAAAGTCTAAAAGGTCCCATACAATGCAAAATTCACTTCAGACTGGTTTTGTAAGAGTAATATGCGTCCCTAGCCTGTCTACAAACACCCCCGATATGAGACAATTCTATTGTCTCCATCTCTTGCTTGCTCCTGACAAAGTTTGTTTTCAGGACATGACGTCATGCAGGGCAGAAGTAAAAGAAAGTGACTCCTCCAGGCCCACCCCTTGTACTGCCTCTTCTGGCGGTAAAATAAACATGGCGAAGGTACGTGCAAGGCACGGTGGTTGCTCTGGTGTTGGCTGCACAAAAGAGCACATTAGTCTTTTTTTAACTCCATCTCATGAGGTTTTGAAGACGCAGTGGATTGATTTTATTTTTGACAGAGATGCACCCACAACATCTCCTAAAACTCCTGTTGTATGTGTGTGCTCACCATTTCACTTTGGACTGCTTTCTCAACAAGGGCCAGTACAAAGCAGGATTCACCAAGAACCTGAAGCTGAAGCATGGATCTGTACCAACTGTCCGTGACCCAGCCACATACGTGGGAGCTGTAAGTTTTTCTAATTTATGTTGCTTTACTATATGCTCTACCTAGCGCGATAGCCTGATGAATGTGGTTTTAGCACAGCAGCTAACGTAAGTTACGGTTTGTAACTTAGTTTCCTTACACTACGTTAACACACATGAGTTAATACTATCAGGGGACATTAAAGAGAAGATAAATGGACAAATAGTATTTTACGTGAAGCTAGCTTTACATACATCATGTTATCTTTTGTTTGGATGGATGTGACTACTTGTCGTGGTAGCCCTCGGCGGAGCTAATAATGTGCTACAGGGTAGCGAACGCACTCTCAGCTGTTATTATGGATGCTAAGACCACAGTCACCACTAATGTGTGTGTTACTGCTGCAGTTTAGTTTGCTTGATAGATGTCCCTCATGGTATTGTCTGGAAAAACTATCAGTCCAGGCTGCACACAGTTCTTTCTGCTCGGTATGGTCATAAAACTCTGGTTAGCACCAAGCTGCTAATAATAGCTTTATTTACCTGATGGTAACTGCAGCAGGATATCAAGACACATAATATTTGTTACTAACCACTCAGAAATGTCCTGCAGCAGCCGTAGAGTTTGGATTTCTTCAGGCGCCTCTTCTTCTGGGTCAGACTCTGGATCAAACTGGTATGACTGAACCACAGTACTTCTATGAGCTATATCTACGCACTCTCTGTAAACAACACAGCATGGTACAGGAGCGAAAGCCACACCCTCGTCCAAAGAAGTCGTGAAGGAGGCGTGGACAGGGCAGCTAATTTTCATTTAGAGCCACGCCCACAGAAACAGCTTGTTCTCAGGAGTGCTCAGGAGAAAGGATTTACAGAGTGGCTAAAGTCCAGAAAATAACTGGATTTTGAGGCAAAAAACTTTAAATTGACTGTACTGGAACCTCTGAGACCTATTTGAACTTGTTGAAAAGTTGCATAATATGGGACCTTTAATGTCAGTGTCGTGCCTCATTAGATGTGGTCAGTTTGTCCTTTTTGCTGTAGTCTCATCTTTCATGTTAGCCATGTTTTTTTTTTTTTTTTGGAGTCATGTCTCTCTTCTCGTTTCAGCTCACTTCACCTCTACCCTGTTCTTTACCATCCTCTTGATTTTCACCCCAGTCCCTGTGTGTTTCCACCTGTGTCCCTTCACCTGATGGATAACAGTCTGTGTCTGCCCTTGTTCTGTGTAAGAGCCCATTCATGCTCAGCGTTAAGTACGGATACAGACACAGATGAAGCCTTCTGTCAGTGCTCTGCGTCCATTTCTTCCGTATTTCTGCATGTTTTCATAGAGTATATCGATACAGACCAAACGGAGCAGTACCACCGGAAACCATGGGAGGTCAGTGTTGCTATTACTGCCTGATGTGTAGCTTTAGTGAGACACGAAGAAGAAACAACAACAGAGGAACTTTCACAATGTATAAACTCGGAGTGTCCTCAAATATTCAACAATTAGTTTGAAGGAGCCTGATTCAAAGGCCAATCATACAGTCGAAGGACGAGGACCATTCCAGTACAGTTGTATGGGGGTGCTGACTGATTTTACATAGAATTGCTTGTTTTTTTCCAAATAAACATGATATACAGCCTATTTGATATAGATATTAACCTATCAAACATACTGTGGAAAAAAAATACTTAACTTGTACTTTTTTTCATAGTCTGTATATTTAGTGTTTGTGAATGAACCACCATGGTGAGTGGCACAATCCAATTTTGTGCAGCGCACCATCTCAGAGTGGCATCTTGATGGTGATTTTTGGCTTTGCTTAAAAAGACTCACAATGTTGAGAAAAAAACTCCAGCAGTGTGGAAACATTTTGAACAAGTCAAAGATGATCCAAAAAAGTCAAATGCAAGTTGTGTCAGCAGCTTCTTTCATACCACTCAACAACAACTAACATGGCTTTCCACCTCCAACGGGTAAGTAGCTAGATAATTGGGCTAATAAAAGACTGCTCTGTCACTCACTTCTCATTTTTAATGCAACGCTACACCAGGCATCATATCATATGTGGGCTTATAGGATATATAATTTTTTTTCTAGATTCACCTGCAATATCAGAGTGACAGCAGCTCATCAAGCATGTCAACGTCCCCAACATTAACGCAGAAGAAACTTGATTTGAGAGCACCAATCTCTGAGAAGAGGAAAATAGTTATAACTGACAAAATTGCTGAGTTTGTTGTGCTTGACATGAGGCCAGTGAATACAATTGAAGGCCATGGTTTTAAAGAGTTAATGTGCACGCTTGAGCCAGGATACACCGTTCTGAAAAGAGAGACGGTCATGCACACTGTGGAGGCGAAATACACATCCACAAGGGCAGAAATCTACAAATTAATACAGGAATGTGAAGCAGTCAGCTTAACCACAGATATCTGGACCTCAGTGCAAATGGAGGCTTATGCGACAGTTTCAGCACACTTCATCTCTGAAGACTATTGACTGTAAAATCATGTGTTGGAAACACAAAAAATGGAGGAAAGTCACACAGCTGATCATATTTCACAGACACTAAAAGAGATTATTTTTGATTGGGGTATCCCAGGTACTAAGATCGTATCTATCGTGCATGACATGACCCAGGGCCTGTCATCTCTAAACTTGGCCGGAGTCCGTTACGCGGGACACACACTTCAGCTGTGCATTAACACCGCACTAAAGCAGGATCCTGTGTGTCGCACTGTTGCTGCAGCAAGGCGCGTTGTTTCTCACTTCAAAAAAAAACGCAAAAGCCATTGCAGCACTTGCAGAAAAACAGGAAGAACAGAATGTTGCTGACCATAAACTGGTGCAAGACATTATGACTCGATGGAACTCTGTCTATCCCTTGCTAGAGCAAAGGGCGCCAGTTTCAGCAGTGCTTGCAGATTCAAGTGTCAGCAAACAGTCCGACCAAAATCTGGAGCTCACAACATCCCAGTGGAGAACAGCAGAGGATACAGTCAATGTTCTCAAACCAATGATCACCCTGACAGAGCTTTTGTCGCAAGATGTGAACGCATCACTGTCTGCCACTGTTCCCATGCTCATGAACATTAAGAAACGTCACTTGGTGGTGCATGATGATGATAGCAAAGTCATTGAAGTGCTCAAGACAACACTGACCGACGAGATTGACAGACAATGGGACTAAAAGAGCCGGGCCTGGAGACAAGTATTTACATCAAAGCTGCGGTGCTTGACCCATGTTTCAAGAAGCTTTCTTTTTTTACTGATGAGCAAAGGAACGAGGCTTATTCAGCAGTGGCAAATCTAGCCGAGAGTCTATCTGACAGGCCCGTCAGGGAGGAAAGCACTGACAGTGACATGGTGGAGGAGCATCAGCCCAAAGAGAAGGACCTGGTGTTGGCAATGCTGCTGTCAGTGTCCAGTGATGAAGAGGAGGGCCAGTCGGAAGAATAGAGCAGTAAGATGAAGGCATACATATAAGGCTGTGCAAAAAGCAGTACAGGGCCGCTGGAATGGTGGCAGAAAAACGAGGACAGATACCTGAAGCTATCCAGAGCTGCAAAAAGAATCCACAGCATCCCAACCACCTCCACACCATCAGAGAGGATCTTCTCCAAGGCGGGTTTCATCGCCAGCAAAGCAAGGAGCGCACTTCTCCCGGACAACGTGAAGAAGTTGGTTTTTCTTGCTCACAACTTGAAACGAATTAAGCAGTCACAGGTGCAGTGAAAGACTGACTTTTTTTGAACAGGTAGGCAAAAGGCTTCTTGTGTTCAGATTTAATTCTAAATTTAAGGCATTTGTTATGCAAATATGTTTTTGCATGGATGTTGCTCTGCACAACGGACCTGACACAGCACAATTGAGCCTATTTAATTGATTTGAGCAGATAATATGTGAAATTGTTTAGCCAAAAAACTGACTGCATTGTCTGCAGAGCTAAGAGATACAAATAAAACTTTATTTCTTTGTTATTTTCCATTTATTTTTCATTAAAGAAAAGCTTCTTGTGTTCAGATTTAATTCTAAATTTTAAGCCATTTGTTATGCACCTTCTGATGACCCCTATCATGCTGACTTTTATTTTGTTTTATTGTAATATTTTTGGTTATTTTTATTTATCTAAAAGGCTTATTCTATTCTAATTTAATTCTTTGTTTACTTTTGCATTGATGCAACGGACACGACAGAGCGCAATCAAGCCTATTTTATTGAATTTGAGCAGATAATGTTCAGCCAAAAAAATTGAACTCATCTGCAAAACTAAGAAATATGTCAAGTTCTTTAAGAGTTACTTGCAGGATGCCTGAACTTGTAAAGGCCAAAGGCAGAACCTCAGAGGACACAGGACAACTCAATTCCTTTTTCATGAAGATTCTTTTCTTTTATTGGTCTTCATAAGAATAGGTTGAAACCCTGAACAAAAATTGACAATAAGCATTTCAATTTAACAGAAAATCATTTAAATCAACCTCCAATAACTTAAGTAGATAGATTAACTCCGTTGCTAGGCGCTACCCAAGTAGCTGCCTGTTGCAGCAGCTCTCTCGTCTTTGTCCGTTTCTTGTAATTTTTTTCGTCTCTTTTTCGTAATCTTTGTATTTGGAGTGGATCATCACTTTGTATGGTTCATTGTTGGTCATGGACACCAAACTTTTTGTGGCTTCAGCGATTTTTTTGACTACTTTTCTCCTGTGTTTGTGTGGAGATCCTACATGTAACCATGGCTGCATTGTTTACATGCAAACTCAGCTGTTAGCAGCCTGTAGCATGTCAATGCTAACTAGTGTAGGGCTTGATGATATTCCTCGAGCTGAGGAGGAGGAGGTGAGGACGACGTGCCGGTTCTCGGGTGTGAGCTGGGAGATGACAACGTGGACCTGTCCTTCCATCGTTGTTGGGAACGTGGGATCCAGCTCCGGGGGTAGCCGTGCTAGCCGTGCTAACCCAGCGGCATCGTGCTGTTCACGGACATGGCTGACGGAGCTGACATCGGACGCCGGCGACACATCGGAGGAGCTTCGCCTGCTGTGAGCAGACAGGATCCAGGAGACAGAGACTGAACAGACTGCTGGGGAGGCTCAGTCCTGGACCCTGTGGAGGTGGAGACTGGCTGGGCTGGAGAGTGGTGGACGAGTGGTGGACGGGAAGTCGTCATCTAATTTCTTATGGACCTTTTTGCACTTTCTATACTCTTTCTTACTTTTGTTTTCTTAAATGCTGCGGTGACTCCTGAATTTCCCCTCGGGGATAAATAAAGTATTTTCTATTCTATTCTATTCTAACTGACCGTTGGTGTCTCTGGAGTCTCCTTTTTACTCCTGCTCCTGCCCTTGCTGCAGCTTCTGCTCCTGCTGCACATTTACCTGCAGCTCTTACCTGCCTGTCTAATTAAGCAGCATGCAGCTCACCTGCTCATGCTTCTCTCTCTCTCTCCCCTTCTCTACTCTGTCTTCTTTCCTCGCAGCAGAAAAGTCCACCAAGGAGATCTCCAGTACAACTATAACTTCTTTAAAATAAACTAATCAACTATGATTTCACAAAATTAAATGTCTCTTCATTTTGGCTTGACAAGATATAAATAAAAGATATGCCTTAGTCTGTTTGTTAGAAGTGGGTTAGGCTATGGTCATTTGATCTTAATTTGTTTGATATTTAGAGTTACCGACACTTTGTTTTAGTTTGTGTTTCAGTTGTTGTGTGCAGGAAAAATATAAAAGTGTTGTTATACCTGCCTGCGTTGTTTTTTATTACTGCAACATTCTGGTGTAGCCTATATTCTATTGATTCTAAAAATAAAAAAAAAGACGGTGATACATTCAACTATCAGTTGACGATCGACAGGATCGGACAAATCAGATTTGACTATGTAAATTCTTAGTCCGGGACACCTCTAGTATTAACTGCCTCTCCAACCACTGCCTCCATTTTTGTCCATAATGCAGGAGCTACATCAGCAACACCTCCTCCATAGTGACCATGTTTGTTTTTGAGTTTGTTGTCACCGTACAGGGCTGCACGGTGGCACACCGGTTAGTGCTGCAGCCTCACAGAAAGAAGGTCCCCGGTTTGATTCCCAGCTTGGCTGGTGGGCCTTTCTGTGTTGAGTGTGCATGTTCATCCTGTGCATGCCTGGATTCTCTCCGGGTACTCTAGCTTCCTTCCTCAGTCCAAAAACATGCTCACCAAGTTAGCTGGTCACTCTGAATTGTCCGTAGGTTTAAGTGTGTGCGTGAATGGTTGTCTGTCTTTGGGTGAGTGTCTCAAAGTTCCATCCTTCCTCCACTTGCTTCTTAGTCCCTCCCACCAGAGATGCATGGGATGGACGCAAGGAAATGAAGAGAGGATGGAGGATGGAGGAGATTGGTTTTTAGAGCAATGGGACATCCTCTCCTTTGGAGAGTCACATGAAGCAACGTGTTTCAGTGATGACGGTATCAGCTGATCACCTCTGGATCATCTGTCACTTAAGCTCTAACAGCTGTCTGTGTGTCTGTGTGTCTCTCCAGTTTAACAAACACGTTACCATGAAGAAAACCTGCTCTCTGTTTACTCTGTGTGCTGTCACTTCACAGGTAAAATGCGTAATTGTTAGATTATTTATGACTTATTTATCCTTTATCTAGAGCACATCTCATCGTGAACTCTGAAACTTATTAACATCACCTAGTTTGTGGTGTCTCAGGAAGATATTATTTATTAGATTTCAGTTTTCTGTATTAATCCTCTGTTATATTGATTTGATGATGGTTGTGTTCAGTGTTTCGTGCTTTAAACTCACAACAAACTTTATTACCAGATTTATGATCAGTTTCTGAACGATCTTCTGAGCCTGTTTTCAGCTCGTCTTTTCTCTCGTTTAACTCCGTTGTGTTTGTGAAGTTTCAGGTGGAGAAGTCTGAGCCGCTGCAATCAGAGAGTGATATTCCATATGGAGGCGTGTCTGTCAGTGAAAAGACTTCCGCAAATCCAGCTCCCATGTTTCCTCTATCATAGCTCCTCTGATTAGTCTCCTCCATCCTCTCTCCTCTCTCCTTCGAGTGCAATTATCGCTTTGGGACAGTCATCAAAATGGTGACTAAAAAACTACTTCTGGTAATGCGGAGGAGAGAGAAGAGAGGAGGCACGAAATTAACACATTGAGATGCCATCTCTGTCAGCTCTGTGACTGGCTGGCGACCAGTCCACGGTGTACCTCGCCTCTCGCCCAACAACAGCTGGGATAGGCTCCAGCCACCCACAACCCTGAAAAGGATGAGCGGTTCAGAAAATGAATAAATGTATGAATGTTGTCATAAACTTTTGACCATGGGCTGCTCCACCTGGTGGATGTATTGGTTAACAGTAATGCCGACGTAAAGGACGCACAGAAGTATGACAGCAGTGATGGTAACATCATTTGAAAAGGATAGAGACATTTTGGTTCGTAAAGGGAGGAGAAATGGGCCTTAAAACTTTCTCAAGTCAATGCTGAAGTGTGTTGTTCCCAACTTCGTAAGATGAATGTCTAAAGTTACACCTCAAATACACCAGACACATCTGCGTCTTGCCTGTGTTAAAGGGCGAGGAGTTCCTGCTCTTCCCTCCATTGATCAGTCTCTTCATTCATGTTGGGATGTAAAACCTCAAACCTGTTGACTCCTGGTCTGGCTCTGCTCATTATGTCCGTTTATCATTGTAGTCAAGTTAAATACGAAGTGATCTTAACACTAATGTTTTATTTTGAAAGTCTCTGGGTGTTTTTAGGTAGTTTCTGGTAATGACTTCCTGTCCCACGTGATCTTCCCTACGCTGAGTTTATGCATCACAGCTCCACGTCCGTCAAAAATAGGATGGCTGCGTATTACCTGCGACATGATGGAGCAGCCACGCAGACGGACTGCAGCGGAACAGATCTAGTGTGAGCTGACACACTGACTTTAAAGGTGTAGTCAGTGGTCTGGGAGAAAATGAGTGCAGAGGTTGTAGATAAAAGAATTTACACCTGCCTCTCCCTTCATAACCCACCCCTGGCTCCACACCCGAAAGATGATGCATCATTATGGAAACGACCGTAGAAACGGCGTAGCTGACCAACATGGCGGAGGCTGGACCAGCGAACGCTCGAGGGTCAGTTCTCTATAATACGTGAAGCCATATTTATTGCTTTGAAAGTAGTAGTAGTGTGATGAGTTTTAGTAGCATTGTAGCAAAAGATATTATGATATTTAGATATATAAATATTATCTGATCAAAGACGTGCAATGGTCCACAATAGAAAGGCCCAGGTTGTTGAGCTTGCCTTTGAAAGAGACTTGACCCGCAGATATACGACGGAGTGGGAGGACGCTGTCCTCAGGAGATTTAGCTGCAACACTCGCCGGCTCCAGCTGTTTTAAGGCTATTTCTATCTTTAGCTCGCTACTATTGTTTGGGTTTCATGGTTCTTTGATTGTTTAACAGTGTTTGATGTTCACTCTCATCTTGGTGCACTAAAGGCGCATGGTTGTGTTAGCACCGGAGGGAGAGAAAAGAGAGGGAGGGGCGTGGCTTTCGTTGTGGTACAGTGCCTTGTATGTGTGAATTAGAATTTTACACAATGGTCATGAATCCAGGAATGAACAAGAATTTGTGCCCCCCTGCACCCGCCATAATGCCCCCCTGTTTAATTTTGTCTGACGCCGACTCTGGGTTAGCACACTGCTAAGTTGCAAAGCTAAGGTAACCCTGACTCGTCAGAGAACAGTAGCCACAACTAGACTGCCATAATTGATAACATCACAACAACAGTACATTTTGGCAGATTAGACAATACGATGAAAGCCTGACAGCTGTTACTGTGGTTCTGTGAAGCACCACATAGCTAATCTGGCTCACCTGTCCAGCAGAAAGATGGCGACATCCGCGTCTGTCATCAGCTCTGTTAAATCGCAGAGTTCCCTCCACCGTCAGAAAGCCACACCAATGTTGACCCGGGTCTTCCCTCTATAATGGTCACAGACCTTCTTTTTCATTTTATGCTCTTCTGTCCTTTTTCTTTTGGGCTGTTTTTCGGCCATTGCTACTGTTGGTATCACATTGCTTTCTTACGCTAACTGTGCACGCTACGCAACATCCTACTCCCCCTTCCACCTCTGTCTGATCTGGGCATGAGTATGATCCGCCCCCTGGGTGTGCGGGGGTGTACCCTGCTTTGGCGGCTTGGTCCGAGCCACAGTATTTACCTGCTGAAATTCAGAGCCCAGGCTGTGTATTGAAACCTGACTTTTTTTCAACATGCCATCAGTGATGATATCTTGTGGATGGAGAGAAGAAATACGGAGATTTTGACAAATAGTGCAGATTAGACAACACCTTTAAGAGAAACCTATCTGATCCGTGCTCCGTGTGGAGCAGTGTATTTCAGCTGTTGAGCTTTGCCAGTTTAGATTTTGGCAGATTGTTTGTTTTTCAGCTTAGCCAGGCTTTTTAGTTCATTTAGAGGTTTTAATTTTCCAGCTTTGCTGTGAATTTTTGTAGACTGAAATTAAGTAAAGGGGTTTTTTTTGCTCTGGGAGTCATGCATCTGGGTCCTTCCTGCCAATCATATCAGTTTGGAGATAAGAGTCTAAAGGCAACACCATGTTGTTCGACAGATTTGAAATAAGGTCCATAAGTAAATTCACAATAAAGTTAAAATGGTATGAGATGAAAGGCTCAGTATAAGGGTAATGTTGAAATGAATTTTGGAGATTACACATGGATGTCCACGAATGTTTATTACTGACCTTGAAACTCAGATGTGTCCCACTCCACATGAATGCAGCATAAGCACCCAGTGTTTACAACATCTGGCCCGCATTAGTGGATATATGGATGCCAAAGATGTTATCTTTCAGTCCGGAACCATCCCATTCAGCAGCACAGCACCTCTCTCAAACTTCACCTAGCATTCACTTCTCACTCCTCAAGACAGAGGAAGACCCGCCTCTACCTCTGCTCAGCCAATCCCATGGCTGCATCTTTCATACTGGCTCTGTCAGGGACCCCAGTGTAGCTCCATACTGAAGGCACACTTATATGGTACGTTTATACGTAGCGCCAGGCCTGGCTTAATATAACACATCATAAAACATTTAGCAGATGGGCTGACATCCTGGGCTGGCATGAATGAACACAGCTCATTGGTTGATCACTGAAGCCTTAAACAACCCTGAACACTCCCCTGACATTGATCTTCATTTGGGATCCACTCCGAGATTCAGTCCCAACCTGAGTTTCTTGCTGAAACATGATATTTTGGTGTAATCTTCCACCTGGGGGAAACAAATGTTTCTGCTCCAGTTGAATAAATGTATCCACACCCACACAGAATGCCAGCGGCCAGAGCAATAACACACTCTCCCTGTAGGCTAGAGAGTTTGCATCCTCTCAAGCTTTTATCCCAGATGAGGTGCTGGGTTTCGATGCTGTTAAATCCCCCGTGACTGAGCTGAAAGAGGCTGAAAACCAACACCCAGCTGAAAACCCAGCCTCCACAAAGGGACCAGGAACCGGCTTTTCCCATCAAACCGCACTCACAGTCGCTGCTGCCAAGCTCGGGCGCTACAGTCGACCTGCAGCAAGTCACAGAGAGAGCCGAGGCATGTTCATCACAGGAATACTATCGTCTTCCTGCTCTGCTCTGTGTCACACAAATGAGCTTACAGAGGAGTGTGACAGATGATGAAACACAGCTTTGTTCTCTTCACACCACAACAACTTTCTCTGTTTGCTCCACTAAACTCTGAAGCTGCTCTAAATGTCATGTGTGACAAACTTTGACAGAGCGGACTGTCAAGAAAGAGAAAGTCTCATCATCATCATCATCATCTTTGTCCTTCAACTGTTGCGCTTTGGTCGCTGTCTCTGGATTTTCCCCTTCTTGAGATCATGGCCAAAAAACCACCTCCCGTGTGAGCAGGCTGAATCTCTGAGAAATCCTTGGTTACACCTGGAGCCAGGCCGGGGGCTGTTGCTGGTGAGCCTGCAGTGATGCGACAGCACCCACGTCAGTCGTACCCAGTCCTGGCTCCGGTAACCCATCCTGAGCTGAATCTGTCACCAGGCGCAGAATCTTCCAGCTGAAAAAGGGCACCATGGAAGACCATGCTTTTTGAAATAAAATAAAGTCCCGTCTCCTCACCTGCACAAAACCAACCCAGGCACCAAAGCCAACTCCACTTTTCTTCCTATTGGAGACAAAGTGAACTCAGTGTCCTGTTAAGCTAGTATTTCTACATTCAACACCCCCCACTTCACGCAATATTTCAAGAAAATAGTCTGTCTCATTAAAGCTTGGTTTGTGCTGCTACGGTTTCATAGATATTACACATTTTATTTTCTGGAGATGACATCGCAGCAGGAAAAGCTCTCGTGCTGCTGCTCTTCACTTGTTTTGGCTGCAGTCAAACAAAGTTTGTCTCGTCACAGCAAAAAACACTAAAACAGTGTAACAAGTTTACCTGAAGTTTGATCTGCAATGGTGGCATTCCAGGTGCAGGAACATACAAAGGTACATTAAGTCAAAAACAGAAAGAGCAATTTACTGGGCGTGGTACAGAGGCAAACTTTGTTTGACAGCAGCCAAAACAAATAAATAGCACCAGCATGAGAGCATTTCCGATGGTGACGTCATCTCTGGAAAATAAAGTGTGGAATAAATATAACACTAAAGTGGCACAACTGAAAGTTTTCACGGCACATACGAAGCACAAACGAAGCACAAATGAAGCACAAACACACTTGAGGTCCATTTGGAGCAAATGCAGGAAAAAATCCTGTGCCTTAAAGCGGGGGGGGGGGGGGGGGGTTACTGCGTTTAATATTGTTTTTATTATTATTATTATTATTATTATTATTAATAATAATAATAATAATAATAAAAACAACATTAAACACAGTAACACTAATTTTTTGTTCACACAAACGGTCAGTCAGCGATACAGCATAAGTACCTGTGGCCATCGCTTCTGGTAGGGTCCACAATTTTGTTGTTGGATAATTATGTTTGATATGATCAAGGCGGATGATGAAATGCTAAAGTTTACCTGAAATAGATTTAAAACCTTTTTAAATATAAATGACCCCTGTGCACACTCAAATAAAGACTACCTAAATCAGGTATTCAGCTCTGAAATGGTTGTGCTCCTTAAATATGAAAATATGCAGACTATTGAAACAAAGTAATTAAAGGAGGAGCATAATATTGCATTCAATGAAAGTTGTGAAGGTTGAAGATTAATTGAAAAAATAAAAACTAAACTGAAAAAGCTTTCTAGAAACACTGTCTACTTTAATATTTATTTACAACAGTAATTTTTCACTAATAAACTAGTACCATACTTTCTGGACAACAAGTCACTTCGTAGTACTATCATACATTTTTTGAGGTCGTATCAGTCAAAAAAATGCGTCATGAAGACGAAAATAACGTAGGCCTACATAAGTCACACTGGACCATAAGTTTCATTTATTTAGAATGATTTGGTTTGTTTACAGTATTTCCAGAGTGAACTTTTTACATTTAACTTTTAAAATGTTTGTTTATTAGGAGGTTTAAATACTGTTCCTACGGCTTCTCATATCTATGATCAGTTTCACTTCTCTACGTGTGCTCCTGTCTTCTCCTCCTCCCCTGCTCAAGGTGAGTGTTACTGGTGAGAACGGTGCACTGTGAGCTTAAATGAGCTCCATCTGATAAATGTCCTCACTTTTAACAAGTTACGGAATATTTGGCGCTAGATTGTGACTTAAATCCCGGAATCCGTTTACCATAGAGAGCAAACAAGACGCGAGTGAAGTTTTCAAACACGTTATCAGGCGCTAAACACCGGGAGCTGTCACAGTGTCCGAGACGAAGGCTGAAGACCAGCGCGTCTGGGGCGCCTCTCAGTGGAAGATTTTGCGAAGGGACCAATGAGCAAACACTGTGTGCAGGCAGTGCTCGTGGGAGTTGTGGTGTCGTAGTCTCATACTGCAATGGGTTTAGCATTTCAGATGCCGTTTCAGAAAACTACAATTAAATAATTCAACCCGCCGAAGTCGCTAGTAGGAGTGAAGGTTTTACTGAAATTCGCATGGATGAAAAATACATCCATGCGCGCCCGATTGCGTGATTACAGACTCGCTGGCGGCGCAGTTTTCGAGCGGGTATCCCGATTACGTGGTAAACTTGCTCTCTGAAGCCAAGCTTCTTTGTTGTCCAAAAACATCTCTCAATATCACTGCTTCATTATAAGGGGTTGCTACTCCGCTTCTGCTCTCCGCCTCCGTCATTAATTACTCTCTTCACGAAGCACATTTATCTGACAAATTAGACGGACAGTGCCATATTGGACGATTGTTCTGCCAGTCACACTCATCATAGACCAATACGCATCAAGCCACGGTATGACGTAGCGGATTTGGGCCGCTGCTGCTTGTTTGTGAAAGAGAGGCGGGAGCTGCCCTCTGCAGCTCCCGCCTCTCTTTCCTGACTGGTTCAGTCGGAACTCGATCGAGTGAAATCAACGGAGGGCAGCCAGACCGACCTGCAGGATTTCACAATCTGGCAGGTTTGTCTACGCCGGATTTCCGGCACTATGCCGGAGGTCTTCAAGCCCTGCAAATGGGGGCTGGGTGAACTCTGGATGACCTATAAAATAATATTTAATAACTTAAAAACCATAGCAGCACAAACAAACATTTTTACAGCACAAATGAAGCACAAAGGAAACAGACTATTTTCCTGAAACTCTGCCTGTCTGCAGGTCACAGTGGATCAGAGCCCAGTCAGAGCATGCCAGTCCTGTTTGCTTCATCATGACCTGCATGACCAGGGGTCTGCAGATGCTCTGAAAGTCTTAGAAGACATTAAATTCATGATTCAACAAACAAGGCTTCAATGGCCTTGAAATGTCTTCAGTTAATCTTTTAAAGTCTCAAAAACAAAAAAAAATGCTAACACATGAGTGACTCTTTGGTAACATCACGCAATCCTGAGAGCGGAAACAACAAACAGTGATGCTGTTGCAGCTGGGACTCTATTAATTGTCCCTAACCCTATGTAATCAATGTCGTGTTTTTTCCATTTATGTTTACTGTGAAGTTGGTCATGAATCTAATTTCAAATAGCATTAAAAAAGTCTTAAAAGTCTTGAATTTGAGGGCTTCCTGCTATGGCATTGAGATGAACCGACGTGTTGAGTAAACGCTCCCAGAATGGTCTGCGATACCCCTTGTTTCTGGGCAATTCCAATCTCATTAAAGGGATAGTTCAGTTTTTTTGAAGTAGGGTTGTATGAGCTCTATGTGACCACTAAGGACATTATATACAGTAGAAAGTTGTCTCCTCTCCCTCAGTAAGTCACAAACTTTAATCGATGGTGACGAGGAAATAGACGCTAACAGGGACAGACGGTACCAAATTCAAAGGCTAGTGTCCAGTGTCCGTGGATGTTTCCTCTGTATTCCTTTCAGTCGCCATCTGTAGCAGCTCCTCTTCTGTGTAGCTACTCCGGTTCATGCAGGTATCCTTTTGGTTCCAAAGTGAATGAAACTTCATCGTCGCTGTCATAGTCACTCATTTTGAATTTCCTGCGCTGCCTCACAATCCTTAGAGTACAAGCAAAAGAATTACGATACTTGATCAAACTTACACGAGGCTAAAACCAGCGCTCGAAGCATAGCTTGTTTACATTCCCTACAGCTGGACGGAGGAGGGGGGACGGAGCGCACTAGTGCTGCGCGTAAGGACACATGAGTTAGTTAGGTCCAGATAAATGTATATATTCCCGAAGACTTAATGCACTTGAAAAATATTTTATGTAGCGTACTCTTAAACTGTGGTATTACTTTTTTGATTTTAGTTCTTGTAGGCAGAGAAAATAGCCTTTGAATTTGGTACCGTCTGTCCCTGTTAGCGTCTATTTCCTCGTCACCATCGATTAAAGTTTGTGTCTTACTGAGGGAGAGGAGACAACTTTCTACTGTATCTAATGTCCTTAGTGGTCACATAGAGCTCATACAACCCCACTTCAAAAAAACTGAACTATCCCTTTAAGTCTTGAATTCTATGATGAAAAGGGGTAAGGCACAGAAAGATAACCCAGACTCAAACACAAGAAGAAGGTGAGAAACAGGGAAAAGCTGATGAAGAAACTCACTATGACAACCACATGCCCATGGACAACCTATTAGCCAACATCGGCACCCTTCACAAGAAGATTCTAGCCAATCGCTAAGACGTGAAAGAGCAACTAAGCCGCCTCCGCCAAAACCTCTCCAGCAGTATGAAGAGATTTGGCTGGTCTCAGAGAGGATGTTAATGAAAAACTGAATGAAATTGTGTCTGACATGAAGGAAACAAGAGAAAGAACTGAGGAGGTGTTACAACGTGTGTCAGATATGGAGGAGTGGACTGCTGTTGCAAAAGAGGCTCTGTCTGAAACAGTGAGCAAGCAGGATCAAATCCAAGCCAAACTGACAGACTCAGAGGCCCGCTCACCAAGAAATAACATCCGTGAGTTCGGGATCCTGAACACACGGGATATAACCTGCAGGACTTTGTCAAAAGTTTCATTAGTCCGAGCTGTCACTCCAGGACACTGACTTGAACATACAACGCTGTCACTGCGCTCTGGGTCCCAGACCACCGCACAATGTCAGCCCCCGCTCTGTGGTCATTCAATTTCTAGAGTACAGAAGCAAAGATAAGATAAGATAAGATAAGTCATACTTTATTAATCCCCGGAGGGAAATTCAAGAGCGGGTTTTCTGCACTGCGTGGAAAAATGAAGAGATATGCCTCGACCAACAGAGAGTTTATTATATAAAGTTTACCTGGCTGAGACGCAAAAGAAGAGGAAGAAGATGCTCCATTAAAAAACTTCTCAAAGAGAAAGGTCTCTGCTTTCTAACCCCGCCACCAGCAGAGCTTCATGTCTTTTTCAAAGGAGGCCCTGTCACATACAACAGCACAGAGGCTGTACAGGGTCTGAGGGTGCTCGTACCGGAGGACCACAGCGTGGGACCGGCCGCCACAGCAGCGACACTGATGGAAAACCTGGGAGACGGTGAAAACCAAATGAAGCAACCCGGACGCACACGGGGAGAGAGCACGGAAAAAACTTAGCAGCTTTCAATGAGACGCTGAAGCCTCCGCCTCCACTACAAGGTGAACACCACCCAAACAACCACTTGGCATCTCCGTGGTAAGAGCTACTAACACAGTTAATTCAACAGGAAACAGCATTGCCAGACGTATGATAACTATCGTATTTGTATGATAATTTAGCTCTCTGTATGATGTATGATCAGTAATTCCAAAAAAGGAAATGGACGATAATTTGACAATTTTGTATGGTTGTTACAGATCTACCCCAGTCTGATGGAGTTATTTGTAAACCCTAAATGCATCTTATATCATGTGACGTTTTCAGCCAATCATAGTTTGAGTGTCATTCGTCTCACAACGATTGACAGCCAATCATGCTTGTAGGAGCTCAGACAGTCAGGAAGTCTCTTGTCAGTTGAGAGAAAAATGAGCACCGGAAGAGAGGACGAGGGTGAGCGGGAGCCAAAGCAGAGGGCTGATACGTAAATATTGCAAGGGGGTCAACACAAAAGAACCTCTCATTGTGACCCTTAAGAGGCTCCAGAGATTAATGTTATGAAGTTATCTTGAAGAAGATGTTAGTTTGAAGACCACTCTTTTGAGAAAATGTTAATGTTCCTGTCTAAAATAAATTTCACTAAGTGAAGTCAGATGGCTATTTATCTCTATCTATATCTCTCTATCTCTCCCTCTCTCTCAGTTATCTTGAATACTGTTTAAAAAAATAGCCTTGCGGTCTCATGACGACCTGTCATTTTTTTGAAGGGTGTGCATGAATGTAATACAGCTGAGTCGGAGCCTGGAGCTGCTGATCAAATGCTGATGATGTGGGGCGGGGCGATGAATGCCCACAAAATTGCCTGTAGGACACTAAACAGAGTGATCAATTGTGACTTTCGCCCAACAATAAGACAGTTATTTTGATCAAGTTTTTTGATTATTTTGTCGAGTGTATGATAATTTCCCCCAAAATACAATAATTTTGAGACTCTGGTAGGATAATTTTATATTTCCCATCTAGCAACGCTGACCGCAAAGATCTAAAAACTAGCTGATCATACTCTAGATGAGACACTGTGACAGGCTTTAGGGTCCGAGGCCTGAGCAGAAACTCGTATGAATGTCGTGCAGAGATCAAACCAACGCCAAGATGTTCGTCTTATTCTGTTTGACACACTGGGGGTAAAACTGTAACAGTGGAGGCGAAACCGGCAAGAGCCCCAAGGACCTGTCTAACGCTGCTTGCAGCTTTAATTTTACTTTTTTTTTTCTCCTAAAAACTTACAGACAATGACTCCAATATGTTGTGTGTATGTGTGAGTTTCTATTTCTATACATGCAATATAGGGCTCTAATTTCGTAGACCAGGCACAGGAGCACCTGCCCTGCGCCAGCCTTCGCCGTGCACACAGGGCGTGACCGGCGCACTTTGCAAGTTTCCTGCAGTGCCAAGGGGGAGGAGAATAGCCGTGAGTGGGTTTAACACAGCCGAGCGCTGTTTTCACCAATCAAATGAGCGCCTCTCCTCGCCTTTAAATGCCCTGAGGCTGAGGCGCAGCGTCTGATTGGTCTGACTGATCTCTAGCACTGCGGAAACAGTGTTGGTAGCGGAGACGGTCAGAGCCGCTGTCCCTGCAGCAGGAAAATGGACAGCGGGGCACATCGGAGGACACGAAGCACGTCACCGTGTGGACCAGCTCCTGGGACAGATTTAATCTGTTCCTTTGTCATTAATAGGAGTACAACATGAAGAGACATTTACACAGCTGGCTTATCCATTCAGAATACTTTTGATCCACCTGCACTCCTGGTTTGTCATCGCCAAGCAGAGCCTTTGGTGATATACTTTATACTCTCCCAGTGTCTCCACCTCATCCTCCTTACAATAATGTACTCCATCTTTTTAGATCAGGTTAAAAATAAAGACTAAAACAGAGAAATATGGGAAATCACGGGTAAATCCTGAGTGACATAAATTTAATTTGTTTCTTTTTACTTCGTCTTTTCTCTCCCTCTTGTCTTTGAATTAAATTAAATGAGAGAACCAGATATACTCAGTATCAGATGTTAAGGCTGTTTATTGTTTAATTGTAAGATGTGCATCAAACTTCCAGCTGCCGTCAGGTTAACTTTCCATTATGACAAACGGCTTTAATCTGACATCAGATGTGACGGGAAAATTGATATAGATACAAATGTATATGCTGGTTCAGACGGTTACACTAAATAGTGATTACTGTGATTGTTTACTGCATTGAAATGTGCCTGACACTATGGAAACCTGCCTCTGAGGCTTTGATGACATGTGCGCACATGTGCGCCTGTCACCAAACTACAGCTGCAGGGGGTGCGCTCCGCTGTGCGCCGAGGTTAGACCAGGTTGGAGCTGGCGAGCTTTCAGCGCATTTTTTTGGCATGAAATTGTCACTGCGCCAACATGAATCTGCTTACACCTCCCCCTGGTGCGCCGTCAACTCCCCCTGGCGCGCCGTCACACCCATCCCTGCACAGACGGTCTACCAAATTGTCAAATTGGTAGCACACAGTGGTGCGCCGCACAAAATTAGCACTGTGCAGGCTGCGCCAGGCTTGCGCCCCCTGCGCTGCGCCACAAAATTAGAGCCCATAGTGTGTTTGTATATGTGTGTGTGTATAAGGTGTAGTGTATGTTTGTGTGTACCTATGTATGGATTTGAATGCATACAATACATTACATTACCTTATTAATAAATATTGTCAGTCAAAGAGGATTTATAATTGGCTGCATATTGACAAAAACACCAGACTGCTGTTCAAGTCTGTTCAAGCCTGTTCATGTTACTGCAGCATGCACTGATCCACGACTCAATACTGAGCTATGTCAGTTAGCACTGGAGAGAGCCTTCAGTTATTGGAGGCTTCCCACTCCAACCAATTCTCCTTCTTATTGGGATTTTTTGTTATGGAAATCATTTTCCTTTTTTCTACTTTTCTTTTTTTTGTGGGTTTTCAACTTACAAGTTCTTTGTTATTGTTAATGTTCATATTTCAGAGCCAATGTTAAGGTCACCCAGGGTGAACATAGTGGAGGAGGCAATCTCTTATGCAAATGGACATGCGAGTCGCAATACTTATCACAAACAGAGTCAATTTCCAACTTACCATACAGATCGTGGACAGGGAAGGGTGTTTTGTCCTGGTGAGGTGAAAGAATATATACATCTTTATACATTCTATTCTATATACATTCTCCACCACTGACTGTTTCATATAAATGCTGCTTCTGGAAATATTTTTACAGATTAATAACTGAAATGTCAACATGTCGGCTATTCATGGTTTGTTTTGTACAATCAAAATAAAGTATGGAAATTGAATCCTATTTCTGCTTCGCTACAAAATAAACCTAACAGAACAGTCATAGTACATACTACATTCAAGTGTAGTAGGCAGTATGCAGTGCCTACTACATACTACTTTCATACACAGTATATAGTAGGTGAATTTGAAAACAGCCTGCGTTTTCCTTGTGACATCACACATGTGTCTTTGCTCCAGTGGTTTCCAGGGTGATGATAAATCTCCATTCATTTAAATGGGAGCGAAATAAAGGAATCTATTTATTTCCATTGGTCTGAAACTGCAAAAGAATTTAATAAAGTAAAAAATATTGTGATATAGACCTGAAAAGTCATTTCTGCATCGTCCTTTTTAATGGGAAATGGGCAATCAACAATGGTTGTTTACACATAAACATCTACTTTATTGACTTTAGATGATATTTCTGTGAACTTTAACTGTATATTACTCAACTCATCATGAGCAGAGCTTCCATTTTAACCTTATAGAGACTCTGTAACAACACTGAAAAAATATGCCCCCAAAACGGCAAAAACTCCCCCAAAATACCCTAAAAAAACACCAAAAGTGGCAGCCATCTTGAATTTGAAGGTTCAAATAAGGTCAAATCATTATCTAACCCTGAAATATGTATTTCTCAACAAAAATAAGGTCTGAAAACATGTACTGTTCATCATTATAGGTCGAGCTTTTAAAAAGATCATTTCCATGACAGCCATTTTGGATTTTGGCCTCTAAAAAATTTTCCCCACCATTTTAAAAATACACCCCGGCTAAATTTGTTTTTTAGCCCTCCTAGATGACAAATCCATTGAGAAACGGACCTTCGGTCACGTTTCGCTCCAAAATGACCCAACTATTAGAACTAAGACATCATTTTGAGTGACAAACTATATCTGTGAGGTACCCTGTCAGGAAAGCAGTGTGGGAACATGACTGAGCGCACAGTTAAAGGTACCCTGCAAGGCAGTGTGGGAAAACAGTAGAATTGACACTTAGATGTATGTCATACACCTCACCTCATTTCCAACAGAAGGGAACGCTTGAGTCTAAGGAAATAACTCTACTTCATATTTATAGACCGCCAGGACAAGATGGGACATTAATTGATAAAATATTTGATCTTATAGCTACAGAAGTTTCTGGTGTCTTGATCTGTGGGGGGACGGGAACCCACAGTTGCACCCCACCCTGGACTCTTCAAACCCGACAAAAACATAAACTCAGGTGGGCTTTATACGAGTACGAATTTCTACGACTCCGGTATCGATCTAGCTATCGATGTGGTGATATTGACACACGGAGACACGTATTTACCATGACTCTGCATCTTTTTTGAAAACAGGTCTGCAGGTGGATATCTGCGTATTCGTCATCATGCCGTATTTGGTATAAACAGATAAGTCCGGAAAAGACGGTGACCTCATAGCACCCCTCCTACTCCCCGCCCCCCAACCCACTTTGTCACACAACAACAACAACAACAAAAACAACAATAGCGGCAGGGCCCTGTTCTACGAAGCAAGTTCAGCCTAGCTAGATAGCCTTGGAGCTACCTCACTGAACTGAGCGCGGTAGCCGGCGGTCTCGCTACATGGTTTTACGACGCTGGTTATCAACCTCATAAGTGGATCCAGCTAGGCAATGGGCGCGTGCACGCATATAAGGCGGAGCCCACTGCATTTGACCAATCGCTAACATGAAGCAGTCTGGAGTGTCAGAGCAGGCCGGAGAGAGAAGGACCGCATACTTCACACAGGAGGAGCAGGAGGTGATCATGAGGAAGTATGACGAGCTGAAACATGTAATTAACGTTAAAAGCAGCACCGTCACCGCTGCTAAAGCACGGAAGGAGTGCTGGCAGAAAATTGCTGACAGTCTAAATGCGTAAGTGTAGTTGTGTAGTGCAAAACAATATATATATATATTTTGTGCCATTATCATCCTGAAATAGCACTGTTCAACTTGCACTTTTACTGTAACATGCAGCATACTTCTTAGATGAATTTATTCATTTGTTCATTCCTATCGTGTTTACATTTTTTTGTGAGACATGTAGCCCACATGAGCCCTACATGAATTCCTGTCACAATTTTAAGATGGGCAATAAAATATTGCCATGGAACAGAAGTGTTGGCATTGAAGATCTTATTACGGCAATGAGAGTTCTTCATTCCCTTAAACTACCTGTAGAAAGTGTCATGTACTACCAACCCCTCCCTGGAAAACCGGTAACTTTCATAAAGGTGGTCATCAGAAAAAGAGAGTGGGTCGGGCTCTGATGTCCACGGGATCCTCTAAGAATGGACAAGCCATTTTTTCGTGAGGGCTCATTGGTCAGTGGGCGGGGTTTTTATAGTCTGCGAGTTCAATCTGGAACCTAACCTGCCCCGGAGCAGGTTAGCCGTTCAGCATGTGTTGCCATGGAGACTCGCCTCGCTGAGGAGTGATCCCGTGTCGTAGAACAGGGAATCCGGAACCTATCCTCAAAGCTACCTCGCTAGGCAGTAATCCTGCTTCGTAGAACAGGGCCCAGGTGGACTGATTCTGATATTGTTCCAGCAGCTACAAATATTGCTTCGACTATTATATCAACATTTTCTCAGAGAATGAACAACACCAAGGCACTACCGCAACAACAACAAAAACAAGTGCTCATGCAGAGACACAGCATGAGCACTTGTTGACGCGGAATCCGCCTCAGAACAGAACCAGAGGTTCTGATTAATTGGTTGCACGTTTGCCGAGTCAGGATGAAAAGATGCGGCTTAGTCAAGCCAGGTGTGAATCATTTGGATAAGTGCGCGTTCACAGCCTTCTTAAGAAGACCACAAGATCGATCACAGAATCACAGATTGAAAATTGAATAAGGACGTGCATCTTTCTTCACGCATGTACAATGAAGAAACTGTACTCCACACACTGTCATAATTACAGTTTAAGGATGCGAAGCTGAGGACTTTTCAAGTCCACTAATCAATACTTGTGTTTTTCTTTAATGTGGCCCATAGAAGTGCATGTTACTCAGGTTATTTGAAGTATAATTAAGTTCAAAGAAAATTTCAACTCTGTGTCCGAGTTATCTATTGAATCCAATGTTCTTATGTTGTGTTCTATTTTATCCCTCATCTGTCATGAAGAACAAACCTGTCTGACCAGAAAAGAACCTGGCAGCAGGTGAAAACCAAATATAAAAATATTCTGCAGTCTGGTAAGTTAATTATGCGTAGCCCAAAGAGCAATTATCAAATGAAGTGATACATTTGTTGTCTGCTGAGAATGAATTTATGTACGATTTTAGCCGTGAAAAAAAAGACACATCAAACCAGCACAGGGGGTGGTCCACCAAGCCAGGACCTGACCCCAGCAAAGGAGCTGACACTCGATTTAAAGGCAGGGTTGGCAGTCCTGAAAAACTAGCATGAATTTGAATGTAGCATCTCGTCAGGACTCCTCCTAGCCCCTCCTCCCCCTCCCCTTGGAGCTCCCTCAGAGCAACGCCCCCGCTCACATGCACGGGTGCCGCCGATTCACAGCTATGATCGTGAATGACTGAAAGACGGACTCAGCACATCATTTTATGTTTTGCACTTCGTAGAGTCATGTCTCATTTAGAGGTAAGGAAACACCAAAACGTTAAAACGTAAAGCTAAAACAAACAATAAACAAACGTGGCTTTTGTCAGTACTCGCGACTGTAATGCTAGAATCGTCCACTTTTACCTGTGACATGATATCAGGAGTAAAGCTATGATACAAATAGTACATGTACATATTCTCTAGGACTTACCAATTATCACAGTTTTTTTTTTTGCTTGCCAGAGCCCCTGTGGTGAGAGTTTATTAGACTCTGATCCGAACTACAGCCCAGAGCCAAGTTCCCCATCGGGTCAGAGGGGACAGGCCCGAGGTCGAGCGAGAGGGGCAGTAGTTAGAGGCAGAGGAACAGAGCAAGAAAAGAAAGCCTCCATCTTTCTTTTCTTGCTCTGTTTAGCTGGAGGAGCGGCAACGGGCAATCGAGGTATAGGTAGCTTCTCCACCATTCTGCAGCGCTGCTCCTTCCTTCTCAGCTCGGCCACACGCACTGAATCATGTGCACGGCGGTGAAATGTACGCGCAGGAGGCGGGCAGAATGGCAACAGGATTTGATTGGTTTACAAACAAGGTGTCCCTGGATGTCGATTGGTTGGTGTTTTCCCTGTTTTACTCCTGCTGTAGATAGAGGATATTTTCTGCTCTACTTTAAGAACACATCATGTATTTCTTGCCATCGGTACATATAGATCATTTTAACCAGTATAACAAAAAGTGTATCTAAATTAAACTACCAATTATACCTTTAAAAGGGAGGCCAGTGATGGAGGGGATCCAGGGGGGGGCTGTGACGGATAGTGATATACATATTAATTAAACCTCTGACAGCAATTTGACAAGCTGTCTTTATTGGTATTGCAATATAACAGCAGGGCTGACAATGAGACCGAATGAATGAATAGAAAGATTGTTTAAGTTAAATAGTGAAGTCAGAATGATGTGGGACCCTTTCACTCCTAAAGGTGGAGTCCTAAAACAGGACGATTTTCCTATTTTCAGGAGACAGTTAAAATTATATTCTGTCTGTTATATTGTAGTCCATTTCAGTGGTGTGATATATTTATTTATTCCTTTGTTTCTCCTCTTTCTCATTCAGTAGGTTTAGGGTTGTTTTATATTTTTTATTTATTTTTTACATCAGTTTGGTTAAGTACCAATTTCAGCAAGGCCTGTTTTTTTTTCCATTTTCTTAATAATAATTTTAAACCTTTTATTGTAGGACTTGTATTAATAAAAAAAAAAGGATTCTCAACTGTCTGTGTTAAAAGTTATTTTTGTCTTCATATAATCTGTGCAAATAAATAATACTAAAGTCAACCAGCAAATGCAATGACTACAGTTGTAAGATTTGGGTGTGGGATGATTAAATGATGTAATGTGTAGAAAAAGCATGGAAATGCTGTACACCATGCTCATTTCTTACATTACAGAGAGCAGAGCCAGCGCAGGATTAATCTTATCCTGGTAGTTAGCCTGGTCTGGAGCAGGCTAGCTGCAGAGAATAAATCACCATGGTAACTAGTCTGGGATAAATTTGACCAGCTTTTGTTCAATTGACTTGAGGCTAACTTCATCCAGGATAACCAATGTTTGCCAGCTTAATCCCTTATCCTGGTTTTGTGCAATACCCCCCAGACGGGCAACCCGACGACAGTTTTGCGTTGTCATGTAAATGTCTTGCTGCACAAGCCTATGTACAATACGATGTGTAAACAGCAATACATGTTTTGATGCCGATGCCAAGATGATACAGGGCCGTCCTCTTGTGAGTAGGGCCTCAGAGTCACTGTATATCAAGAAAAGGGTTAAAGGGGTTGGATTAATTAATGTATGAAGGGACTTTCACCCATCTACTAAACAGTTTACCTTTTTCTTCCACCCCCACTCAATCTACTCACAAATTGACTCTTTTTTTGTTTTTAGACCAGACAAACACAGAGTCACAGATTGCAACATTGGCGTTAGGGAGTGTACCTGAAACTACATGTAGATATCCAACCCAAAAACACAATCTAAAGACTCAATACTACTTTACTAAAAAAATAAGCACTTGGAGGATTTTATTGAAAAATAATCTGTCATGAAACATGGGGAAAAAACAAAGGAGCACAATTATCGCTTTGGGACAGTCTTCAAAATAACGACTGGGAAAGTACTTCCGATGTCTTGGAGGAGATAGGACGGAGGAAGCACAAAGTTAACGCATTGAGACGCACCCTATGTCGACAGGGTAATCAACCACAGGTGCTGAACAAGACACAGGTGAGACACATGAGGGGCAATCAACCTCAAGGGAAACACAAGAGCTGTGTCTGAAATGGCATACTAACGTACTACTCATACTAAGTGTAACGTCAAAAATAGTATGTAGTGCGTTAACATTAAATAGTATGAAAAGATTGTGTGCGCGAGAAATACCCAGGTGTATACTATATCAGTAAAAATTGTAAGTATGGGAGGTGGGCATACTTGTCGCACTGACACGCCCCATAATGCATTGCGAGCCCCATATTTATAAACATACATAGTGAATGAGATGAAAAGATGAGAAGCAACTAAAATGGACTAACCTCTACAGGAAAACCAAAACGTAAGTACATAGAAATAAAGTGCCTGAGGCGACGGACGGAACGTCTTCGGTGTCTGCGAGCAGTAAACATTTTTTAATTTTTTGAAGAGTGATTAATTTGTCTTGAGACCAGTGTTAGCTAATAATCATCCACTAGCGAACTTCCCGTTTTCAAAATAAAAGCACCTTTTATTATCTCCTTTTAGTTCTCTAATGCTTTTGTAAATTGGGCTCTTGTTTTGGAGCCGACCCGAAGCTTCTTCGATAGCATATTGGGGCTCTTAACAGAATGTCCGAAATGTAGAAATTAAATTTGTATCCGTGCGTTTTATGGCCCAAATGACCAAATTTCGGTATTCTACGAGATGACTTTCTCGCCTGAAATGTTTCTTAAAACTTTCAAGTGTGGAGAATCAACAGAGATATTTGATAGCCTGGTGTGCTTCCATAGACTTGTGTGTGCTTCCGATTTTTGTCGTCGGAGGTTTTGAAATGCATCATGGGAAACTGAGTAGTATACTACAGTGTAAACGGTTGGCACTCTAATCATACTTATAGTATGTAGTATACAGTATATACACAACGACCATGTAGTATGTAGTACGTTAGTATGCAATTTCGGACACAGCCAAGGAGAATCAAACCAAAAACATAGTCAGGGCCACTAAGTTCAGCCAGATGAGTTTGTAGGATGAAGACGGAGATTTGCAAAACTATACATTTTTGGAAACCTTATAATGTAACAAATCAGAAAACCAATGTTGCCATTTTTTTCGAGGTCATTATAGCAGCCATCTTGGAGCTTTAAAAATGGCTTCTTTCAAAAATGATTTTTTCCATATCTCGTCTCCTATATGACCTAAATTCATGATTTCAATGGTTGAATCTACATTTTGGGGGGCAATGAATCCAATAGAGCTGACTACACTGTAAATAAGACATGTATGGGTAGATATTTTGCATTTTAATCATGTCTTAAAGTGTTTAACATGATGAAATAGCTGGCTGTTTTGATTGAAACATGCCTGGCTTTTTTTCTTGCATTTTGTAGAATGGTTCCCCCATTAAAATAAAAAAGTCCCTATAGAGGTGTATATTTTCAGTTCACTCGATATGATACCTTCAAAAACTGTGAGCACAAATAATTTGATGCATGTAGTAACAGTTTTGACACTTAAATTGATGTAAAGGAAAGAGAATAAAGGTGAGATAGAAAAAATGTGATCTCTCTACTTAAACTTCACAGCTTATGATTAATACAGAATAGAACATTAATTTGGACACCAAAAACAAGAGCACCAATCACAAAAAATCAACAAGAAAATGACCAATCAACACGAGGCTGTTATATCAGTACTTGGCTACCCATAATCACAACATCACACAGTGTTGCATAGAATTGGCATAATGAAGTAATCAGGTGATCATGACAATACCTTATATCCTGTTGGCTGTGAAAAAAACAAATAGTGCCAGTATATCTCAGATGAGTCCAGGTATGTTGCTTTATCAGTGTAATGTTGATGCTGGGCCTACATGGCATGGCCAAGGTAACTCTAGTTAGCAATTGCATTGTGTCAACTGCAAGGTTAATTATAATTTTAGAAGGAGTAAAATCATCTCTTAATCAATATTACTTGTCAATTATATTTGATAGGGAGTAGCTGTGTACTTAGCAGGGATAAATTAGTCTACAGTGAGCCAGGCTGTGTCTCAGGTCCAGGTATGTTATTTTATCAGTATGATGTTGATGCAAGGTCTACATGGCATGGCCAAGGTAACTCTAGTTAGCAATTGCATTGAGTCAACTGCAAGGTTTGATGAGAAGAGCTCTAACATTTCTGTTATGTTAAACAAGTTTGTTAGATATTGTTGGACATGTTTGTGATATTGTAGATAATTGAATGTTCAATGTACAGAGGATATTGTATATGTTGTATTTGGGGACAGGATCCTATGTGCTTTTAGTTTATCTTTTGGTGTATGATCACAAAACTGTCCTACATTTGTCCATATTTTGTCATAGTGTCTGATGATCTCATGATAGTATGCGATGATAAGAGCACCCCCCTTTAAGTTCTTGATTAAAGCTATGGTCTACGATCTGAAACCCAGTTTGGCTGATGAGACCCATTTGAAAAACGCAGCCTCACTCACCCCTCCCCTCCGTGTTCCAAGATCCCGCCCCCCAGCTCATATCGCCCTTCTTCGCCTCCTAATAACACGCCCCCTCCAACAGAGCAAGAAGCCAGCCGGCAGAAAATGAAAAAAACAAGACAGTCATCTAACCTGTTCTGCTGGGGGAAGGTGGAGTCTCCAGATTGTGTGCTGTGCCAGAAGAGAGGGACCCTTGAGCACATACTGAGCTGCTGTCCAAGAGGCCTGAGTGAGGGGCGCTACCGATGGCGCCATGACCAGGTCTTGAAGGCCATAGCGAACACCATCTGCTGCGGAATTGCCCATTGGATTGGTAGCCCTACCTGGGCACAAGTTGGGAAGTTCATCACCCCCGGCTAGGTCGCCTGGGCAAGAGTGTATGATGTTGAAATGACCTGAAACACTCGATGGTCACACTCCAGGTAACATCACTGATGATGTGTCCTGGTTGCATCACTAGTTGATTTTTGTTACAAAGTCCTCCTTGTAACACACAGTGGTAGCTTTTTCAATTGGACCGGCGCGATCAAAACCATAAATTAGCCAGCGAAGCAGGTCTGGTGTTGCCACTGCCAGCTGATCAGAGCAGAGCCGACTGTGGGCAAGGCTTTACCTTTCTCGGTGTGTCTTCATCAGCTCAGTTTACAATGCCAAAGATGTGTGGCTAACTTATGCTAAAATCTATTGACAGAGCCGACCTGTTCCAACCAGCAGCGTTCAGTCATTAGCCAGTACAGGCACAGACTAACCAGAGTTATTCAGCTGACATCTCCCACTGTGGTAAACAAAGTCATTACCTGTTCAACAGAAACTCAGCTGTCTTGGCGTCAGTCTTCAGTCCCAAATCCCTCTGCAGCTTTTTCCACCAGTCGTACATTTCTCCAATATTCAGTCTCTGTTGGCACCTGTATCGCTCAGAATTCTTCCTTGCTTCAGCCTTTTCCTTGAAACTTTTTCGTTTTCTTCCCTTCTCTGTGGAGGATACCAGCAACAGCTTCCTGGTTTCGGTCTTCTCTGACTCCATGACACTTCGGTAGCTGAGCAGCTAGCTGACGTGAGAGGGGTAGTGGGGAAGGACGAGGTGGGACCATGGGCACGACAGTGCGAAGCAAGGGAGACAAGGGATTGGATGGCATGCGCGGTTCAGATTGGTCAACTAGTATGCAGCTTTGCATTGATATACTGAATGGATTTTTTTTGTTCTTTTTGGTCTTTATATTGTGTAGATTAGACCATAGGACCATAACAGCCCTATAAAGGGTGTTATTAAGATGTACAAAGCTTCCAAATCGTACACCATAGCTTTAAAGGACCCTCAAAGTTGATGAATGGGCAGGTTG
This sequence comes from Halichoeres trimaculatus, assembly GCF_033239565.1. NCBI lineage: Eukaryota > Metazoa > Chordata > Actinopteri > Labriformes > Labridae > Halichoeres > Halichoeres trimaculatus. The sequence goes on along the minus strand of NW_027437189.1, from coordinate 36,384,631 downwards.
TATTTTAAGAGTTGTCTTTTGTAAGATGTGATAAAGAGTGTTTGTGAAATATTACATTGTTTGGACTCCATACATATCCAAATGACCATAAAATACCATTTTATCATGTAAAGATGCAAAATACACAACCATACATGCCTCAATTAGAAGGAAGGTCAACTCCATTGGATTCCTTGCCCCCCAAAATGTAGATTTAACCATTGAAACCATGAATTTAGGTCATATAGGAGACAAGATATGGAGAAATTTATTTTTGAAAGAGGCCATATTTAGAGATCCAAGATGGCTGCCATAACGATCTCAGAAAAAATGGCAACATTGGTTTTCTGATTTATTACGTCATAAGGTTTCCAAAAATGTATAGTTTTACAAATCTCCATCTTCATCCTACATATTGCAACCTGACTAACAGGGAAACTCAGACAGATACCACATACACAAAAGACACTGAAACACCAAAGACAACCACAAAAAGACATAAACTTGACAAGAATCAAATCAAAGCCACAAGAAGCACAAACTAAAGACAAAAACAAGAGACACTGAACATTCATCAAGAATAACTAAGATCAACACAGAGACACAGGATAACAACAAAATTACAAAGAAACACAAGAAGACAAAAACACAAGAAAACCCAGAAATATGTGAACCAAAAAACCCAAACCATGACAGAAACTAAGGAATACGGAATTCAGTAGTTACAAGGAGGTGTCACCAAGTATTTTATGGGACACAGCTAAAGCAGTTTTGCGTTGGAAAATTATAATGTGGCCATCACAAAAGAAAAAAGAGATACTTAAACAACTTAATGTCCTGATAGGTAAACTAGGCAGACTGGAACAGAAACACATTGAGACCAGTGACCCAGCCCTACAGGAACAAATAGTCCCAGTAAAATCAGAACTAAATAAGAAACTTGATGATAAGATGAAACTCAAACTGAAGTAAGTTCAACAAACTTACAGTCTTACAGTAAACAACAGTAAACAACTTACAGAAAACAACAGTCAAAAAAATCTGTTTTAAAAACAAAAGACCATTACTAACCAGATGCACTTTACGCCAGATAAAATACACAAGTCATTTGAATTATACTACAAGACACGAAACTATATAGTCAACCCAAGTTGGCAGAGCCCTCTGCAGTAAAAACTTTCCTGGATTCTTTAGCCTCACCATCCATTGACTTAGAACAAAACAAGCAGATAACCACAGAGAAAACAAATCTGAAAACAAATAAGGCACCTGGAGGAGACAGACTGCCTGCAAAGTGGTATAAGACCTTTAGGGACTCCCTGACGCCAATGTTGTTAAAATACTTTAATCATGTGCTTAGAGGGAGCCAAACTCCACTATCCTGGAATCAAGCCATCACATCTGTTGTTCCAAAACAGGGAAAAGACAGGACGGAGTGCAACTCATTTCCACCCATTTCAGTTTTGAACATAGATTTTAAAATCTTCACGTCAATAATAGTTAACAGACTAGAAAACGTTGTCCCAGGCCTGAATGACACAGACCAGACGGGGTGAGCCAGAAAAGCTTTTGATTCTGTACGGTGGGAGTTTCTCTACTTGGTACTACAGCGCTTCAGTTTTGATTATTCAGATTTTGGTTGCTAGGCGCCGCCCTGTTGATTATGGCTGATGTATTGATAAGATGATACTGCTACTAGGGGACAGTGTGTTCATTCTGTGCTGAAGGTGCTACGGCAGAAGAAGTCAAAGAGTTAAATAAAGACATTCTGACCACTTTACTCTGTGTGTATGCTATAAACAATACAGCTGCCTTTTGCAGCAGCTCTCTCTTCTTTGTCCGTTTCTTGTAATTTTTGTCTCTTTTTCGTAACCTCTGTATTTGGAGTGGATCATGACTTTGTTTGGCTCATTTTTTGGTCATGGACACTAAACTTTTTGTGGCTTCAGCAATATTTTTACTACTTTTCTCCTGTGTTTGTCTGGAGATCCTACATGTAACCATGGCTGTATTGTTTACATGTGAACTCAGCTGTTAGCAGCCTGTAGCATGTCAATGCTAACTGGTGTAAGGCCTGATGTCTTCCCACAAGGTGAGGAGAAGGAGGTGAGGACGACGTGCTGGTTCTCAGGTGTGAGCTAAGAAGTGACGACATCAACCTGTCCTTCCATCCATAGTTATTGGGAACATAAAATCTATCTCCAATAAGATGGATGAGCTAGCCCAGCAACAGAGGGAATACCAGAGGGCAGAGCAGCATCATGCTATTCACAGACATGGCTAACGAAGCTAACACCAGACACCAACACCACATTGGAAGAGCTTCACCTGCTGTGAGCAGACAGAATCCAGGAGACAGAGACTGAACAGACTGCTGAAGAAGCTCAGTCCTGGACCCTGTGGAGGTGGAGGCTGGCTGACTGGACAATGATGGACAAGCTGTCATCATCTATTTTCTTATGGACTTTTCTGCACTTTCTATACACTTTCCAACTTTTGTTTTCTTGATTGCTGCTGTGACTTCAATTTCTTTGTACTTGTTACAATGATGATAAAGTTCTATTCTGTTCTATTATATTATATCATATTATATTATATTTAATAAGGTGTCTTAAATCCGTATACAATTCCCCAGTAGCCCTGATCAAAATAAAGGGCAGTCTCTCAGAGACATTCACCCTGAAACGTGGATGCTGGCAGGACTGTCGTCTGAGTCCCACTGCCTCATTCATAGAGCCACTTGCTCCAAAAATCAGAGAAGACCCAAAAATTACAGGAATCTTTTTAAAGGGGAGAGAATATAAAACATGTTTGTATGCTGATGACATTGTGGTGACCTTGTCTGATTCAGATGCCAGTTTGCCCAAACTTATGTCCTGCCTCAATCAATTTGGTCTCTATTCAGGATATAAATTAAATGTAGAGAAAACCCAGCCCCTCATTTTTAATTACTCCCCCCAAAACGATTTACGCAGAATGTTTAAGTTCAAGTGGAAAACTAAAACTATTAGATATTTAGGTGTTAATATTCTCAAGACTTTAAAAGTGATGTATAATGCAAACTTTAGCTTGCATTATACAAAATATAGTTACAACATTATATAGTTAAACAAAATTAAAGATGACTTGGAAAGATGGGCTCCTCTGACACTTGGTTTGTATAACCAAATAGAGACTGTAAAGATGATCATTCTACCTTAACTGTTATTCCTTTTTCAGTCCTTACCTGTGAAATTACCAACTTAACAGTTTAATGAGTGGAATCGGACTATCCCTAGGTTTAGGTGGCAGAACAAGAAACCAAGGGTATGCTATAAACCCTTACAGTTGGCAAAAGATGGAGGAGGGATGCAGCTTCCATGTTTGGAGAGCTACTACAAAGCAGCACAAGTTCAGTATGCTGTCTACTGGTTTGACGAAGGTTATAATGCAAAAGGAAAGAACGAGAAATCAGCCAACTTGATATCCTTCTTCATTCTCTGCTAGGTGATAAAGGCCTCAGGACCAAAAACTCGAAAAACTAAAGTGACCTTATAAAAGTTCTTCTAAGTGGGTGGTTCAAGGAGGTCTGTGATGCACACCTAGAGAGGAAAGTACAGTTATTAAGATAGGTTGAACATGATAGGGACTTCGGACCAGCACAACTGGATTCCACACTCAAAGAAATGACCCAAAAAGGCATTACATCATACTGTCTAATTTCATCTGTCAGCGGCAAACAACAGAGAAAAGAGAGGGGGGCGTATTAACATACTCAGGGATGCATATAAAGGTAAATTCTTTAAGACAGTGGTCTCCAGAATTTATCTATACCTGCAATCTCAGAAAAAGTTGACTACATCATACATTAATTCATCTGGGAGAAGGAAGAAAATATAGCACTTACAGAAGACGAGTGGCACAATATATGGCATATTAACTCCACCACTACCAATTCAAGGCATCGTAGAGAGTTCGCTTGTAAAGGGTCACTAGGTTTTTCAATACCCCAAGAAGAACATATTTACAAAGCAGCAGAACTGAAGCTGGGTACTGTTGGAGACATGGTAATAATGAGATGGCTGACTACCGTCAGGTCTTTTGGGGTCCAACCCTAACCCTTTAATCCAACGCTACTTGCATGAGGTTGTAAAAGAAATTAAAACAATTCTTGATTTTAAAATTGAACATAATTTGAAAACTGTATACCTGTGTAACCTATCATCATCCACAAACTTTTTGGTTTTTGCTTGCCATTGTCTTGTTTGTGCCTTTTGACTTTGTCTGGCTACGCATCTTTTTCAATCCCTTTTGTGGACTGCATTGTCTTAATGTATGCGAGAGAAACTCTCGTACAGGATTGGCATTGTATATCTCCTCTCTCAGTCCGTCTTCATACACAAAGACTGCTGTAACCCTTATGCACAGAAAAATACTACTGTTCATACTACTGTTTCGAGATTTTCTCACAAATGTAAAGGGCGTTATAAATAAAATCCCTTGTTATTATTGTTGTTGTTATTATTACTGTTTGAAGCTTTGTCTCCCTCCTGGGCCCTGTTCTACGAAGCAAGTTCAGCCTAGCTAGATAGCCTTGGAGCTACCTCGCTGAACTGAGCGCGGTAGCCGGCAGTCTCGCTACACGGTTTTACGACGCTGGTTATCAACCTCATAAGTGGATCCAGCTTGGCAATGGGCGCGTGCACACGTATAAGGCGGAGCCCGCTGCATCTGACCAATCGCGAACATGGAGCAGTCTGGAGCGTCAGAGCAGGCCGGAGAGAGAAGGACCGCATACTTCACACAGGAGGAGCAAGAGGTGATCATGAGGAAGTATGACGAGCTGAAACATGTAATTAACGTTAAAAGCAACACCGTCGCTGCTGCTAAAGCACGGAAGGAGTGCTGGTAGAAAATTGCTGACAGTCTAAATGCGTAGGTGTAGTTGTGTAGTGCAAATAAAATATTTTGTGCCATTATCATCCTGAAATAGCACTGTTCACCATGCACTTTTACTGTAACATGCAACATATCTAATTTATTTCTTAGATGAATTTATTCATTTGTTCATTCCTATCGTGTTTACATTTTTTGTGTGATATGTTGCCCACATGAGTCCTACATGAATTCCTGTCACAATTTTAAGACGGGCAATAAAATATTGTCATGGAACAGAAGTGTTGGCATTGAAGATCTCATTACGGCAATGAGAGTTCTTCATTCCCTTAAACTACCTGTAGAAAGTGTCATATACTACCAACCCCTCCCTGGAAAACCGGTAACTTTCATAAAGGTGGTCATCAGAAAAAGAGAGTGGGTCGGGCTCCGATGTCCACGGGATCCTCTAAGAACGGACAAGCCATTTTTTCGTGAGGGCTCATTGGTCGGTGGGCGGGGTTTTTATAGTCCGCGAGTTCAATCTGGAACCTAACCTACCCCGGAGCAGGTTAGCCGTTCAGCGTACGTTGCCATGGAGACTCGCCTCGTTGAGGAGTGATCCTGCGTCGTAGAACAGGGAATCCGAAACCTATCCTCAAAGCTACCTTGCTAGGCAGTAATCCTGCTTCGTAAAACAGGGCCCTGTCCTTAATGTTCTGTACCATTTGGTTTCTGTTGTGTTGTTTCAAGTCTTGAATTTAACTTGCCTTAAGCGGAAGAAACTCTAAAGGCTTCCTGTCAAAGTCATTCTGCTTTTCATAGAGTGATGCGTTACAGCTCCAACATCCAGCAAAAATAGGAGGGTTGTGTACTTGATGCTGCTGTAACAGCCAAAATACAACAGAGCAGTGTGAGTCTACACACTGACTTGAACAGAAACCTATCAGATACTGTGCCATGACGGAGCAAAGCCAGACCGAAGACGCATTAGATGTATTATGGCTCTATCATTGTCAGGAGCACTTAAAGTGGAGACGACTTTTGTGTCGTTTTTAAAGGCAGGGTCTGCAGAACTTTCCTAAAATAGTAAAATATCAACTTCCACAGAAATAATCCTGCTCAATCATCTCATCTGAGCTTCTATACATGTGTCTCAGTGTCTGTGTCTGCTTCAACCCCCTCCTCTGCCTGTATGTTGATGTTGTGACTGTAGGTAGGAGTAGGCGCGGTTACATCAGCCAATCACAGCACACAGTGTTGATGGTAATGGGTGGAAGAAAAACCCAGCCAAAGTGAAACACAACAATAATAAACAGGGTGAAGCTTGGCTCAACTTTCAGGAACTTGGAGAGCAGCACGGGATGAAGAGTGATGTGAGTTAGCTTTCTGCTAACCAAGTATGTGTCTAATACCTGTGATTAGCTTGTGCTAACATGCTAAGTCAGGTGTACGGCTCTCAAGTCTCTCCCACATAGAAACGTGATGCTACAGGTGGTTGCTAGGCTGAGTGTGTTCATGTAGTCAAGATCAGAGGCTGTGGGTGTGTGCTGCTGCTGGCACTGAGCCAAGGGGGAGGAGCCCAATTTGGATGTTTTGTTTGCTAACAAGTAACCAAAACTCTTGCAGACCCTACCTTTAAGTTATGAAGAATGAGTTTTTGCTTTTGTCACAACGGGGAAAGTTGGACACAATTGCGGACGCCAAGGGGCGAGGGGGGTTCTGAAAGTTACCCCAAAGGGATAACCACTAAGATCTAGAAGATCACTGGGAAGGGGGAAAAAGGTGAAACAATAATGAGCTGAGTAAAACAGGCTCCTTAAACAGAGACAAGGCTCAGGAAAACGAGAAACAAAACCACCACTGCCAAGCAGCTGAACAGAAACTAAACAGGAGACCCTCCTGAAACAGAAAACACTAAAGGTGGCTCAAAAGGCCTAAAACAAAGAGCTGGGTTAGAAACCAAGACCCAGAGACCACTGCCACAATGAAGATACAGCTTAAAACCCAGAACAGGCACAGGGGAGCGTAGGGTGTTTGATGAAACACAGTTCACAGAAAACACTGAAACACACTGGAAAACACTGAAACTCTCTGAGATAGACGAGCAACTGCTCACTACCTCTAAAGGTGAGACAATGAGCCAGTGCCAGAAGCTGGAGCCACTGCACCTATGAAAGCTTCCCCCAGCTGCTCCAAATCAGGAGCAATCAAGCACACACACACACACACACACACACACACACACACACCTGACCCTGCCTGAGGTGATTGCCTCAGAGACTCAGAGAAGCCAAAACTGAGAATCCTTACAGGACCCCCCCCCCTAAGGGACAGCACCTGACGGACCAGCCCCCATATCCTGTTGGCGGCGGCAGAAGTCCTGGATTAATTCAGGGTCCAAAATGTCCCTACCAGGAATCCAGGCCCGCTCCTCTGGACCGTACCCCTTCCAGTCAACCAGGTATTGTGTCCCGCGCCCCACCCGGCGACTGTTCAGAATACGCCGAACTGTATACACAGGCTGGCCATCAACCAACTGGGGGGGAGGGGGGGGGGGGGGTGCCTCTGCTGGTGCCAGAGGGCTATAGTGGACAGGCTTGAGACGCGAAACATGAAAGGTTGGGTGGATCCTCATTGACCGAGGGAGCAGGAGGCAAACCGTGACCGGGTTTATTCGTCGGATAATCTTGAAGGGGCCAATGAACCTGGGCGCTAGCTTGCGGGACTCTACCCGCAGGGGAAGGTCCCTGGTGGAGAGCAACACTCTCTGACCAACCCGGTACGGTGGTGCTGGACGTTGGCGGCGGTCTGCAAACCCCTTCTGGCGGGCCATTGATTTCAGAAGTGAAGCTCGGACTTGCCTCCAAGTAGCCTTGCAACGCTGAATGAACTGGGCAGCTGAGGGCACCCCCACCTCTCTTTCCTGTTCAGGAAACAGTGGTGGCTGGTAACCGCATTGGCACTCAAAAGGAGAAAGGCCAGTAGAGGCATTCTGTAAAGTGTTATGGGCATATTCTGCCCAGGCAAGTCGATCGCTCCAAGTGGTCGGGTTCGTTGAGACCAGACAGCGGAGGGTCCTCTCTAAGGTTTGATTGGTTCGCTCTGTCTGACCATTGGTCTCAGGATGAAACCCTGAGGACAAGATAGCGGAAGCACCCAAAAGCGAACAAAATGCCTTCCAGAACCGGGAAGCAAACTGCGGACCTCGGTCTGACACGATGTCAAGAGGAAGACCGTGGCGGCAAAAAACATGCTGGACCACTAGCCGGGCTGTCTCCGGTGCAGAGGGGAGCTTGGGGTAGGGGAATAAAGTGGGCTGCTTTGGAAAAGCGGTCCACCACCACCAGGATTACCGTGAACCCCTTAGAGAGGGGAAGCCCTGTTATAAAATCCAGGGCCACATGTGACCAAGGACAATGAGGGACAGGCAATGGTTGCAGCAACCCAGCAGGGGCCCGTTGTGGCGTCTTGTTCTGGGCACAAACCATGCAAGCCGCCACAAACTCCTTCACGTCACCCTCCATCCGAGGCCACCAATATCTCCTTCGAAGGAAATCCAGAGTGCGTCGCACTCCTGGATGGTTTGTGAGGCGAGACGAGTGTCCCCACTGTAGGACCTGGGAGCGCACACCCGTAGGGACAAAGTGCCGACCAGGGGGCCCCCCCTCCTGGGTCTGGCTCCTGCTGTTGGGCCGCCTGAACCACCGCATCAATCTCCCAGGTGATTGGAGCGAGGATGCGAGTGCGAGGAATGATGGGCTCAGGAGACTGGTCCCGTCGTGAACAATCAAACTGACGGGAGAGTGCGTCAGGCTTGGTATTCTTAGACCCCTTAAGACAGGGTGAAATCAAACCTGTTGAAAAAGAGAGCCCACCGGGCTTGGCGAGGATTAAGGCTTTTGGCCTGCTGAATGTATGCCAGGTTCTTGTGGTCAGTCCAGACCAAGAATGGCTGCTCTGACCCTTCAAGCCAATGACGCCACTCCTCCAAAGCCAGTTTAACTGCCAGAAGCTCCTTGTTGCCAACGTCATAATTTCTCTCGGCCGGCAGCAAGCGCCGAGAAAAGAACGCACAGGGGTGGAGCTTCTGGTCTTTTCGAGAACGCTGGGACAACACTGCTCCAACCCCCACATCAGAAGCATCCACCTCTACAATAAAGGGCAGCGAGGGGTCAGGGTGCATAAGGATTGGGGCAGTTGTGAATCTCCTCTTCAGCTCAGCAAAGGCCTCCTGAGCCTGAGGGGACCAGCTGAATCGAGAAGACGTACTCTTGGTCAAGGCAGAGATGGGAGCAGCGATTGAGCTGAAGCCCTTAATAAAGCGCCGATAAAAATTGGCAAACCCGAGGAAACGCTGAACCTGTTTAACTGAGTCCGGTCTGGGCCACTCAAGTACTGCTTTGACCTTGCTCGGGTCCATCTTCATGCTGCCCTGTGACACCACATACCCCAGGAAGTCAACCGTTTTGGCATGGAAGACACATTTCTCTGCCTTGACATACAATTGGTGCTCCAACAACCTACGGAGCACCAATTTCACATGAGACACGTGCTCCTGGTAGCTCGCAGAAAAGATTAGGATGTCATCAAGGTACATGTAAACAAACTGTTTCAGCATATCCCTGAGAACATCATTCACCAATGCTTGAAAAACGGCTGGAGCATTGGAAAGCCCAAAGGGCATTACCAGATATTCATAATGCCCTCGGGGGGTGTTGAAAGCCGTTTTCCACTCATCCCCTTCCTTTATGCGAACCAGATTGTAGGCGTTCCTTAAGTCCAACTTAGTGAAGATGGACGCACCTTGAAGTCGCTCAAACGCTGTGGACATGAGAGGGAGCGGGTACCGATTCTTTACGGTGATCTTGTTCAACCCCCTGTAGTCAATGCAGGGTCTGAGCCCCCCATCCTTCTTACCCACAAAGAAAAATCCAGCTCCGGCTGGTGATGTGGATGGGCGGATAATCCCGGCAGCTAATGACTCATCAATATAACTCTTCATAGCTGCTGTCTCGGGTCCTGACAAGGAGTACAGGCGGCCCCTGGGAGGTGTAGTACCCGGAAGGAGTTCGATGGCACAGTCGTAGGGCCTATGGGACGGTAAGGTGGAAGCCTTCTTTTTGTTGAACACCTCACTAAGCTCTGCATATTCCTCAGGGACCCCGGGAGGAAGAGGAGAAAAAACCAACTCGCAAGAGGTGGGGCTAGAAGGAGCTAGAGGGTTAAGAGACTTTGACACTGAAGGACCGTGAACAGAGACTACAGGAGAGGGGGAAACCAGAGAGACGTCCTTGGCAGGGTCTGGGAACACCGCAGTGGGCTTCAGACACAGAGGGTTTAAGATAACAGAGTTTGCTTCCCCCAAATGAGATGCACAATCCTGGCCCCAACTCTTTACTACCCCTGATAACCAGTTAATGTCTGGATTATGTTTTTTGAGCCAAGGGTGTCCCAAAATGATTGGCAGCTCAGGTGCCTCGATGAGGAAAAAGTGCATCCTCTCGAAATGACTGTCAATTCGCATAAGAATAGGACCTGAGATTTCCTCAACCTTCCCGATACCTAGAGGTCTCCCATCCACAGCTGTGACGGCAAGTGGGCAAGGGAGGACAGATGTGGGCACCTTAAGTTTTAGGGCCAGGGACTTATCCATAAAGCTACCAGCTGCCCCTGAATCAACAAAAGCTGGAAAGTTCATTCTGAAGTTGTCCCAAGAAAGTTCAGCCGACAGAGAAGTGTGGTTGTTGGCAACTTGTGGGGAATTATTTAGACTCGGCAGAACCTCCCCATGATCTGACGAGTCTACTCATTTCCCGAGGCCTTTTTCTTGGTTACCGCAGGGCACATTCGAATGAAGTGACCTGTCTGCCCACAGTAAAGACAGGCCCCACTGTTCATTCGTCTCTCCCTTTCTGCCCGGGAGAGTCGAGTTTGCCCTATTTGCTTAGGTTCATCCCGGCCGGTCAAACCCTGGGGATGTTTTAGCCCTGTCTCCAGGACGTTAAAAGCCTCTGCTGGCTTGGATGGGGTGTAACCCTGTGCTCTCTCTCTCTCTATTGCGTTCCCGAATTCGGTTATCAATGCGAATTGCAAGAGAAATCAGATCCTCAAGTGAATCAGGTACATCACGGGAGGCCAGTTCATCTTTGACCTTTTCAGAGAGGGCATGGATAAAAGTGGCTGTCAAAGCCTCTCTGTTCCACCCAGACTCAGTGGCCAAGGTGCGGAACTGGATAGAAAATTCCGCAACGCTGGCGGAGCCCTGGCGTAGACCCATAAAGGTGCTTAGCAGCCTCTTGGCCGCTAATATCATGGTCAAATACCCTCTTCATCTCAGCCATACACAGGGCAGAATCTACACAAACAGGAGCCTGCCTGTCCCATAGAGCTGTGGCCCATGAAAGAGCCTTATCAGAAAGCAGGGATATAATATATGCCACCCGGGCCCATTCTGTGCTAAACATGGAGGGCTGCAGTTCAAACACAAGACTACATTGCGTAATAACTCCCCTGCATTTCCCTGGGTGCCCGTCGTAGCGTGCTGGAGTAGCCAATTTAGTTTCGTGCACCACATCTCCACCTTGAAGCTGAGTGAGAGGAACCGGGTGGACTGCAAGGTTTGGTGCTTGTACTTGGGCTGGCCCATGTGTGTGTAGATGTGCAAGTATTTCTTTTAACATATTTTCATGTGCAACCTGTTGCTCAGTGATGGCACGAAGTATCTTTTCATGGGAGCCTAACAGGGCTCCCTGCGCTGAAAGGGCTTGCCCATGTACAGATATTTTATCACTGAGATCTGAATCTTGAGAACCACTAGCAACAGGGTCCACTGTGTCCGCCTTTGACTGGCTCATTCTGTCACAACAGGGAAAGTTGGACACAATTGCGGACGCCAAGGGGCAAGGGGGGTTCTGAAAGTTACCCCAAAGGGATAACCACTAAGATCTAGAAGATCACTGGGAAGGGGGGAAAAGGTGAAACAATAATGAGCTGAGTAAAACAGGCTCCTTAAACAGAGACAAGGCTCAGGAAAACGAGAAACAAAACCACCACTGCCAAGCAGCTGAACAGAAACTAAACAGGAGACCCTCCTGAAACAGAAAACACTAAAGGTGGCTCAAAAGGCCTAAAACAAAGAGCTGGGTTAGAAACCAAGACCCAGAGACCACTGCCACAATGAAGATACAGCTTAAAACCCAGAACAGGCACAGGGGAGCGTAAGGTGTTTGATGAAACACAGTTCACAGAAAACACTGAAACACACTGGAAAACACTGAAACTCTCTGAGAAAGACGAGCAACTGCTCATTACCTCTAAAGGTGAGACAATGAGCCAGTGCCAGAAGCTGGAGCCACTGCACCTATGAAAGCTTACCCCAGCTGCTCCAAATCAGGAGCATTCAAGCACACACACACACACACACACACACACACACACACACACACACACACACACACACACACACACCTGACCCTGCCCTGAGGTGATTGCCTCAGAGACTCAGAGAAGCCAAAACTGAGAATCCTTACAGCTTTAACAATAAAGTGTGACGTCAGCACTGCTGGATGGTTTTTGCTGACACTGAAGCTTTTTTGTTTCAGAAACTTTCAGTGTGTCAGTAAAACTACTCTTAAGATGAACAGTTTGTGTTAAGCGTTAGTGTTTTTTTCCTCCTTAAGGCATCGTAAACAAGTATCTTTTAATCTGTTGTTTACAAGACTTCAAAAATCATCCATACAACCACTGTGTTCATGTGTGTAATCTGCAACCACTCACAATATCACCTTCACATTTGCTGATGCAAATAATTTCTCAATCTGAAATGAATTTCATTTTCAAAAATGAGAAAAGCACTCAGAGAGCGCAGACCTCCCCCAACCATATTGTGATTGTCACAGACACTTCAGTCCGACTTTAATGTTATCCTCTCTTTCAGCAGACTGTCAGCTACAACTTGGTGTTAGATGCAGGTTTGTATGATAATTTGTTACCTGACAGTGTAAAAAAATTATGACGACCCAGTACATATTTCATATTCTGGATCTTAGTGTCCAGAATATTGGCAGGATCTGGATCGTACTTTTAAATCTGTCAGACATTATGGTGACCTTGTCTTGTGTTGTTTTGCAAAGCAATCCAACCATTTATGGTGGAGCTATATACACATATGGAGAAAACTATCTCACAATGATAGTGAATCCTTAAGAAAAATCCTGGATCCAGACGGTGATCCAGATCACCTCCAAAAATTTAATCACTTCTTCCTTATCCCATTTTGAACATTTCCTGAAAATTTCATCCAGATCTGTTCCCTAGTTTTTGAGTCATGTTGTTTACAGACAGACGAACAAACTCCCAAAAACATCTCCTCCTTGGTAGAGGTAATAAAACGATTCAAACCAACCACAGGAAGAACAGATTTTCACTCCCTAAAGCTGAACATTAAGTTAACATTTGCCTACAGGTCATTTTAACCGATGCTTTTGCACAGCCTGGTTATCAAAGGCCTCAGAAATGAAAAATCTCTTCCTCCAGAGAGCTAAGGATACACACGTTTGACAGTCGAACAGAAAAGTTCCTCTCCGCTCATTTCCAAGTCAGATCTTCTTCCTCATCCTTCTGTGTGGTCAACCAGAGACAGGCCAGAGCAGCCAGCATGTGGGCCCCGGATCCAGAAAGGTCAAAGTGACTTACAACCCCAGGACGCAGATGAAAAGCTGGGAATTATTGTGTGGAAAAAGGCATGAAGTGTGTTTCTCAAAAGGTCAGGGAGTGTTTTAAAGGTTCGGGGACGTGACTTTGGTACAGTGTGTTTGTTTTGTTTTTCTGGGCATAGGTTAATGAGATTCTCTGTGTGACTCACTCAAAGACGGAGTGTAACGTGTGGTGTCTTTGTCTCAGGATGGAAACAGTCTATGGAATGAGTATCCTATCTTAAATCAAGAGCATTTTTAATTGATTTAAGAGCAGTATTTTATTGATTCACACTCAGATTTTGTGATATTGTCTCTCAAAACTCTGCTCTTGCGCTCAAATTTGCTCTGCGCGTGCTCAAACTGTCTCCTCGTGCTCAGTTATAATGCTGCACGTGCTCAAACTGTCTCCTCGTGCTCAGTTATAATGCTGCGCGTGCTCAAACTGTCTCCTCGTGCTCGGTAATAATGCTGCACCTGCTCAAACTGTGTCCTTGCGCTCGGATACAATGCTGCTCGCACAGATTTCCTGCGCTCACACGCCGGTTCTTCCTCTCGCGCTGAGGGAATTTTTGCTCACAGATCTCTGTCTGCGCTCGAAATTTTTTGTGAATCAACCAATAGAAGGCTGACTAGTATTGACCAATCAGATTATCCCTGTTTGTTTATGGATGTGTTTGCTGTTGTTCACGGAGCGTCACATACGGGCGGGCACTCTTTCAACCTGGTTTATCAGCCCCTGACCTCCAGGGCAGTAATAAATGTGATTTCTTTAATTTTTTTGTTCACTGTTAAAATCAAATATAATTCAATTAATGCACGGGCACCCGTGTTTTTAACTGAAATAGCTATATTGTATACCCATAGCTGCATGACACAGTGCTCTTTGCGGTGTGCTGGTGGAGAAAACAGTGTCACCATCATGAAGCTAGCGACACAACAGCTCTCATTAAAAAATGGACCGACAGAGTCAAGAAAATCAGGCAAGTTGTTTGAAATTCATTTTAATGAAAACTATATTGGGCTGTGCACTGAATATTTGATCATATACCTGGGGTTATAGATACATGGAAACTATTCAAAAAATATATTTATGTAGGCTTACCCTGTATTTGTTTAAGTTGTTTTAAAAATGATTTATAACATTAATAAATGCGAAGTATGATCATACTGTATGCAAGATGTGATCCTTTAGGAGGACTTGGAAAGGGGCTTATCTTAACATTATGCTTATCAGTTAGTCATCATTACGTTAACCATTGATTAATGCTTACAAACCATGTTAAAACGGTGCCTGGCTCTAACGTGTGTGCTCCTCATGTTTATCTCAATCTCTAGTAATCATGCTGTAGACTGGAATATGAAGCATCTATTTTACACGGTTTATTAGTCTAACAGTAATATCCTGGCAGCAGGAAGAGGCTTCCTAATATCAGCAATTAAAGTGGACATGAAACACTGACACAAGTTGATATTATTTTAAAGAAAGCTTCTAAATGTAACAAATTATATCATTCATGACTTTTAAAATGTTATACAATTGTAAAAAACTGTGACTAAAGTTCTACTTTAGCACCACTGCGGGGAGCCGTAAAGCAGTTCCACCTCGTATGACGTCACTGGTTGTGTAGACGGCGTTATTACCATTTGTCAATTAGAATACTCGATCTTATTAAGTTATAAAAATGGAAAACCAAGAGAAAAAATCAAGCTCGCGTGTCAGAGGAGGTGTTTTTTGTTTCGCCCCAGGATGCGCGAATCAATATTATAATATAAAAGACAAAAAAAAGGTACATTTTCACCATTTGCCGCTCAAAAGGCCGCCGATTCTCCGACGTTGGCTTGCTGCTATGAAGCGTCGGGATCCACCGGTTAGCATGTACGCTAGGGTGTGCAGCGAGCACTTTACCCCGGGAGATTACCTGGTGGAGAGGTATTTTGATGTCACAGGAGCACTGGCAACTCGCCCCACGAACAGACTGGACCCCGAAGCTGTCCCCTCTCTATTTGACTTTTCTCACTATAGTGCCGGGTCGACGGATCGGCCCTCCCGGTCCACACGTCCCGAGCCAATTGTGCGCCGTAGGGAAAGAGCACACCGGCGTGCCCAGCAGAGAGAGGTAACTACTCTGAGGAAAGATGGTCATCAGTTCAACTATGACAGGATACAAACTCATTACTATCCCCTGTATGTCCCTGCAATAGTCATCCGATCGCCTCCCCCCTGACATAAGGGTGTAGCAGCAGTTCAGTGTTGCAATGGTTGGCAGTTACACAAGCACGAACATACACCTCACAACTTCCCAGTCGTTCCCATATATATTCAGCCCATCTCCAGTCGTCAAATCAGTTAATTGATTTAATTGTTTTTTTTTTTTTAAATCTCTCACCTTACATTATTGGACAAACTGATGGATTCAGCTGTTTGGTGCTGTAGCACAATCTAGATTCATTATGCCAATTATGACATTTTTTCCTTTTATCACTTGTCAAACTGAGTATACAATACTGTTTACTGTAATACAATACTGAAGCCTATACAAAGATAGAAACAGTGTACTTGCAGAAATCCTTAAGTTCATTTCATGTACATTTTTCATGCTTAATTTATGACCCCATTACCACTTCAAACTGTCACCAGTAACACATCTTAAATAGCCTCTATATGAATAACAAATAACTCTTTACATTTTTATTGGATTCAACTTTATTTCACAAACAAATATACATAAATAAATAAGAGAAATGTATAACTCCAAAATTGATTAACGCCAAATCAGGCTGGAGATGGTGATCCAGTCTATTAATTTGCTTTGTGATAGCTGATCTTCAGGTCCACTCAGCATGTTGCATTACATCTACATGAGGGAGAGGAGAGGGGAGTGACACAGTAAAGGCAATGCTCAGAAATTGTATCTTCATTTTAATAGGCCAGGGAAATGGTCGCACAGCTTCGAAGCAGCAGCATGACAGAAAGGGAGAGCGAGGTGATCAGTGCCGAGGAGGAAGAGCAGCAACCAGATGCTGTGAATGGAAGGGTCAGTGTGAGCACTCAGACAGATGAAATGGTACCTACCACTAAGTACTGCAACACAGGTACAGTGACTGATGACATCTTCTATAAAAAGATCATCACACATGATCATCAATACAGCAGACCAGTGTCAGTCAGACTGCCATCATCAACTGAGGTTCTGTTGGGTGATGAAGAGCAGGAGGGATCTGAGTGGGACAACATGGAGGAGACATTAGAAGACTGTTTAGAAGATGAAGACTTCAGACTGAGTGATGGAGAAAGCACAAGTGATGAGAGTGTGAGTGATGTGGAAGACCAAGTCTCACCTGAGGAAATGAGCATTATGTCTCACAGAGAGGTTTTAAAGCTCTTCCATGTGTGTCACTTTGAGGGTTGTGGCAAGTGTCTTGTTCAGTCACCAAGTTTAAAAAAACATGGATTTGGCTTGCAGATCAAAACTGAGTGCATTGATGGCCACAGCTACACCTTCAACTCTCAGGGTCTGGTCAGAGGAGTGATGGAGTGTAACCTCTCCATACCAGCAGCTACCTTTGCCACTGGAAATGAGGGCACCTCATTTCTGGATATATGCAAAGCTTTCCATCTTCAAATAGTGACAAAAAGGGAATGGTTCAACATTCAAAGGGCTTATGTCATTCCTGCAATCAATGACATGTGGACCACTCACAATGAGGCTGTGCTGGCTGCAGCATGTGACGAGCCACTTGTGGTGTCTGGAGACTGCCGGTACGACAGCCCTGGCCACAGCGCAACATTTGGCACCTACTCCCTTCTGGACACAAAATCTGACCTAGTGGTGGCACAGGAGACAGTCAAGGTGACAGAGGTCAAAAACAGTTACTGGCTGGAGGTCGAAGGTCTGCAGAGGTGTCTCAAGAAGATGGAAGAGTATGGCGTACAGATCTCTGCCATCGTTACAGACTGCCACCCATCTGTCCAGAAAGTCCTGCGAGAAGAATACAAGCAAACACATCATGAGTTTGACCTGTGGCACATTGTCAAAAATCTGAAAAAAAGAATACTTTTAACACACAAAGAGGAGCTACATGAGTGGAGCAAGATGATAACCAACCATCTGTGGTATTGCTCAAGTACCTGTGGAGGGGATGCAGCCAGGTTGAAGGAGAAGTGGACATCCATCCTCAACCACATCACTAATGTCCACAGTTGGACATGTGGAGAGACAATGACCCGATGTGAGCATCGTCCTTACACTCCTGAAGAGGAGAGTCTGCGACCCTGGCTCCAGCCCAGCTCTGCTGCCTTTGAGGAGCTGCAGAAAATAGTTTTAGATAAGGGACTTTTGAAAAAGCTGGAGAAAACTACAAAAGGCATTCATACAGGTAGGAATAAAACATGACCAGTTCTTAGGGAATATTTTTAAATCATGCAAAATGACAATTTTGTGAACAATTATCCTGAAATATCATTTTCATACCATTTCATCTGTCTGAGCAGGGCAGCTTGAGAGTGTACACTCCCTGTACACAAAATATGCCACCAAGCGGAAGAAGTTCCACAGGGAGAGTTTTGAGGCCAGGCTGAGGGTAGCTGCACTGGATCATAACCTCAATGTAAAAAGAGCTGGAGCTAAAACAAAAGAGGGCAAACATCAGTTCAAACACCAGTTCTCCAAAAGTGCAGGAGGCTACGTGGTGACACCAAGAAGGGTGGAAAAGGACTTCACCTTTCGACAGGACATTGTGCAGAGTGTTTTGAGTAGGGCTGAGGCTGTGTCCATCCGTGCAGCACTCCTCCAGCACAACACTGAGAAATCGCCCACTCTGGCCGAGCACAAAGGTGTAGCGAGACCTGAAAAGGCTCAGTCTGTGGCCAAACAGCTGAGTCGCTTTTAGGCCATGGGCCAGATATCCTAGACACAACAGAAACACAAGAGCGACAAGTTGAACATAATTACTGTAAATAGTTTTTCACTTTTTTCCCTCATTTCATTTGTTGAAGAAAAATATGTTTGCAGCATTACTGGCCACAGTTACATGTTTGTCTTCCAGTCGTAGTGCTGCCTCCGTTTGCTGTTCCAGTGAAATAAATAAGAAACACCTACCATCTAATGCTATGAGAATGTACAAATGTATTCAAATTTCCAAACAACCCATAAAAGTACTTTTTGAACATTTTGAGCACACCGCAACAATACCGTGATAATAATGATAACTGTGATAATTCTGGTCACAATAACCGTGATACAAAATTTTCATATCGTTACATCCCTAGTGAAGACTTACTTAGTAATGGTCGTCTTCCCAGTATTCAAAGCCGTGGTACTCTGGGGAGGGGAACTCAGCCCTGATGGAGGTGACCACACAGGCAGGAATGGGGACTCTGTTCCTCCGCCCAAGGTAGCCTCTGGCCCAAAGGCTAAACTGCCTGTAAGCAGTTAACCTGAACAGTCTGAGAAAAAAAAAAAACAATTGTTCACCATATTGATATCTTAGACAAGTTACCTTATAAGTTATGAAATGTCACAAACACACGTGTCTTAACTTTACAGCATAGCCCTTATTAGAAAATGCACTCAGGTAAGAATATCAAGTCAATATGCAGCACTTTAGTTTGACTTGAAACTACAAAAAATACGTTTCACTTACAACACATGACATAGCCCTCCAGTCAAAGCCTTGCACATGTTCAAATTAAATACTTTTCCTTCAAACAGTCTTAAACTGGATGTTGCATATACATACTGCCAATACATTTCTCAACTACGAAAATCTGCAGACAGGGAGGAGGAAGGCCGCAGTAACACAAGCAGAAAGCTTACCTGCTGTCAATAGGTCGTACCAGTGTCTCCGCCCGGACTTCACGGAGGGAGAGCATTGCTACCTCCAACACGTCCCTCTCACGGCAAACCATGCGGTAAGTCTGGGACAGAGTCACGCACTCAAAACCGCCGACCACGTTGTCGATGTTAGCCTCACGGCAACAAACTGACTCCATGGCGGACGGCATTGGAGAGCAGCGACCGCAGAGGCACCAGGTCGTATTTCCTGCCCTGTCCTCGCCGGGCGCATGCTCTCCGGGTGCTGCCTCTTCCGCTGGAAAAGCTTTTAAAGGCTTCTTTCTCACCGGCTCAAAGGCATAAGCCATTGGGTTGGTAGGATAAACCTCCACCACGTCGATATCAAACTCGTCCTCCGACATCTTAGCTCTCAAGTGGTCTGGATCGCAAGCGTCGCGAACTATTCCTGCACAACCGGTGACGTCATAACTGTCGTAAAATCAAGATGGCGCTGTGCGTGTGTCGTAAATACATTATTAAACTCGAGTTTTCTATTAAACGGCTGATTTTTTTCAGCGTTTTTTTATTTTAGACTCTCTACTAATTAATTTTCAGCTATGTGTGCATGCAAGTATGGTGTGTTTCATGTCCACTTTAATGTTCATTTATAGCTGATAACGAAGGGCATAAGGGCATAAGGGCATTTATACCTTACTAAATGCATTGGCTAATCAAGGTAAGGTAGCTTATTAACTGTCATACAGGTGTAGTATTGTTCAGACATTATGCTAGGTATATGATCAAATATTCAGTGCACAGCTCAATATAGTTTTCATTAAAATGAATTTAAAACAACTTACCTGATTTTCTTGACTCTGTCGGTCCATTTTTTTTATGAGAGCTGTTGTCTCGCTAGCTTCATGATGGTGACACTGTTTTCTCCATACAGCTATACAACATAGCTATTTCAATTAAAAACACGGGTGCCCGTGTATTAATTGAATTATATTTGATTTTAACAGTGGACAAAAAAAATGAAAGAAATCACATTTATTACTGCCCTGGAGATCAGGGGCTGATAAACCAGAGTGCCCGCCAGTATGTGACGCTCCGTGAACAACAGCAAATACACCCATGAACAAACAGGGATAATCTGATTGGACAATACTAGTCGGCCTTCTATTGGTTGGTCCACAAAAAATTCGAGTGCAGACAGAGATCTGTGAGCAAAAATTTCCTCAGCGCGAGAGGAAGAACCGGAGTGTGAGCGCAGGAAATCTGCGCGAGCAGCATTATATCCGAGCACGAGGACACAGTTTGAGCACGGGCAGCATTATAAATGAGCATGAGGACACAGTTTGAGCACGTGCAGAGCACGTGCAGAGCAAATTTGAGCGCAAGAGCAGAGTTTTGAGAGACAGTATCACAAAATCTGAGCATGAAATCAATAAAATACTGCTCTCAAATCAATTAAAAATGCCCTTGATTTAAGATAGGATATTCATTCCGTAACGCTCCGTGTCCTGTTTCGACCTGCCATCACTTTCATCTGCATGTGCTGCACAGCTAATCACAAAACTCAGACACATTAATTACTCTCCACACTGCACCATGCTCGAGATTTGATTGATTTTATAATGTAATGACTGCCGGGTGGTGCCTCACATGCCGCCACATGTCCGTCTGCCAAAATGAGCTGCTAGAATAACAAAGCATGAAGAAACGTTAATGAATCAGAGGATTTCAGGCCCCGTAAGTCAACATTAGGAGAGTTCTCTGCAAAATGAACCATCCACAGAGCTGTTTACACAAACACTCTTTCACTGAGATTGATGCACAGCCACAACAGATGACTGATAAAAACAGAAGCAGGAAGAAATTTGGAGGCTCTTAGCCTATCTTAGTGCAAAAGCAAAGAAAAACAGCTGCTTTCTAGCCCTTCTTAGAGCAGGATAAGGATGTGTCCTTTATTTTCCACTGCAATCAAGCTGTGGTTACAAACCTGAACACATTAAACCTTAAGGAGATCCCAGTTTCTCAGGGGAGCAGAATGCTGAAAGCAGCAAATGTTTCAGCAGTGATCATCGTCCAGCTAAACAAAACAAAGAAGAGTGGCAAGGCTTTATCTGAAATACTGAACCACAGTAAGCTTCAATCCAAGCTGAAACCCCAGAGCCAGGCCAAGGCATGAGAAAACTTAAGATTTCACGGTTAAACAATGTCGTTTATTTGGTATTTCTCAGTGAAACTGAATAGGATGCATGCCAGTCTAACTGAAAGAAATAGTGGAAATAGCATTGTGGTCATGCTAATTCAGCAAAGAATAGCTGTTAATTTGAATGGTTTAAAATTTATTTAGTTTGTAAATACCAATGGTTTTAAACTGTAAAATTGACAGGTTTCTCTGGAAAGCTGTTAACATTTTTACTGTATTTCTCTGGCAACCACAAATGCTATTTTTTCCCATATAAATAACAGGATTTTTTTTTACAGTGTGTGTGTGTATATATATATATATATATATATATATATATATATATATATATATATATATATATATATATATATATATATATATATAGACTTTTTTTTCTACAAAAACAAAACTTTGTGTCAACAAAGTGCTGCTGCCAATGATGTAGCTCTAGTGATTCTTACTAAGGTCAAAGTAAACGTTATTATTCCCGAGGGGCAGTTTGTTCTGCAGCCAGCAGTATCACACAGACAACAAGCCAACAATAAATACAATTAACAGTCCGTTTAAGACAGTAAATACAGTGACAACATTACAAAGGGTTATTAAGCGGAACAATGGCTGCTGGAACCAAAAAATTCCTCACCCTATGGTCCTACATTTAGGAACACTGTATCTGCAACCATCTGTAACTGGCAATGTGTGTTTCCATCTGTACAATGTTTGCTTGATGTCACATTTAAAACCGCATCCCTACGTAACTGTACTGATAACTACCTTGCCTTGGCACGTTGTGTCCAGGAAAAAGTTGTTTAGAACAAAGAAAACTTGTGTCAATCTGGTCTCCATTCTTAAACACACACACCTCGCAAAAAGTAATTTACAACAGTGTGCAGAGATTCCAGGTAACAAGGTGGCAAGGGAGTCCAATTAAAACAGATCCTCCTCACAGCATCTCTAACAGTCTGAAGTAAGTGTTGTTGGTCGATGTTTCAGATGGTTGGAAAAATGTGTATATTGAGTCTAAGTGACATGAAACCAGCAGACAAATTGTTACAAATGGCAAGTTAATTCTTTTGTTGAAAACAATCAATGATTATAGAGTGAAACGTGCATATGCCAACTTTAATAGATTGGTGTTTTCAGGTTGATATTTGGACCATAAACTGAAAAATTATATAACAGATGATTCAGAAAATGTTCACACACACACACACACGCACACACACACACACACACACACACACACACACACACACACACACACACACACACGCACACACACACACACACACACACACACACACACACACACAAATGGGTGTGTGACCTTTCATCTGTCTCTGCCATTATTCTGCACTTGTTAAGGTGAGACAAATTACACCTTTATCATCACATTACTAGGGGTAACAGCCGACCTTTCTGTGAATCCTTGAAGACATGAAAACACCTGAGGTGGTTTTCGGAGCACTGAACGCAGATTCATTCCAGCAAAGGTTCCGGTTCTCTCTCTCATCTTCTCGTTCTTATATTTAACTTTTAAAACCTGTGAATTTAGATATTTTGGGGAAGATACTTCTCCGTGAAATGTGCTTTTATGATTAACCCAGATGTAAATCAGTCCTGTTTGATATTCATTGGAAAGAAATAAGGCACTGAGCTGTGATTTAATCCGGAGAGAAGAATGCAAATGAGGCGACACACTTTGGGATGAAATCAACTCTTGGAATATGTTAATGAATAAAAGGAAGAAAGTCTCAAAAAGTCGGAGAAACACTGTGATGAAAGAACTATTAATTATTGGTCAAAATGTATTGATTCTCCTCTTCACACGGTAAAGTTTAGTTCGAAGCGCACTATTCTTTGACTATCTGTTGTACTCCTAGTATTTAACACACACACACGCACACACACACACACCCCTTAGGAAAGAAAAATATATTGCAGAATATTGGAAAATATCATGTCATATATTAGGTTATATATTCCCATATATGAGGTTTAGTATTTATATTTTCCAATATATTGCAATTTATGGAAAGCGGCAATCATTTGTATATTTTGCAATATACTGCAATATATTTCATGAATATATAATATATTGTATATGTGCCCTCAGTATATTATTCCATGTATATCATAATATATCAATAATATATTGCAATACATTTCAAAAAATATATTGGTACACATATTTTTCTTTCGTAAGGGACCCACACACACACACACACACACATACACACATACACACACACACACACACACACACACACACACACACACACACACACACACAGGCTGCCCTCTCTGCCGGGTTTGTTTTACCTCTACAGCCTTGTAAAAAGACAGGACTCTGTCATGCGTTTCACACTTCCTACACCACGCCGGAGGCTGGGTAAGATTTACAGGCGCTGTCAGATCTGTGTGATGTATGGTGTTCCTATGCACAACTGCTACAGGTGAGGATGGCTGCTGCAGACGGCATGTGGACGCGTCAGGTTGTAAAATGAAAAATCTCCCCATATAGCTCAGTGATACCAAATAACTCATTTCACTCGCTATCAGCACTTAACGAAAATTAGAAAAACTGACAGGGGTTTTTTGTTTGTTTGTTTTTGTACCAGTGCACCTTATTTTCAGAAACATCCACTTCCTTTGTTGTGCTTCAGACAAGGACATTTTACAGATATAAAAACAGATCATAGAAATCATGACGTGCCAGGAACTCTAAAAAAAATAAAATAAAATAAACAAGTCAGGGCAGTTTCTCCAACAAACAGACCTCCACCATAATTATTGACAAAGCTGATAAGACAAGTCCTGTAGAGAAGTCCTCCAAAACACTAATTTCCTGGGTGAATATTTTCAACATGTTTTGTTCCAACACAACATAAGAGCAAGTTATCACAGTGAAAAAAAAAAAAACAGTCACAATGATTACCTTAGTGACTAGAATTTGAGACAATGTTTTTTTTGTTGTAAATAATGTGGAAAAGTGGGGTGGTCTCATGATCAGGGTTTCACTGTTGACACATGCAGATCATAGACTGTATACAGAGTGGACAGCATGGCTCCACCATTAACCATTGTACAGTTTTGAAGCCAAAATATCCTCGCCAGGGGCGCCGCCATTGTACAGCCAGAGTCTGCGCTGTAGAGACTATGAGGGGCTCTGAAAGAACCTGAGTGCAGCCGGGCTATTAATTTTTCTTCCTTTTTTTTTCCTTCCAAGAGTCTAATCTCTTCTTGGCTTTACCTCCAGACACATTTTACAATCCCAAAGACATAAACAAGGGAATATCCCCACAGCAAATGGATGTGAGAAACATTTCTACCAGGTGTACTAATTTTTTACAGTTTGACCTCAGCCCATCTGGAATGATTGGAGTGACAGAGATTTTGACCTATACTGCAGCCAGCCACCAGGGGGAGCAGTTTTTGCGGAGACTCCACTTTGCACCAAGCAAGATAATGTCCATTTTTATACATTTATATAGTCTATGATGCTGATAGCTGTCCAGGGTCGTTACTCAAGCGCAACATCAGAGGGCGCCAGCTTTTTGTAAAGCCAGTGACCTCACTGTGGCTGTGGTCACCTGTCAGTCACAGCAGAGACGCAGTGACAGGAGATAAGACATAGACAGGCCTGCCGATTGTCCAGAGAAAGTGAACCAAATGATGGGAGAGTTCACAGACAACAGCTAATTTTAAGATAATGATGGTCAGCGCAGCAGACATTAGACAACTGTCAGGCAGTTATAGAGAGAGTTATAGAGCGAAATATCCAAGATGACATGTCCAAAAAGACCATCTGAAAAGTGTTTACTTCAAAAGAAAAGTTTATCATGGTCCTAAAAGTGTTTGTTCCCAAGAGACTGACAGGAGCGTGTGTGTGTTTGGTATTGAGAAATGTAACAAAAACATGCCCATCACCAGAGCTGTCATCAGAACTACATTTGAAACATAGAACTTGTATTTAAAGCCAAAAATAAAAGCAGTCTCTGATTATTAGTTCTTTGAGGATGTCCTTCAAAAACAGCTTGCCACCCACACAACTCTGCTCCAGAAATAACCAGGTAACATCTCAGATGTATACAGTATAATAACTGAATTTCTTGACCAACAGTCTTTTTCAAATTAACTGGTTCAGCTAAGGGCTGAAGCCGTGCACACCATGTGCAGATACAACCTGCTGCCACGTCTTCCTACTCCTCTGAGGAAAGATGTGAGAAGATGAAATAATCCAAAAAAGAAAGAAAGCAGTAATTTCAACATATGAAACCATGAAAAGCTTTTTCATGTGTGCACATCACTGCAGGAGAGCAACTACATCACTGGATGGACAAAACTTTATACATGATGGGCAGTGAGTTGGCACTTCAACAACAACAATATTTGGAAATCTAAACAAACTAACTTTATATAACGTTTATATTTTGAGAAAACTGGAAGAATTATGTTCTGGGAGTTTTTGTCTTAACTTTGGTAAAAAACTGAGGCACATTAAAATGTAGGCGAAGCGTTTTTGAGCCAGAGCAAAGCATGCAGGTGCAGCCGGGTTCACTGTCAGTGAGCGACTGCAAAAGCTGACAGAGTATTTATAAGAAGAACCATCACAGACTGCACAAAACTGAAAGAGGAAGTGTTTGTGTTTTTTTATTTTGAGTAAAACAGTCCTATTAGGCCTAAGGCGGGGTTATGATTCTCACAAGAATGTGATGCAAAGAAATTAGACGCGCAGAATTAGCACAAGAAAACAGGTGTGGCTTTCATACTTTTTAACACACCCACTGCCAAACAGTAGGGGGCGGTGTATCGTAAAAGCACGTCTACCACAGCACTAAACTAGGGGAGAAGTTGATAACACTGTTTGCAACTTTTCTTTTTCAACAGTTCCTAGTCTGTGCAGAGTTTTGCCATGAATTGTTCATTACATGGTTACCACGGAGATCTCTCTGTGATGTATCATATACCACAATTTTTTGTACTTCAGACACTAGGAGCTGCTTCTTTGCAAAAGTGAGACATTTTTTGAGGTGCATGACGTGGAAACTTTCTGCTTGAAAAGAACCAAACAAGGGGGCGGGACTGCTAAACTGACATTACTTGTGCACATGAAGCCAGGCAGACACTTCAATTATAAACCAAGCTCTGATATGAGTCATGTTCACCTGACAAGTCCAGAAAAATGTCTTATTTTCAAAGAAAAAATGCACTTGTGTAGTTTTTTAACTGAATTGTCTTTATTCTAAGAGACATGACACGTTGATTTTCAAACTGCTTTGGAAGATTTTTAAGAAATTCAGGCATCATTATCGTCTTTGAATATCTTGTAATGAGCCATTTTTCTGTCATAATAACATGATGTGATTGCAGTGTTTTGATTACCTGTCTATCAAAGGGTCATCACTTCAAGGATAATAAATGTTTAAAAATCTGGATTTCTTACAGTGATATCTGTGGGATTGTAATCAGAAAACAACAGCAGCTGATGTTGATGTGAGCACTGATGACAGATACACTCGAACACTGACATGCTTCAGCAGCACATCAGCTGTTTGACGATTATCTCTGATCATTACAATCTGATCTTTTTCTTGTTCATCTGACTCCTGTGTGGATAACAAACTGTACAATGATTGATTTAATGTAGGATCTGTCTCTGAAACAATACGTTAGCTAATGTTTACCTGGACTGACTGGTTTATGACCTGAGTGTTGAGGAAGAGTTTCACCTTATCAGACACAGATCAGAGTCTGAGGAGGTTTGAAGCTCTTCAGCCTCATTTGAACACGTTCAACACAGACTACAGCGGCAGGGATCACCACAGCGTCACAGTCAGAGCTCTGAGTCTACTCTGGTTTGATGCCTTCAAATCAACCAACACAGCGCAAGTAGAGACTGATGTTAAATACCTGAAACCTTCAGGTGAACAAACAGCAGCTGGAGAAGTTTTTGTCTTACCTGTTGAGACCCCAGAATCTCCAGGTGTGCTTGAAAGTGCTTTAATCCAAACTGCAAAGTGCTTCCTCAACATCCACCTTCCATCTCCTACAAGAAAGAAGTAGCTTGTGAGTTTGAGGGAGGAGGGAAAGGAGAAGAAAAACTCTGACTCCTCCCCTCACAGGGAGCAAAGTTCAGCTTCCTGGTGTGCAGGGCGGAGCGACACTGTCCCAGGGTTGGTCAGAGTGTGGAGAAAGTAAAGGGATAGGAGTGGGCTTATAATGACATGTTCTCTGTAGCGGTCATTGTACACCTCGCTGTGTCGGGGAGCAGCGCTGAGCAGACAAAGAAACTGGTTCTGCAACTTTTCGGATCACAGCAGAGAAGCCGGAGCTTTCCATGACTCAATGAATGGATGTACTTTAAACAGTCACAAAGACAGAGAGCCAGCTACCGTGTAGCAACTTGTGGGACATCATGGCTGCTGTCTGCAGGGGCGTGTGCAGGCTTTGGGACTGGGGTGGCCCAAACTGGAGCAGGGGTGGCCAGGACACAAGTGTAACCTCATACAAATGAAAAGCTCTCACCCTCTGTCTAAACATTTTACTTTAACAACTACCATTTAGTTGTTGCATCCCTGTGTTTAAATAATCCAAAAAAGAAATCCACAGTGAAGCAGCACAGAGGTTTCAAGGCAGTCTTTTTCAACCTTGGGGTCATGACCCCACGTGGGGTTGCCTGGAATTCAAATGGGGTCGCCCGGAATTGATAAAAAAAATGAAAAGATAAAAAAAAATACTAATATATTTTTTAATGATTGAATAGGCCTATATATTTCATTTAACTTAAAACACCACACATTTTCCCCTATAATGATGATAATTATTATAATGATAATAATAATAAAAAAACAAGTTAAAAAAAATGCAGTATATATTATTTATGAAGTCAAAGTAGCGCCCTGACTGGATGTTACGTCGGAGATGAGACGCGCTCTCTCCACCACAGCACCTGACTTTGAAAACACAAAAACACAAATTAACGGACTACCACCAAAATCTCATATCGGTCTGCATTCACGCTTTATTTAGAGAATTTTCAACGCGTTACTTTCACACATAAACACCACTAAATAAAGCTCTAGTTCTCATGGTGTCGTAAAACGGCGCTTCCTCCACTGCAGAGCCACAGCTGGCTACAAGGCACTCGTCACTTAGTGTATCAGTCCATGCGCGGCGTGCCAGATATTAACAAACGCAGGTAGTCTGCCAGGACGAATTATGCAATAACAGCCTAAAAATGAGTGATTATGAGAGCTAGGACGACCTGCCGCTCACTTTGAATAAAGCGTGAATGCAGACCGATATCAGATCTTTTTTTTTGTTTTTGGTCAAGTAAAATATGGCCCCGTCTAACTGCAGAGGAAACCAGCAGAGGAGCAGGGAGGGGGTGTTTGGTGCAAGCGCTCTGGGCTTCTGCTGCACAAAAACACTGCTGTAGGGGAAATTTCTGCCCTAAACCTTGTGATATGACCCAACTTGTTCCATTCCGGAGTATCACTTAAAATATGGTGAGTTGAGGGAGACAGTCACTCACAATACATAAAAGACACGAAAAACTCTGAAGCTGAAACTGAAGCACAGTGGTTTATTCTTAAAATGTTCATTGTTGCTGGTTCAAGATGCTGCAGCTCTTTCATGATTAATTGTTTGAGTTATTTGTTCAGTATTAATTTGCAGCCTTGTAAATATAAGCTCCACTGAATGTACATATCCTGACTCGGGACATTAAAATTCTCAACCTAACTTTCTTGCCTCATCCATACTAGTATACGTTATATAGCCTTAGTGTTGGTTAAAATGAAGGTTTATTAATATATATATATATATATATATATATATATATATATATATATATATATATATATATATATATATATATATATATATATATATTTATTAATATATATATATATATATATATATATATATATATATATATATATATATATATATATATATATATATATATATATAAAACGATTACATAAACAAAATCAATTTTTTAGCAAAAAAAAAAAAAGGTTTGTTTTAGGTGTCTGGGGTTGCCAGAAACTTGTGATGTGAAAATGGGGTCACAGCCCAAAAAAGGTCGGGAACCACTGTTTTAAGGTTAAGGACTCTAAAGAAAGATATTTGTCCAAAGATACAGTTAAGCCCAAAGCCCAATTATGTTAAATTTAACACAAGTCCTGCTAAAAAATAGCCAATCACAGTTTAGGACTTTGAGGTAGCCAATCATATTTCAGAGGGGTAGTGCCCCCCCCCATCTGCCTCTCTGGACACATCATTGTCTGCATGGAAACTGTGTTTGTAGCACATATCAAACAGACAGTTTCAATTTTCAAAGTTGCAAGACAAATTTTGAAAGACACATGACGATATTTCCGGTGTTAGTTTTATTCCAATGGACTGTCTCAGTATAAATACAGGGAGTTCTCTGAAACCCTGTTTGAACCTCTATATATCAAACTCATATATTACTTATATATTGCAATAAATGGGATAATAAAAGCTTAACTTATGTGGTAAACAGGAATTCAGTAATTATTTCTGGTAGCATGTATATAAGTTCAACAACCTGGCGAAATTCATGCAAGTTAGTTTTTAAAGACAAAGAAGCAGTTAGGTCAGGTGTTTACAGCTAGTTTTATATAAATATATATATATATATATATATATATATATATATATATATATATATATATATATATATATATATATACCGTAAAATACCAAATAGTAGCCGGGGCGTTTATTTGGGACCGGGCGTTAATTTGGAACAGGCGTTTCGCAGAAAATAACATTCAGCGGAAGTGGTAACATCTTCTTCTTTGACTTTTCAAAGCCTCCTCATCTTTACGTTGTTATTGAATAATTCGTCCTGGCAGACTACCTGCGTTTGTTTATGTCTGGCACGCCGTGCGTGGACTGATACACTAAGCTGCGAGTGTCTCGTAGCCAGCTGTGGCTCTGCAGCGGAGGTAGCACCGTTTTACGACATGATGAGAACTAGAGCCATATTTAGCGGTGTTTTGGTGTGAAAGTAACGCGCTGAAAATTCTCTAAATAAAGCGTGAATGCAGACTGATATCAGATTTTTTCGGTGGGAGTCCGTTTATTTGTGTTTTGGGTCAAGTGAAATATGGGCCCGTCTGAGTCTGCACTCAGACGGGGCAGACGAGCAGACGAGCAGGGAGGGTGCTGCTGCACAAAAAACACTGCTGTAGGGTCATGTGTGTGCCGAATCGATTACGTCGATCTGAACGGATCACAGATCAATCATGATCCGTTGCACCACTACTGATAAGGTGCAGTCTGATTATGTTTCTTTTACAAAAATCAGTTTTTCAAGAGTCAACTGTCAGTTGTGAGCTCAGCGTTTGCATGTGTGTTCTGTAACTACAACCGTGGAATGAAAAAAAACAACAAAAGAAATTGACTGCGGCTCGTAGGCTGCACCGAGTAACTTACCATACCCCCGGCGTTTATTTGGAACGGGCGTCTATTTTTCTAAACGTGCTGCTACACCTGGCGTTTATTTGGAACCCAGCGTTTAATTGGAACCCGGCGTTTATTTGGTATTTTACGGTATATATATATGTGTGTGTGTGTGTGTGTGTGTGTGTGTGTGTATGTATGTATGTATGTATGTATGCATATATGTATGTTCGTATGTATGTGCTTCATGCTGAGGTGTTTTTTTTCTTGATCTCAAACTACGCCCCCTCTGGAACATAATGAATGAAATTGAGTTTTTTTTCCCCTCTCCTCTCCCAATGTTGTCATTTCTTATCTATTGCAAAGGGGCATTGGGTAGCTGGCAGGCTCCTAGGTTTCATCTCATTTCTGTTTTTCCCCATGTTTGTTTTCTTATATGTCTGAAAGGGATGTAACTGATATAGAATTTCCTCCTCTGGGAATCAATAAAGTATTCCGATTCTGATTCTGATGTATGTATGTATGTTCGTATGTATGTATGTATGTGTGTGTTTATATGTATGTACGTATGTATGTATGTGTGTTTGTATGTATGTATGTGTATGTATGTGTGTGTGTGTGTGTGTGTGTATGTTTGATGTATGTATGTGTGTTTGTATGTATGTATGTGTATGTATGTGAGTGTGTGTATGTATGTATGTATGTATATATGTATGTATGTATGTGTGTTTGTATGTTTGTATGTATGTATGTTTGTATGTAGTGTAGATAAATAGTATATCATCCAACAGAAACACGTTCAGAAACACACAGATCTTAAAAATAATCGGCTTCCCTGCACCCAACTTGTCTGAACTCAACAACAAAGCCATCACACTTGACCCCAGCCCCCCCTTGTGCTCATTCTTCACACTGCTCCAAAGGGCAACATCCCGTTTAGAAAAATGAAGCCTATATGTGGAAGTGCTAAAAGCTGCTCATAGAAGATCCACTTGAGGTGGGCTACAGAAAAAACAGAAACCACGTACACACCAATACAAAAAATCACTGACTTTTGCAGCATTCAAAACATATTTACAGCCTGGTTGGAAAAACAGCGAAGGGCTGAGACACTGATTTCACTATCAGCACACACTTTAAAAGGGGTGAATTCTTTTTTAACTCAGTTCAAAAGATATTAGGATTGTCTGTTTGTTCAAGCAGAGACACAGCTCAGCTCATGTGACTGGCGGGAGCCATGAAGCTGTTGGAAAGGAAGCTTAGAGCTGGTGTCATATCCAATATGGCCAATTCTGCTGATCGGCTTTATTTCATTGTATCAAGAACAAACAGGTCATGCCGAGAAGACTACCTCCATGTTTTATACAGTGTATGATCTGGACTAAGACATAGGTCCATAACCTGGAAACGGGCACATTCCCAAGCCGATAATAAGGGTAACTTGTTGATATGTATGTGTATTTTCCTGTGAACAGACAGTGGCAACAAATTTTCTGTTAAGGACAGTAAAGATCTATCTATCTATCTATCTATCTATCTATCTATCTATCTATCTATCTATCTATCTATCTATCTATCTATCTATTGTTGTCAATTTCTACTTGTTTTTCCCGTTTGTTGCTCTGTGATAATCACAAATAAGATGAGATAAGAAAATATAAGATCCCAGCCAGCAAAGAGAATCGGCCCCCTTCCGTAAAACCTGCGGCACTGTTGGCAGAGACTTGGTATTGGCTGAGATGAGGCAACCGCATTTCAACAGAGTCATTTTGCCACCTGCAGATAATGCTCACTCCTCCCTCCTCTGCAGGCTTTGGGGTTGTAAAACTTTTGTTCTTGTGCTTGTAAATGTTACAGGGAAAATACATTTCGGGCAAAATATTGTTTTTATATGCCATGAACATATTCCTTTATTTTTTCTAGTAATTCTTACTTTTTAAAAATTCTTTTTTCCTACTATTTCAACTGGATTTAAGCAGAGATTGGGTGATGGGCGAGGGCGCAATGACATACAGCATTAATGAGTTTGACTGCTTAGACGTTATTTCTCTCGGCATACGGTAAAAAACATAGGCTCGGCTCAAATCCTCTTTGCCGACTCCAACAATTTGCGCGGCAAGGCTCATACTGTAAAAGAAAAATAAAAAATTGTTCGGCTTGAATCCTCCTTGCCGACAGTAGACCAACTCCAACGAACTGTGCGTCGTAATTTTTTTTAAAAAATTCACCAATCAGGTCATTGCTGTAGTGACTTTAAAAGGGATTAATATTCTACCACAAATCTTTTAAATTGAGGATAATGAAATAATGAATCCGACCTTCATGGCGCAAATTGGGCGAGCTAACATGAGCATCAAGCACGGCAGCTACCACTGCGAAAGAGCTATTTAGGGGCTATAGCTGTCAATGCTTCTTCCCACTCGGATGTCAATAAACCATTGATCGTACTGATCGTACTAACATTTTGTTAGACTTTTAAAGTGTTGTGCAGAGAACTGTCAAGACTCACAATCAGGACGGTATCTTTTAAACCCGCTTTGTAATGTCTCCCGCTTGTTTAATATTTTATGTTAACAAACAAAAATGTATTGGCCTGCACTTTTTTTGCTGACTGGGGTAACACTTAACCCACAAGGGGGCAATTGTATTCAATTGCAATAATTATAAAATTGGGAACATGTTAAAACAAGATACTATAAACTAAATCTACTCAATAAAAATAGAAAAAAAAGAAAAGAAAACAAAGCTAAGACATAAATAGACAACTGACACTCCAGTATTAGTGAGAAGTGACAGTAACAAGTGGCACAGTGGGTGTAGAAGGTGTTGCTCTCTTAATAGTGCGCACACAAGAGACTGAGGAGCTCAGGACGCGGTCACACTGGCCAATCGTGCCGTGC
The DNA here is from genome assembly GCF_033239565.1 of Halichoeres trimaculatus. Taxonomy (NCBI): domain Eukaryota; kingdom Metazoa; phylum Chordata; class Actinopteri; order Labriformes; family Labridae; genus Halichoeres; species Halichoeres trimaculatus. The sequence continues at coordinate 36,350,787 of NW_027437189.1, read as the reverse complement.
CTAAGCACGCTTCAGCCGTAAAGCACGTTTGGAATGGCCAGTGTGACCACAACTGAGCCGTGCTCAAGCACAATTCCCTTCCGTTACTTCATGCACAAGCACGAGCACGCGGACAGCGCGTGCGATCCATTACCTCTGATCGCCGCGAGCACATCTCTCGACAATCATTCTAAACAAATCTAGCACCTTGGTAGAATGGGCTTATTGTGTTACCCATCTGCCCCAGCTCGTCGTGGAGAGGGAGAGGGGATTTCCAGGGTTGCTTAAATTTTGACTTTCATTCTCCTCTCCCCCACTGCATTAGAAATACAACACAAAATACCCAAACTGCCTGTAAGATAACACTACCAAGTGCCCTGAAATCAAGAATAATAGAGGTTTATCTGGTTATGTGTAGTTAAAAAAAAAAGAAGAAGAAAAAAAGAAAAAAAGGCTATAATCTAACGACAAATATTCTCTCATCTCAATAAGGTTCAAACTAAAAGCCTGTAGTTCCTCCTCCGGGCGTCAGGTGGCGCTGTCCGTAAGGGTGCTGCTCAGTCTCTCATTCAGAATAACATTTCCGGTGTTCATCACAAAGCAGTTTGTTAGCGAGATATCAGTTCGAAAACTGGAGAGATGACATTTTTCTGCATATCATGACTTTTAAAATATAGCGACTGCATGTAATATTTTACTTTATGTTATTTTGCTGGGGTTTTGTCTCTCTTGTGAGGTGTATTTTAGTCAGATTGAGCAGTTAGCAGTTGCTAAGCTAACGCTCTGAGTCCTGTCTGGAAGAAAACAAACATGCCAAACTTCAGCGTCAGGATCTTCACTCTCTGTCATGATTTCTCTTTTTTTTATAGGAAATAGTTTGTCTAATGTTTGATAAGGATGCCACTCGCTCCTGCTAATCAGTCTCAGTTGATTCGGTCCCGTCAGAAGGATGAATATTATCAAACCTTTCTGAGGAACAACGCTAACGAAGCTTTTCAAACACTTGCAGGTAAATCTATGGAATGTTTCATATATACAAACATATGACTAACATTGGGGAAAAACTGTAACTATAGCTATTGTTTGTCTTTATAACCCGTACATTACTTTCCCATTGCTCTCCACTGGCTGTGCTCCCTACCTGGTGCATGAATAGAACCATGAGCTGCCTTTTAACCAAAGCTTTTTACTGCTTTTGCCTTTACGCCATTTCTACTTTCTTACTTATCTGTATCTTAACTGTAAGATTTACCTGTTTTTAAATTATATTCCAAGATTTACGACTCTGCTTTACCTTGCAGTCACATCAAAATTTATCATTGTTATTTCTAGTATTTTTAAAAGTTAACTTTGATTATTTTTTGTAAAAGTGACAATTTTCATTGTGTGTTTTTTTACTTCTTGTTTTATTTTTACCATCATAATTTCATCTTCTTTTATTTATTCATCTAATTTCTTAATTTTGTTGTTTTTATTTTTCCCTACCGTGTATGTTCCCCTCTTTTTCTTAATTACTTCTTACCTCTGGTCCTCATGGTATCAGTCTATGTTGAGCTTTGTTGCTGCCTCAGTTTGCTATTCTTCTTCTTCTTTTTCTTCTTCGTCTTCTTCGTCTTCTTCTTTTTCTTTTATTAGTTATTATTATTGTTGTTTGTTGTTGTAGTAGTTGTTGTTATGTTATTTTTATACCTGCAGTGTCTTCAAACAGAGGTGCCCATTGGGTCTTTGTTGTGTTACGTTGGGTTGTAGACTTTTGGAAAACCACACAACATTTAAATAATGGGTTTTAATTCTTTGGTGGATGGAGTACCTTCAGTAGAAATTCAGTCAAAGTACTGGTGTCTCTTAAAAAATGCCTCTAGTAGAGGTGAAAGAGATCCTAATTTAAATGAGTTACTAACTTATTCAGTGAATGATGAGGAAATATGATATGAGCATCTGGTATTATGTGTGCTGTGCAAATATTAGTGTATGGAGGTTAAAGTCCAAGTAATTGTATGACTGAACGGTGGCAATAAAGAGTTATAAACTCCTAACTCATAAACTACATGCCCTCTGTAAATGAACCATTTATTTTATATTCTCACTTCATGTTAATGCACAGGGCTTCATTGCCTGGCTGAGAAAACTTTAATTCTGCTCAGTTCAAAAAGACAAAATGGAGGAGGAACTGTGATTTAAATTTCAGGGCTAACAACTTTCAAAGTGTTGTCATCAATTTTCAAAGTTGGTTAAACTGCTCAGTACACTATGAATGAGCATAAATGTAGTAATAGAACAAAAATTAAATTTTTATAAAGACATAAAAAACAAAGTATATGTCACATTAATTGGTTGTAATTTCCATGAAAAGCTTTGTTTGTAAAGAGATCTCAGGAATTCACCAGACTGTGCAGAAGCTCACAGTTCTTATGTTTGTCAAACTAATGAAGCAACTGTTTGTTCACACTGGTGATAGCTGTCAGCTGTGTCAGAAAATTGACTTGTTTTCAGAGTTAAAGTTTTTTAAAATGTGTTTTTCTCTTTCTGAAGGATCTAAAAGATGGCTGGACTGGAGGAGAGAGATAGAGCTGCTGTCAGACGTTGTGTACTACGGTTTAACGACTCTCTCAGGTGCTTTTCAACAAAGGATGGCTCAAAGGCTGTCTATGCTTTGTTTGAAAGTTGCCTTTGGTTGAACATATTTATCCTCTCTAGGCTTTCAGACTCTAGGAGAAGAGTACGTCAACATTGTCCAGGTGGACCCCTCCAAACGTCAGATCCCCACACTGGCCCGACGCGGCCTCTTCATCTTCTGTCACGCCTTCTTCCCATATGTCCTGGATAAGGTCCTGGTGTGTCTGGAGAACGAGCTAGAGGGAGGGCAGGAGAGTCAGACGGGCATTGGCCGGCGGCAGGCAGCATCCAGATGGTGGAGCCTGGAGTCGTGGCTGAAGAGGTGGATGCGAACGGTTGTTGGGATGCTGTCAGAGCCGCAGAAGAAAGCATGTCTGCCGGTTGTGTTCGTGCTTCAGCAGAGTCTGTCCCTCCTGCACCGACTGCACGTGGCTCTGTTTTACATCAGCGGCTCGTTCTATCACCTGTCCAAGAGGATGGCTGGTATCACCTATGTAGGTGTCCACTTACATGTTCACTCTTAAAATGTATCTATGCTTTGCAGGAGCTCTTTCTCTCCTCTGAATATCCTAGGAAATGGTTGCAGGTGACGAAATGTTTGGTTTGTTCAGATGTTTCTTGTTTGTTTCTGCCACTTCTCTCACAGACGACTGTAGATGCTGGCTTGTTGAATACGTAGCTATGGGGTTGTGTGATTTGTCACCCAGACGATGATTCCTGCTGCAGATCTGAGCTTTAGATAGATCCTTTCAATGTCCTTCACAGGAAATTTGTTGCCACTGTCTGCACAGAAAAAGTACACATACACAAACAGGATGAAGTACACATACACGAACATTAACCTCCATATCCATGCCCTTACAGAAAAACTCATAGCCATGCGTTGTCAAACACATATTTACAGCATACCAGAGTCACTTGGGTCCCTTGTTCAGCAAAGTGATGGCAGAGGGGACAAAGCTCCTGCTGAAGCATGCCCGCATGATGTCAAGCCCTGTATGGCAGTGTCATCAGAGTATTAGATTTGTGTGGTGATTGATGAGGGGCTGGCGCAGTCATTAGTGTAGAGGGTGTACAGGAAAGGGCTTAAGACACACCTCTGAGGGGCTCCGGTGTTGGTGATGGTGGAAGAAGGTGTTATACTGCCCATTCTAACTTCTTGTAGCCTGTCAGTGAGAAGACTATAGCCGCGTTTCCACCAAGCAGTCCGGTTCGGTTCAGTATGGTTTGGCTCAGTTTGGTTCAGTTAAGCCTGATCCAGTTTCCGTTTCCACAGCAGTGCCCTCTCGTGGTAGGCTGCATATGTAAGCCGGATGCCGAAAGCCTCAACTGTTAAATAATAGTGTGACGCCATTGCAGCGTGACACAGTGTACCCCGCTACTAAATCCAACGAAGAAGAGAAAAGTAACGCAGTTAACAAAGAGCAACGATGGAGGACATGCAGCATTTCGTCCTCTGTGATTGGCATGTAGCTCTTTGATGCAAAGAACAATCAAACTTTGTTTCAGAGAAGTCTGTGAGCCAGCAGGAGAAATACAGCCGCTGCTGTCACACAGGAAGTGACCATTCTTTCTACCAATCAATGGTCTGCAGTATTGTAGCTCCACCTTCTGGGATCGGATTGGTTCAGTCTGGCATCCATACCAAAGGGTCCCAAAAAGTGTGACGGCTCAACTCGGTTATTTAGGGATCTGTCCCAGGATAAGTCAGTGGCAACGCCACAAAATGCGCGCTGTACTGAGATGAACCGAACCGGGTCTGCTTGGTGGAAACCCACCTTATGTATCCAGTAGGGCTGCAACGATTAGTTGACATAATCGGCTACGTCGACGATAAAAATTAATCGAAGCAAATTTTAATAGTCAATGCGTCATATTATTGTTTTTATTGTCGTTGTCACATGGTGAAATCAAATACCAATGGGTAATACTTATCTGTAACTTCAGTTCACAGCGTGAGGTGCTGTGTTATTGGTAGGGCTGCACGATTATCGCAATCGCAATGTCAGCACATGCAATTACGTAATCGCAAAAGAGGTTATCGCAATCGCAATCGCAATGTCGGCACATGCAATTCAGATTTTTCTCCATGATAACCAAGCAAGTCTGTAGACTCATCATGACACAACTTTTTTTATTAAATCGCAAGCACAATCGCAATCGCAATATTGTCCACCTAATCGCAAATCGCACCTTTTCCCCAACGCAGCACTAGTTATTGGATACTTTTATGGGAAAAGGTCACTAAGTTCATACGTGAGGAATATTGATGAGGAAAATCTCCATCCCCAGAGAGCGCTGTGCCCTGTCGGAGGCTCTGCATCTCCGGCCTGGACAGCCTGACAGCTCCCGGAGTTTAGCGTCTGATAGCGTGATTTAGAGAGTCTCCTTCACTCTCTGTTACAGACTGTTTTTCAAGATCTGAGTCACAAACTAGTGTCAAAGCTCTCCTAACTTTTGAAAAGAGAGGACATTTATCTGATGGAGCTCTCACTTTTAAGCTCACACTGCACCGGTAACACTCAGCGCGGGAGGAGGAGGGGCGGAGTGCGCATGAGCGAAATAGCGCATGTAGAGAAACGAAACTAAACGCGTTGTCATGGAGAGCTGGGAGAGAGTCAGACGGGATCATACAGAGAGCAAAGCCCCAATCAGCAAATAAACATTAGAAAACAAGACCAAAGTCACTAATAAGAGGTCTGTCCTGCGTACAACAACTTCATTTCCCTGTTACCTGCTTCATTCATTTTGAGATTAATTTAATTTTTTTGGATAGTACTTATTAGGGCTGGACGATATGGCTGAAAAATAGAAATCTCAGATTTTTTTCACAAAAAATTTGATTTACGATTTTTTGACGATTTTTTTTTTCCTTTAAAAAAAACAATAAGTACATATGACAGAGAAAACTCAAAAACAGTTTTGTTTTGATTTTGTCAAAAACTTAATAAAACTAACCTCTATTTGACTCTTGGAATTTGAATTTTCAGCTCTTCTGTTTCAGTAACTTCAACTTGTAGTTTTAAAGGAGGCAGACTTATTTACATTCACAGTGAAAGCTGCACCATTTTGGTCGTTTTGAATTTAAAAATACTGCAAGGAAAAGCATGTACGGTACTGTTTCAGTGCACTACAGCGCTATTCAGTTATATTCTAGGGTTAAATGATTAAAAAATACACTTAATTTCTGTTTAGTTTTATTTTTTAAAGTTGTAGACTGTTTATCCTTTAATTTTAATACAAACAAATATGTAAAAATAAAAGCTATTTATTCAAGTTTGGGCTCACAAATTCCATGCCTCCCTACATAAGTCAGTTCCCTGGTCGGGCACCCCAGTCTAAAAAGTCTGGTCCGCCCCTGCTTGACAGAGCACACCTGATGCTGGTTCGTTATGTTGCTCTGTTCGTCAGCAGATGGATTTATGCTAAATGGAGGATTTAGTTGGCGGAGCAGAGGGAGTTGCAGGGAAAGACAGGACTCAGATTTACCCAGACTTCTCAGTCATGTCTGTCCGAGCAGCGCGCCGCTCTGTTCGATCGCCTATCGTCGTCCCGTCTCCCACCCCGCAGTCTGTTTTCACAAATCATGATCCATCCAAATTACCATAAGAGGGGATTTTCTTTGGTAGAGGAAGGATGTTCTGAGAAAAACTAATGTATATATCTTTACTATCTAAATCTCAAAATGTTCAAAGTATTAACTTGAAGAGCAGCAGGTTTTACGCACGTCAATCACATCATTAATAATAGTCTGCAGGTGAACATTAAAGGGTCCTGGCTTTGTAAATGTTTCAGTCAAAGATCTAAACTCCTGAAAAGTGACAGATAGAAAACTGAGGATTGGAGGAAATGGATTTGAACGTTTACTGACGAGAGGTGTAGTTTATATCAACCTCTTTGGGTTGTTGATACGGACTATGAGGAACACGTGTCCGTCAAGGTGCTGGGTGTCAAAGACGCGCAAGAACATTTTTATGACATTTAGGTTTCTGTTGTTTTGTTCGTGAACTGTTAAATAACGCTACACACGCTGAGTCAGCACTTCGGTATAAAAGGTGCGCAACAGTGGTGAGAAAAAATTCGAATTTTTCATTTTTTAAATCGTCCAAGAGGAAAAATTTGAATTAATCGATATAATCGATATATCGCCCAGGCCTAGTACTTATATTTTTTTATGTCATCATGAATGAAATAAAGACAAACAAACATGACACAGGGCTGACCAATCAGAGGTGAGAACCTAATTCTGGGTAAATGCAGCGAAAATGCAACACACACGTTGAGTTATAAAGGTCTGCACATTTTAAAGGCCAAATTAGGTTGAGACACAAAATAACAGTGATTAATCAACTAATCTATTGATTAGTCGACTTAAAAAATAATTGTTAGTTGCAGCTGTAAGAGTAAACAGACTGGCCTTTTTATTTTTTTTTTATTTTGTTCTATATTTTGCATTTTGCTGTGCGAAACAGTGTTGTTTATTTGGCTCTGTTATGAGAGAGATCGTTTTGGCATTTATTTGGGATACATTATGGTTTTGAAATAATTGAACAACAGAAAAATAATCGTCAAACTAATCACCCAATTAATCATTAGATTAGTCGACTAATTGATAAAATAATCGCCCGATTAATTGTTTTAAAAATAATCGTTTACCCCTCCCCTTCTCATTCACTGGATACTAGGGCTGGCCCTAGTATCCAGTGAATGAGAAGGGGAGGGACGTTGAGATGGTGAAGCTCCCTGATCATCTGATGATGCTGGATGGTGTTGGAGACAGAACTGAAGTCAATGAAGAGGACTGTGGCGAAGTTACTGAGTTTTTCCAGGTGTTGCAGGAGGGAATGTAGGAGGCATGCCACAGCATCCTGTCTCCCCCTTTAAGCCTTGTATGCAAACTGATAACTGTCCAATTGCGGTCTGACTATTGGGAGGATGATGTTGAGTATCAATTTTTCAAGGCATTTCATGATTACTGAGGTGAGTGCAACTGGTAAATAGTGGTTGGATTCTGAGGGACAGGGTTTCTTGGGTACAGGTATGATGGTGGATGTTCTCCATAGAGTTGGAACTGAGACTTGTTGGAATCCCAGAAGATAGAGTGAAGAATGGGATAAAGCTCTGTAGCACAGTGCCTAAGCACTCGTGCCTCGACACCATCCGGACCTGAAGCCTTGCCAGGTTTGCACCGTTTCAGCTGCAGGCGCACGTCCTCTACTGTGAAAGGAGCAGCATGAGGTGGTTCTTGGATGGGGATGGTTAGTTTAAGCAGTGATCTTCATTCCGGGGTGTAGTTGATTGTGTCAAACGGCCATAAAATGTGTTCAGATTTTCAGCAAAGTGGCTGGGTCAGTTATCGCAGTGGGTCTTGTTTTGGGGATATAGCCACTAAGTGTTCTTACCTTGTTCAATATGGAACCCCAAAAGATTCATAATTAAATAAATAAAAACAACATTTTGAAATAAATACCATTTTGATGAAATAACAGACAAGCATATAATATGGCAATTAAATTGTGAAATAAGGCAATGCTATTATGAAATATGTTTTATTATCCTTTAATATCGAATTCTTATAATTAAATATTTCATGATGATCATTTAAACAATTTCATACTTTTTTAAAATAAATACTTTTTATTCATTTTCCAAGCTTTTATAAAATAAAAAAACGTTTTTTTACAAAGTCAATTTTATTTCAAAATGTTCTTTTTCACAACGGCCTCTTTATTTCATAATGTCGTTTTTCAGCATAATATCTTGGTCTGTCAATCAAAGCTTGAAGGCGGAGCCAGTTCAGTAATTGGCTGATCCTATACACAGACATTGCAGCAGCACTTGCAACATCGGTTCAAACGAGAAGACGCTAAGTCTGGAAAACCTATGAATGCATGCTACCCTTCAGAAAGAATGGCTGCAGAACAGAAGACCGTTTCCGAGTTGCTCAAGGAAGTTGCAAATCGGTTGGACAGCAGCAGAAGACCTGAGCCTGAGAAAGGACTTTAGCAGCAGCAGCGTGTTTTTAATGAGGTGGTGTCTGGAAGTTCACTAAACAACAGCCCAGCAACGACGCTACCAAATGCTAGCACAGGTCCCACCCTCTAGCTTTGATTGACAGACCAAGTCATTCTGATGAAAAAGGACATTATGAAATAAAAAAGGCCATTGTGGAAAAGGGCATTATGAAATGAAAATGGACTTTGTTAAAAACGTTTTTTTTTTAAATAAAAGCTTGAAAATTAGGTAAAAAGTAATTATTTAAAAAAAGTATGAAATTGTTAAAATAATCATTATGAAATATTTTATCATAATAATTCAATATTAAAGAATAATAAAACATATATCATAATAACATTGCCTTATTTTACAATTAAACGGCCATATTATGTATTTGTCTGTTATTTATCGAAATGGTATTAATTTCAAAATGTCGTTTTTATTTATTTAATTATGAATATTTTGGGGTTCCATAGTTCAACGCCTGTTTAGTGTTCATGCTGCTGAATTTTTGTTGTAGTTTCTGTTTGTATTGAGTTTGGCATTGATGATATTCTTTATTTGACGGTTCATGACTTTAGGTGCAACCCAGTCCTGCTTTTGATATGCAGTATGTTTTTGCCTGAAGCGATGTCTGATCTGTGGGGTGATCTAGGGTTTTAAGTTTGGATATCTTTTGAAAGTTCTTACTGGTATGGTTGTGTTGGTGCAGAATTTTATATTGTCCGTAATGACAGAAACCCTGTCATCTAAACTGCCATCTGTGTACGTCAGCGACCCCTACAATTGTGCAGTGGCGTCCCCCAACCACTGCATGACGGTATAGGTCTGTGGTTTGTAGCGCTTCAATACTGGCTTGTAACCCAGAAGTAGAACAACAATGTTATGGTCCACACAGCCCAATGGTGGATGAACACGTCTGTGATGTTGCCATAACACAAGTCCAAAATATTCTTTCCTCTCGTTGGTATGTCCACATATTGTTGGAATGATGGTAGGGCACTGTTGAGTCTGCAGCTGTTAAAATCCCCGACAAACACCAGCTGCTAGCGTAGTTAGCCACTAGCTCAGCTGCAGTAATAGCGTTAACGCTAGGAGGGATATAACCTTAGATGATCCCGACAGTGGGAACTTCTTGTGGGAGATTGAAAGGGGTGATTGGTAAGTGTCAACAGCTCCAGGTCAGGGGTACAGTAGCGTTTATGTACTTTTATCAATGACTGAAATGAGAAACCTCCTATCTGCAAAATTCACTTTTTTGAGAAAACTAAAAAAAAAAAACAATGCTGAATGCTATTTGTTAAGGATACTCAATGCATGACACACTGATTTTAGACTATTTTAAGATATTAACTGAAGACTGAATGTGAGCAGCTTTCCTTCTTCTCATCATCCAGAGTGAAATCAGAAAATTTTGCAGACAGGAGGTTTTGCACGTTAGCCATTGTGATGTTGTTACACCACCTGTTGTTGATGTACACACAGACCCCTCCACCTGCTCCCTTGGCTGGTCTGCTCCGAAGACGGTGAAGATGTCAAGTTGCACCTTGGTGTCAGGGACCACCATGTTGAACCAAGTTTCAGTCAGGGCGATCATGCAAGCCTCCCAGAATGTCCTCTCCACCATGCATCTCGCATGGAGAATGCTTATTTTATTCAATAGAGCCTGCACATTTGCCAGAATGATGGCTGGGAGAGGGGGTTTGAAGGTTTGCCTTTCCATCTTGGTGTGTGCCCCCCCTTGCCTACCCCTTTTCCTTGGACGGATCTCTGCTGGGAGAGGCCGGAGTTGTAGCAGATCTCCCCAGGTGTAGGTAATTTCTCTCCTGCTGGGGAGGCCGGTTGGCAGTACACAACTATTCCAGATAATCCATATCAAGAACAATATGCTCCAAGTCACTTTATGTAGTGTTGTCACAGTGATAGACAATGCCAGGCAAACACAAGATACTGACAAGCAAAACAAGACTAGAAACAGTAAAGACAGGACAGCGTACAGAGAGGCACGTACAGACAGTGTCGTCACAGCAGAGCATGCGCCGAGCTGTATGACTTCTGTTATGAAACAGTAGTTGCTACTGATCTGTTGTGAAATCTGGTATCAGTTTAACCTGAATCACAGCCTGTTGGATTTATTTAACGCTCCATACCCTCGTGATTTTTCTGTGTGTTATTGTCTTTTGTGTGTTTGTGTAGCTGCGGCTCACGAGGCTGAACGGCAATGATGGGAGCATCAGGAGCAGCTACAGGCTGCTGGGGACCATTTCCCTCCTCCAACTGCTCATCGCTGTGTGTCTGCAGATCTACAACTTCAGGCAGAGACAGAGGGCTAGGCAGGAGTGGAAGCTGTACAGGAACATCAGGTACAGAGCCAGGATGAGACAGAAGAGCCAGAGACATGTGACATTACAGTTCTCCACATAGGGTTCATCTGCACAGGTGCTTTCTGACCCAGGAACATGAGTACAAATTCATGCCTGGGCTAACTGATCTACTCTTTGAAACAGTGAGAATGTGTCTCTGTCAGCTCCCGGTGTTCCAGTTTAAAGAGTGGCCCTGTAAACTGGAGACCTTCAGCTGAACGTGTCAGAGGATATCCAGTTTACGGCAGCTGGTCAGACACAGAAAAAGTCCTGGGGAAGTCATCCTGGTTTAGTTTTTTTTTTAATCCATGTCAAAATATCCTTATCAGATAAGTATCTAACAACAATCAAGATGCATAAAGACATTTTGTCAGAGATTCAGCCCAGAGATTCAACCCAACGAAAACGTGAGCTGAGCACTGTAGCTAAGTCTTTGTTTTCTGACTCTAGATCAGTGGATAGACCTCTGACAGACCTCTTTGTCTGTCTCTCTATGGGCTTTATAATGACGACTCAAAGTGCGTTGCTGTACAGTCAGCTCTTACACGTACTACTTATTTTTAAATCGGTGTATCTGATTTCAAATTTTAAATACGCGGATGTGAACACAGCTGTAGGGTACATATCACTTGCTAACAGTGCTCACTCACCAGGACACCTGCTCCGTTCTCCTCTGGTTCTCGTCACACCACAACTCCACTGCTCTCCTACAGTCATTTCTCCTAATCCTGCCCTGTTCCTGATCTCCATCTTTCCTAACAGGCTCATAGTCATAACCTTAAGGAATGACAGTCTGATCCATGTTTATTAATGTTAAACAGAGGCAGAAGCAGTGGGACTCCCCTCTGTAACGTCACCTTCAAATCACAGTTTTTAATGAGGAAAGAAAAATAAACATACTAAAATGTCACCAGGAGACCCTGTGCTTTATTCATTTCAGAATTTCTTTCAGGATATTGTTTTTAAGTTATTTTCCCATTAATCTCTTAACTGTTGTCTTTAACCAGCGGCATGCCCTTTAAATTAAAAGTACGTCAACATTGTTCAGGTGGATCCCTCCAAACATCAGATCAAAGCCTGCACAGACTGAATAACCTCCGTGCTAACGGGCTAATTGAGGTGTTGCATGTTAAGATACTAACCTGTGTCTGCTTTCTTTGGATCATGTTTTCTGAATGGCCTTTGTTATGTTTTACTGCCATCTACTGGTCTGGAGTGGAAATGCCTGCACTCTTATTTTTTCCTCCAGACATCACCGGATGTCTGGAGAAATACACACAAACAAACAATACATACAAATAACACTGTTTTGTGTTATTTGTATGGGACTTCAGCCATAATGCATTGCAAGAACCATTTACTTCCTGGAACAAAGAGCACCCCATGGGGTAATCTAAATGTTTTTGTTGCTGATCCTTGTTTTGGCTTGTTTTAGATTCATTCAGGACAAAAAGCGGAGACTACTCCAGTTGTAGATTTAAAGCTAGTTACACAACCACAGCCTGACAGAACTGACCACTGCAGGTTTTCTAACAGAAGCCTTGTTGTCTGACTGCTGCATGAAAAACTCTCTGAAGTCTTTGAACTGTCTGTTTCCAGTCCTCAGAGGACACCGAGCCCCAGAGCCGCTCACTGCATCCTCTGTCTGGAGGAGAGAAGACACTCCACCTCCACCCCCTGTGGACACCTCTTCTGCTGGGAGTGCATCACCGAGTGGTGCAACACCAAGGTGAGGCTCGAGTTCCTGCAGCCACAGTTCATCACAGACTGGTATCATCATCTTCATCAGTCACCTTCATCACAGAGCTGAAGTCAGTCAGAGGAGGAGTAAGCAAAACCTCAAACATACAGCTCAATTCCTCAATCAGCTATTAAATACTGGTGTATAAGTGGCACCGGTGTATAAGACACAGGACACTTTTTAGATGAAAACCCAGGTCTTACAGTTTTTCTTGATTGTTTACACACATTTTCTGAAAGGATGCCTCTTATTCTCAGAACTCTACACACAAATCAAAAAATCACTCACACATTTCTCAAAACCCCTCAATTCTCCTGCAAAATGAAACTTTACATCCAAAACAGTCTTTATTCTTCTCAAAATGGTGTTTTGTCTCCAAATGACACACACAAACCACTATATGGACAAACATTCATATGAACCAGTTGAACACTAATGTGCTCAGTGTAAAACACTGTGATTACATAATATTCATCATGACTCGGGTCTTTTTGTGTTCAGTGTGACACTTCTTGCAAAATATTTTAGAATTGTTTTTTTTGTTCGTTTGTTTTTGACTCAGAACACAAAATGGACGATGATGTTCCTTCCCCTTCTACGTCTTTTTGTGAGGTTGAATCCAACCTCATCAATAAAGACAAACTGGTGCTCCACTGCAGCCACCTCTAGCTCAAGGACTCTCTGAAAGACACAGGATAATATCAGAAATAGGCATGGAGTGGTCACTATTGTGAAATACATTCATTATGATTCCAATACTAAAACATGTATAATATTTACAGTTTTCAGGGTATGCATCAGTTACAGGATTGTAGAGGACTTACTTGCACATAGTTATATCACAGTTCTTTGACTCTGTCTGAATTGCGTTCAAAGGGAACTCTGTAGACTTGCTTCATCTTCAGAGAATTTCTTCGCAAGACACGGTCCAGAGTGGATAAACTTATTCTATCAACATTTGGAAAAATGTCATTGTTTTCTAGTACTTATCTTTGGATTTGTCGTAATGTAATGGCATTATTCTCGAGGACAATGTTCACAATTTGATTTTCCTGTTCAGGAGACAGTAGACACTCCCGGCCTCCTCTTGATGGTCGTCTTTCAGCTCTGCAATACAGAGAGTGAAATATTGTAAATATTGTGAAGGGATAAAAAAGAAGGAATACATTTCTCAAATAAACAATTTACTTTTTTACAGTCCTTCAGAACAGTCCACTGGCAATACTGTAATACTGTACTTATTGAGTACTGTGTTGAATTGCAGTACAACAATTTCCTAATACTAGTAAGACTAATTTCTTACCTATTTTCATTTTGGGATGTCCAGATGATGGATGCCACTGTGTATCTGCTCAAATTTGGCTGCACCCTTTGCCCAGCCTCCCTCATTGTTAGACCATGGTTTACCACATGGTCAACCAAAGTGGCCCTGATCTCATCAGAGATTATGGCCCTCATCCTTCATCGTCCCCGTCCTCGTCCTCCTCGTCATCCTTGTCCTCCTCATCCTCCACGTCCTCCGCGTCCTCCTTCTCTCATTCTCACACCTCTGGGTCTCCCCCTGATTTCAATGTTGGCATCCATTGTTCCAAAACAGAGAAACTCACCTGTTGCCCTTTTATGCTAAAGCTCTGATTGCTAATTGTAAAAATGTGTGACAGGTGTTTACCCATGTGATGAGTCAGTGTGCATAATAGGAATATTAATTGTACTTTTTTGAGTGGCATTGTTTTTTTTGTGAAAACAAGAAGTTTACTTCATGAAAATTGTGCCAAAACTCAGAGAATTGTGTGTAGTGTTTTGAAAAAAGTGTGTTGTAGATCTGCACTCTGAGTGTAAAGCAGGAATTGTGCTTATAGTTTAGCAGACTTGGTTCATGGAGTTGGTGCATTGGTTATATGTTGTGGTCATTGTGTCTCAGGCACCAAAAATTGTGTGTAAACAATCGAGAAAAACTGTAAAAGTGCAGCTTGTACATCCAGTTTTACAATGTTCTTCCAAACTCACATAAATATTTTTAACCTAGTACTGAGGAGGTGGCAGTGAGCAGGGCCACATTTTCCGCATTTTTAGTGAAACACTGTTCAAGGAAACAAGAACTTAAGTCTTAAAAATCTGAGGAGGTTTCATGCAGACAAGTATGTCAATGAAAAACTAACACATTCTGGTATTTATCAGCTAATCAAAGCAGGCTTTGGATGGAAACAGATGGCAAAAGATACGAAGACCTTTGAAAGCTCAATTCATAACAAAGACCTGAAATATAATTTAAAAAATGTATTAAAAGGTGGAATGAAGTAACTGAGAAAAAGTTGTGTTTTGGGCTGAGCATCTCATATTTTGGGTCAGTTATTTCATTTGGGGTCCTGGAATACAACTAACAGTAACGCTCTGAGTGTGCGCTGATGTAACTCATCAAAACTGTGCGTTTGTTTCTCACAGGCAGAGTGTCCTCTGTGCCGGGAGAAGTTTCAGCCTCACAGACTGGTTTACCTCTGGAACTACAGATAGACCTACAGCACACACACACACACACACACACACACACACACACACACACACACACACACACACACACACACACACACACAAAGAAGCCGCCATCTGCTTATTTTTCCCTGTTAATTAACTCCCAGCTCATTCTGAGTAGCTGAAGTTGTGGATCGAGAGTCATCGTTTGATTGTATCAGTCAGGTAATGATGTTAACCTTGTGTTTAATTGAATAAAAACATGAACACATGCTAATAAACCGTGTGAAAGGTTCAGATATTTGTCTGTTTTTGTGTTTCAGCAACAGGTGATAGAGAGTTTACTTGGATTCAAGCAGCGGTGTTGTCACTCTTCTGAAGGAGCTGCTGAAATATTTACAGGTCTGAGCTGGACATCCAGAAAGGTTTATCATTTTTCCTCAAAATCTCTCTGGAGGTCTTTGTAAACCTTTAACCCCTCCTGTTCACTGCAGAAACCTTCACCTAGCCGAGAGCTGAGACAGTCTCCTGCTGAACAAGAAAACTGGTTTAACTCTGCTGCGTGTCAAAGTTTGGCACAGAGAGTAAAAAAGGAGAGTCAGCTGCGCTAGGAACTGTGAGATTTTCTTTTTATGGTTTCGTCTGCGTACCAATCAGCCCCTGAATCAAGGCCTCTTTCTTTTAAATGTCTCCAGGCTAAAAAAATAATTTGGCACCACGCTGAGGTTTTTATCAGATATCTGTTTCTGCTGCTTCCTGCTGATGTCAAGATAAGTTTCTGAGTCAATGATAAAAGACTTTTAAACGTCCTGAAACTCAACAGCTCTGTAGAAAACTGCTGTTACAATAGAATAGAATAGAATAGAATACACATTACTT
Organism: Halichoeres trimaculatus; assembly: GCF_033239565.1. NCBI lineage: Eukaryota > Metazoa > Chordata > Actinopteri > Labriformes > Labridae > Halichoeres > Halichoeres trimaculatus. Next base: position 36,334,743 of record NW_027437189.1, on the reverse strand, counting down.
ATCTCCAAAGGGAAAGTCAGAGTCACTTCAGCAATACAAGAAAGTATATAGTAGAAAAACACTGAAGAGTATATAAACAGGATAATATAGCAAGTGTCCACTGGGAAAAAAGTAGAATGTCCACCAAAGACAAAAGCTTGTCCATCATGCCCCATCAGCCTCCACCTCCATAGGGTCCAGGACTGAGTTGGACTTCTTCACCAGTCTGTTCACTCTCTGTCTCCTGTTTCCTGTCAGGTCCGTTTAATATGACCCCTAGATTTCTAATCTGGTTCCTCACATTCAGAGGCCCAATCTCAATGTCCGCACCCACACGCTCACTGACTCTGACGCGCGCTCCCGCAAACTCCATGAGGGCTTAGAGCTGTCCCACTGTCAAATCACAAAGTGCGTGAGGGATCTCTTGCTGGCTTGAGGCCCTTACTGCACCCTTTCCGTGACTCAGCATGGCTGCAGACTTACCATGGGGGAATTACTCAGAGTTCATTTTAATGTGACATGGAACCATAGAAACGCGGGTTCCCAGGGGAGGCCCACAAACACAACAGGTTTAACAAATGCATAATACGGAAATTGAAGAAAGAGAGATGGCAAACAAGACCTGCAGAAATTAGAACAATGTTGATGCTTCATGAATATGTCTTTAAGAATAAATGTATACAACCGCCATAATTTTCCCAAATCTTTAGATCTTTACTCAAACAGTATGTGCAGTTTAATGAATTAATTCAGATTTTGAATTCATATTTCTTTCAGTTTGGTGGATAAACTGTTTTGACTTGTGCGAGCACACAGATAAAATGTCATTTATTTCAATTTAAAGCTTGTTCAATAACAGTTCATACTGCCAGCTCAGGTGAGCTACATTTTGACATGCAGGTTGTGTGAAAAGTGGCAAAGTGCTGCCCCATTCTGAGTTGCACCATGTTGAGCCCTTGTAGACTCGTGCACTCAAACACTTTCCAGGTGATCTTTAGTCCGTAAGGGCTCAGGGTTTTGGGGGGGACATTGAGATTTAGCCAGAGAGAGGGTGACTGATAACTCTTCCTCTGTGTTTCTGTGGGTCACAGACAGGTTTCAGTTCTGTCTGAGTTCAGTTGGAGCTGGAAGTGGGTTAGCAGAGTGGCTCTACAGGCCCATGTTCTCCTGCTGTCCGTGACACATCTTAACAAAAATCACATTTTAACAAAGAAAGAACCTGAGGAGTTCCTTCCTCAGTTTAAAGGAGGGAAGAGAGGAGAACTGATAGCTGCAGAATGAATGCCACTCAGTGGGCAGAGAGAGAATCAAGATTCAAATCAACATTAAGCACTTGAAAAGAAAGTCAGGAGGGAGACAAAAACAACAATGATAGATGATATACAACACAGAAAGAGGAAGAAATCTGAAAGAGCCTATTTAAAGCCTCCACCCAAATGATACTTTAATGTCACTAATTAAAAAAACAACAATTACTGTCACTAATAAGATGACCCCACCCCCCCAAAAAAAAAAACAAAAAAAAAAACAGAAACAATATTATATCACTAGACAATTTCCACGGAAATCATGAGAGGGACTCGGGCGACGAGGCTTTTTGCTTTCATTAAATATTTCAGAAACACCAATGTCACCAGACAGTACATCAGTACCAGTAGCTTTAAATGATCATTTTAAATCACTTTTAACTGAAACAAACTTGAAAGTGTAAAAAGTGTCTCCTGTAAATAGTTCCCACAGCACGGTCCATCGGTATGAATGTTCATTGCCATTTTGTCAGGAGTGAAGATCAAACCATGTTGATCCCGACCTAAAGGTTCCATCAAAGGCTCAAACAAGAGGAAGCAGAGTTTCATGCAGTTTCCGCTCCGTTGTGCGTTGACTGCGTGCACTCTCATCTGTCACCTCACACCAGCTGTGCGGTCAGTCTGGCCGGTATCAGGACCTCCACACAGCTGGAGTCACAGACCAAGGAGGTCCCTGTGCTCCCCACCATTGATGGTCCTCAGAAGCTTTACGCCAAAAAGAAAAAATACCTGAACCAACCCCTTTAATAGAGGGGTTAATGGTCTACGTCATCATAAAGATACACACGCATCTTGACTGCAGAAGCAGCTCCATTCATTCAGACGAGTTATCCTTTTTTTAACACTAAATTCAACCTGTTAGCAGCATCAAAAATGTACGCTTGTTGTGTTGACGGTTGACAGAAATCATACTGTACAACAGAGACAACGTCTATCAAGTTTGGACAATTACAGAGCAACCGGTGTTTTGGAGTAAATAGTGACCATGCTAACTGGTGACTCCCAGCCATAGACTGTATAAAACATGGATGTAGTCTCAGCGACGTCACCTGTCTGTTTCTGAAAAGGAAAATGAAGCACATTGGTGCAGCCATATTGGTAGTGGCAAGGGCTTCACATACAGCTATAAGGCGCCTGTCGGTCACGTGACCTGAGCTGTGCCTCTAAAAAATCCCCCATATAGTGTGTGCGATGGTAAAATCAGTGATTCAGACAGGAGACGGTTTTTGAACCAGGCTGCGAATAGGTTAATTTCTGCAGTGAAAACAGATTTTTTTGGCTTGGTGTGTTTGTGACTTCCGGTACTTCAGGAGCCAGCCTGAACACTGGAGACACAACAGATTTTAGCACTTCAGCACTGTCTCACAGTCTCAGACTGGAGCTTGCTGCTTGCTCTCAGCTAAAGGTATCAGTGATCGACAGCCAAGAGTCACCAGTTAACAGGGTCACACTTTACACTGAAACACCAGCACAGTGTGCGGCTGTGTAATTAAGTGTGTCATCTTTATCCAACCTCAGTGAACCAGGGGCCTGTACTACAAAACTGGATTAAGTCATCCAGGATAACTCTGCGACAACTCGCTGAACTTCACCGGATCTCCGTCATCCAGATCTGCTGTACTACGAGGCTTGTTATCAACTCGATAAGTGAATCTGGCTGGGATCTGTGCACGCACACATAAAATGGGCGTGGTTAGCGGCCCTAACCACGCCCTTCTCCCAATGGAGAAGAGAGCAGCCTACTTAACGGCTGAGGAGCAGCAAATAATCCTGCAAAAATACAAGTAGTACCGCAGTACAATCCAGACCAGGAGCAACACGACTGCAGCCGCGAGAAGCCGGAGGGATTGCTAGCAAACAATCGCCGACTCTGTGAATGCGTAAATTTCCAAAATGCTGATATTAATAGACCTATCTCATCATGTGACGACACAGGCAGTTAGGTCCTAAATATAAAAGCATCCTTCAAAGTGGTCAGTATGAAAGATTCCATTTGCACACATTTTTACTTTTCCCTGACAATGTCTCAGTTTTGATGATCAGTGAGATATTGTTTGTTCCCAACTCATAAGAAAAATGTTGGGCCAAAAACACAGGGGGCGGTCCCGCGCCTAAGGACTTAACTCCAGCTGAGCAAATTGGCGACTGTGCAGTCTTTTATGCCCACCCAAGAGAACCGATTGGTCAGCAGGCGGTCTGTCACACCCCGTGAGCTCTTGTCCTGGAACTTAACCTGCTCAGGACCAGGTTTAGCGTTCAGCCGGGGTAACGTGTGGAATAAAAAGGGATCCACATTCGTTGTGCGGAAAATCCAAAACTCATCCAGGAAGTTATCTCTAACTGTACACTCATACCAGAAGCGGTCTGACACCTAGTTCACACACAACCCTGGCGCCGATCCGACACTGCTGTGCGCGACGCGTTCTGTGTGAACCTTACTCGAGCGTTGGCAGCGTCCATATATATATATATATATATATATATATATATATATATATATATATATATATATATATATATATATATATATATATATATATATAATGTATATACATAAATTTAAATATATATATATAATTCATAAAAGCATGAAAAACAATAACGATTTTATGTTGTCATGCAGAGCGCAGCTGATTCTCCCAGGGTGACAGATCTGCACTGCAGCTTGTAAGCCCCCGCCCCTACGGCAAGCTCGCAGCGCTTCCCCTGCCTGCATGCTGCTAATCCAGCTTCGTAGTACAGGCCCCAGGTTTGACTGCTAACAAGCAACATTAACGGCTTATATTCAAAATACGGATTAGACTTTGCTTTTTTGATGAAAATGTTGGTTTGAGGTTCTGACCAAACATGGACTCACTATGGAGGGGAAATAATAAGTCAAGTTATATATGATGGTTACCTGATACAGATTTTAGGAGTAAAGTAAAATTAGGGAATATTAAGAAATGATGAACCTGTCTATTAACCCTGAAAAACTCAACCATTGATATTTTGATTTGGTGCAGTTGTCTGGACGTAGTTTCTGGTTCTTTTATTCTGAACCGGTCTCAGACTCAGCGGTCTGTGTGCTCTGTTTGGTCTGGGAGGGTTTCTGATTCATTGACACATGTTTACATCCTGGTCTGTCACAGTCTGGTAAGTGTCCACGGATAATGCAGTCATGAGCAGAGTGTGACGTGTGTGTGTTTAGATCCCTCTCTGGGCACAAAAACGTCTGTCCACCTAACACCTGTCCACTTGCTGATCTCTTTGATCCACTCACTGCTATTTCACAAACCTGGGAGCATTTTATCATCTGTCAACGTGATGATACTAAGTTAAAAAATGTGTTTTTGGTGGATATCAGTTGAAAAACTATTATGCTGCGCAGTTCTTCTGCATCAGACTTTGTTGATAAAGAAACAATCCCTTCATGAGACCTATAGAGGCCTTCAGTAACGCCTGAGTGTTCCCTCAGTCATCACTATCATCTAAGGCATGGCTGTGAAGTGAAATAAAGTCAAAGTTGATTTTTAAAGGATGTTAAAATTACAAAAACCCTTAGAATAATGACCCAAACAAAAGAATACTCAAAGATTTTTATTTATATTCAAAGCGCACAAATAGGATGAGAACTGCACAAAATCAGCAACAGAAGAAAAGCATGATCTGTTTTTACTGAAGCTCATGTAACATCATGCCTTAGAAATCAATCATCAGGTGGTTTGTCATGAATTTCTGTTACCTGGGAGTCTAAAGAATGTTTAATTGCCTCACAAAGTCAAAGATTAATGTTCAAAAACATCAGTCATATCTGAGAGTTGAGTTAGAGTTCTGGCTGTTGCTCACTCAAGTTAAATGTCACCTCCTTTCACTTTCCTGTTTTCATCCTGAAAGAGGCAAAAGATCAAGCCACTCCACCTGACTTTTTGAATCTGAAACCCCTTTTAAGGAACATGACAGCTGAAGAAAGATTCCCCCCCTGTTTCACAACCATCCACACAGAGCCCAGCTGAAGAGGAAGAAACAGAACGAGTATCGTAAGAAAGCAAAAGGATTTCAAAACGAGGCCTCAGCTAAAACCAGGGACAGCTGATTGTTTGAGTTTTGATTTGGTGTGAAAGTCACAGAACTGATTTTTATCTATTGTCTTTTTTTATGAATGGCTGAAATGGCACAGGAGATGCACACAAACACATAAATCAGCGTGGTGGTCCAGAAAGCAAACAGGTACAGGTTCTTGTCGCAGTCCACAGTCACAGACCTCACTGCGCCTGTTCGTGGTGTGTTCAGGTGCTCTCTGTTCGCCTGATGGCTGCTGTTGCTGAGAGCCAGAGTCTGAATCAAACTCATCAGAGTCTGGTTGGTGTTGGTGGTTGTCGTGGTCTGGTTGAAGCTAGGGCTCTGGGTCTGGTTCTGATCTGAAGAGGGGTCAGGCTGGTTGCTAGGGATCGGTGGGGGGAAGCGGCTGTTAGGGCTGTCGGTGTACTCTGGGGCTGCAGTGGTAAAGTGGGAGCTGTTGGAGCTGAGTTGATGGATGGAATTCTGGGTGTAGCCTGAGATCGTTGGGGGGAAGCGGCTGCTCACAGATCTGGGTGGACGGGTGGAGAATCTGTGAGAAAGTGGAAACATGGTATAAACCACGTAACTTCCTGTGGAGGGAAAGAGAATGACAGGGAGAGTTAGAGAGAAGTGAAATCTTTGTGGAAGCATAAAAGACCCTGACAGGAGTCACATGGTAACTCCAGCGCTGCTGAGTGGAGGGAAACTGATCCAGGTCAGTCCTCAGGCTGGCATGTTGTGATCAGTCATATGTGAGGAATATGTGTCAGATGTAGTTTAATGCTTGTAGCATCTGTATGAGACAGAGAAAGCAGCTAGACTGGGACACCTGAAAAGTATCAATTAACCAGAAAATGAACTCTTGAGCATCTGATGTTTTTGTGATTTAACCCTTATTTTGTGTCAAATTTGACTGATTGGAAAGTTTATCTTTAAAAAACAGAGTTAATTTGCTCAGACTGACTTGAGATTTCATGACTTTCATGAAAATGATACAGAAATGATGGTTACGAGAAATTGAATTTGACATGTATGAGCTTAGATCGCTGAGGCCTACAGGCCATAAATGATAAATACGAGTGCAAAAGTTGTGATGATCACAAGAACCGAGGTTGATAAAAGATGTTTCATTTCAAAAAGTTATGATATTTGTATTTTTATAGTTTTTATGATGAGTCCTACTGGATTGGTCATTTTTGACCAGAAACACAAAGATGTGTAACATGAAACAAACACAACATGGGGGTTAAACCTCATCACATGACCACTCTGATTAGAGCATAAGCATATTAAAAAAAACTAATTACTGTACATTAATGAGAACATTTCAACAGTAAAATCCTGTTACATTTAAACACAGCACTCTGACAAAAAATCCCCAGTGAGGCTTTCAAACCTGGAATCAATCAAATAATTAAAAAAAAACATCTCACATAAACCTTCCTGCTGTTCCAGTCAGGGACGATAGTATATTGGTGAGGTAAAGGTGCAGTTTGTCAGAAATGTGATTTTTTTTGTTTGTTTGTTTGTTTTTTGAATATCTGGTAATCACCTGAATCTTTTATTCCAGACATTTTGCAGATATTGTCTCGGACTGTAGTGTTTTCAACAAAATTCTCATCCAAACCTAAAAGTGTGGGACACCTTACCACCCCCCCTCTTCATGTAGAGAATATCGTTTGAGTTTTGGGGTCATAATAAGGACTCTGTGTTCATCTCTATCTGCTCCAGGATGTGCCACAAACTCTTCACAGGAGCTTTAGCTCCATTTTGCCATGATATGATCTTTGGTTCCAGAGGACGAGAGTGACTCTGGAGTGTGAGCAGTCTTACCGTAGAAGAACCATCCCAGAGTGAACAAAAAAGCAAAGAAGACAATCCAGAACCAGATCTTGTTGTCACTTAGAGTAGGAAAAGGCTGTGTCAGTGCAAACAGACCGACCAACAGCAGGCAGACGACCCCAATCACGATTAAATAGGCCGGAAGGATTGGAGCAATCGGGCACTCGTGGACATACGCAGCACCTGTTCAGGGAGAGCACAGGAGACTGAAGAAGGCACTACCTGGACATCCCAGGTGAGTATACACTGGCTTTGCAGCATCACACACTCATCCAACAGGTGAGAGGAGCACCTACCCACAGCGACGTTAGTGATGGGGAAAGCCACGAGGAGAAGGACGATGCCTCCTGAGGAAGGACACAGAGAAGCTCAGATTAAATCAGCATCACTGAGCTGCTCTAATCCTCCATTTCCTGACTATAAGGAACTCACCTGTGATTACCTTTTCCAGGCTGCTCAAAGTCTTTTCTTCCTGTACAGTGTCTGCCATCCTGTCTGATAACAAGCTGAGACACAGAGAGGTTATAGATCAGTCACTGGTTGTTCTTTAGCTGTGTTTGAGATCAAATCAGCACCTGAAGAATCTCACCGTCTGTGGTCTCCTGGCTCTGTGAGGATATCTGAGTGTCAGATCAGGATGTTGACTGGTTTAATGTGTTTCAGCTCTTCAGGGTGACGCTAAAGAGGCGCCTCCAGAGGAAACGTGCAAGATCAAAGTTTCGCCCGTTGAGTCACTTGTACAATAAAACTGCAATACCTCTGTCACAACATCTGATGGAAGTGATGCTGAGGGCAAGACACTCAAACACTCTAGGTTTGTAAGCACAAATCCGGACTTTTAAAAGAGGACTTTCTCATTCTCTATCATTGAAACTATATATATAAAAAAAGAGTTCATTCACTAATTTAAGAAAAAAAAAAAACAATCCCTCTCTTCTCTCTTTTGATCTGAGGTTTTAATAATATAATATATAAACTGTATTTCCCTTAATCTTAAATCTAGAATAGTAACTTTATTTCAGCTTTATTCTCAGAACATAACATCTTCATTTTTTCATTTTGTTCTCATACATAATGACTTTATTTTGAGTATAATCTCTACAAACATGGGCTTAATTTTGCTTTAATCTTGCACAGGATAACTCTAATCTTGTAAGTCATGACTTTATTTTGACTCTAACTCCAACAATTAAAACTTTATTCGTGGCAATGTAACTAGATTAACTCCTTAAATTACCACTTTTTACACTTTGGTCCACTTGAGTGAAAAAAACAACTTTATTTTTGTAATCTTTTTGTGTTCTGTTTTATCTCGTTTATTTATTGTATTTAAGCTATGTATTTCATCAATGATTAAACTGTTTTTATTGCAGATTAAACTGTTTTCATCAAAGATTGAACTGTATTTTTTTTTAGATCAAAGATGAATCTGCATGTTTTTATTAATGATTAAACTGTTTTTTCTATATAAGATTAAACTGTATGTTCTTTTCTTTCTTTGTTTGTTTGTTTGTTTTTGGATCCAACATCATGTGGGAAAACCTACTGCAGTGTCTTCAGTTCTTTGTTGTTAAGTTTATTTCATGCATATCTTATGTAGTTTGGGTGGACATAACATAATAACATCAGGGGAATAAAAACGAAATTGACTGAAAACTAAAACTAAACATTCCGAAATATGTGAATTTACAAAAATTCAGTCAGTTGTTACCATTGCTCACTCGCTTGTCTTAAGCCACTTATGACCTGTTCTGTAACTTCCTTAATGTCTCTTTATTGAGACACATGGATGCTACAGAGCGTGATCGAACATATCTGATCACGCTCTGTAGCATTTCATACAGAGACCTACTGTCAGTTTAGGGGACGGGAGAAACTTTGTCTGCTAAAGTCTCCACTCCATACTTTACACCTTTTCATTTCCACCTTACTATCTCTTATTTTTAGCCAGTGCTGACTCTACTGCCTGTTTGTACAGCATTAGGGGAAATGTTATTATGAAACACAGAAGAACAAAAGAGGAGCTGATGTGTGATGTAATACAGGTGATTACCTCACAGGAAGTGAGAAAGGGTTAGGCTGTGCTGCCTGTTGAGTCATTACATCTGACACATCCGTATCGTAGCATACCGTACATTACATCTGTGTGTGTGTGTGTGTGTGTGTGTGTGTGTGTGTGTGTGTGTGTGTGTGTGTGTGTGTGTGTGTGTGTGTGTGTGTGTACATTAAGGATTGTGTAAAAACAGATATTTCTTGAAAAACAAACCCCATGAGTCACTCAGTACGTTTACATGCACACAGGTCTACCTAAGGTCGCGGCTCAATCCAAAGTAACAGTGAAAGAGGAGGGGTCTGGTCTTGTCTGTGTAAACACGCAGAATTAGACTTGGAACGTCTCTCTGCTTCTATAGGTGGCGCTCTTTTTTTCTTTTTTGATAAGTGAAGCTGTGTGTGTGTATATGGATACAGCTGTAGCTCTTTATGTTTTTATGTATGTTTTATGTATTTTATGTTTGTTGAGTTGGAGCCATAGACTGAGCCAGTGACCCTATTCATCATTGTCACCTATTTCCTCTTGCTGCTGAACACCTTGACGTACCAAGCCCTTCCAAATCGTACTGACTGACCACCCATAGTTCGATAGCAATCACATCATCCAGTTGTGTCGATTGTGCTGACTCATAGTCCAATTCTTGAAGCTGCATGTAAACATACTGACTATAAAGTGATCCTTAAAAACGAGTCAAGGACCTTTTATTATAGAATAGAATAGAATAGAATAGAATAGAATAGAATAGAATAGAATAGAATTACTTTATTGATCCCAAAATGGGAAATTGTAGTGTTATCAGTAGCACCTGACAGAGTCAGTAGAAGAATACAAAAATAAAACAGAATAAAATATATAAAAATATAAGTATAAATTAGATATACATAAGCACCCTAGCAACAAGATACAACAATAAAGATTGTGAGAGGTATATACACCAGCTATGAATTAACATTCCTACTAGTATTAGAAAAGAAATTAAATACAACATTAACTTAACTTATATGTTCGTTCGTCCGTTCGTTTTCCACCGCTTATCTAAGTCTGGGTCGTGGGGGCAGCAGTGCCATCAGCGAAGACCAATGACCCCTGTCCCCGGCCACTTCCACCAGCTCCTCTGAGGGGATACCACGGTGTTCCCAGGCCAGTCGAGAGATACGACCTCTCCATCATGTTCTGGGTCTACCCCGGGGTTTTCCCCAGTTGGACATGCCGAAACACCTCCCCAAGAAGGTGTCCAGGAGGCACCCTCATCAGATACCCAAACCACTTAATGTGGCTCCTCTGGATGTGGAGGAGCAGCAGCTCTACCCAGAGCCTCTCCTGATATCCAAACCCTGTCTCTAAGGCTGAGCCCAGACACCCTGTGGAGGAAACTCATTTCAACCGGTTGTATCCGTGATCTTGTTCTTTCAGCCACTACCCACAGCTCGTGGCGACAGGTGAGGGTTGGATGGGATCCTGAGACCCCTGAACCCGACTCCCTCTGCTACTTGACTGCGTTTAGAAATCCTGTCCATGAAAGTAATGAACAGAATTGGTGACAAAGGGCAGCCCTGGCAGAGTCCAACCCTGACTGGGAACAAGTTTGACTTACTGTTGGCAATACGCACCGAGCTCTCGCTCTGGAAATACAGAGACTGAACAGCCTGTAACAACAGCTATCGACTCCATATTCACAGAGAACACCCCACAAGATACCTTCGGAGACACTGTCGAAAGCCTTTTCCAAGTCCACAAAGCACATGTGGACTGAGTGGGCAAACTCCCATGCCCCCTATAGCACCCTTGCAAGTGTACAGAGCTGGTCCAGTGTTCCACGGCCAGGATGAAAACCACATTGTTCCTCTTAGATCCGGGGTTCCACCAACTGTCGGACCTCTAGCACCCTGGAGTAGACCTTACCAGGGATGCTTAGGAGTGTGATCCCCCTGTAGTTGGAACACACCCTCTGGTCCCCCTTCTTAAAAAGTGTAACCACCACCCCTGTCTGTCCATCCAGAGGCACCGTCCCCGATGTCCATGGAATGTTGCAGAGACGTGTCAGCATAGCAGCCCTGCAACATCCAGAGCCTTGAGGAACTCAGGAAGGATCTTGTCCGCCCCTGGGCCTTTGCCGCTGTGGAGTGGTTTAATTGCCTCTGCGACTACAGCCACAGTCCTCTGGCTCTGCTTCCTCGATGGAATGCATGTTGATGGAATTGAGAAGATCCTTAATGTATTCCTTCCACTGCCCAACTTTACTCTCAGTTGAGGTCAGCAGCTCCCCATCTCCACTGTATACAGTGTGGACAGAGGGCCGCTTTCCCATCCTGAGCTGTCAGACAATTTGCCAGAATTTCTTCGGGGCTAAATGAAAATCTTTTTCCATGGCCTCACCAAACTTCTTCCACGCTCGAGTTTTTGCCTCAGTGACTCCAAGAGCTGGGCTGGGCCTGTCAGTACCTGCCAACTGCTCCTGGAGTCCCACAAGCCAACTCTGCCCTAAAAGACTCCTTCTTCAGCTTGATGGTACCCTTCACCTCTGGTGTCCACCAACAGATTTGGGGATTACTGCTGCAACAAGCACCAACCGCCTTGCACCAGCAATGCCAGACATAGGCCTCAGCAATGGCACCGCTGAACATGGTCCATTCAGATTCCATGTCCCCGGCCATCCCCTGGACCCAGTCGAAGCTCTGCCTGAGCTGTGAGTTGAAGACCATGCTGACAGGGACCTCAGCCAGGTGTTCCCAGCAAACCCTCACTGTTCATTTATGTCTACCAGGTCTGCCTGGCATCTTCCCCTGCCATCTGATCCAACTCACTACCAGGTGGTGATCAATTGACAGCTCTGCTCCTCTCTTCACCCAAGTATCCAGAACATATGACTGCAGATCAGCTGATATGACCACAAAGTCAATCCTTGGTCTGCAACCTTGGGTGTCCTGGTGCCAGGTGCACTTATGAACACCATTATGTTCGAACATGGTGTTAGTTATAGACAAACTGTGACTAGTACAGAGGTCCAACAACTGAACACCGCTCCGGTTCAGATCAGGCAAGCCGTTCCTCCCAATCGCACCCCTCCAAGTCATGCTGTCATTATCCACATGAGCGTTGAAGTCCCCCAGTAGGACAATGAAGTCCCCAGTTGAGGTGTTTTCCAGCATCCACCCCAAGGACTCCAGAAAGGGTGGGTACTCTGAACTGCTTTTTGGTGCGTAAGCACAAACAACAGTCAGGACCTGTTCTCCAAGCCAAAGGCGCAGAGAAGCAACCCTTTCGTCCACCAAGGAAAACTGCAACACATCGGCAGAGAGCTGTGGAGCTATGAGTGAGCCCACACGTGTTCTCGCCTCCCACCAGGAGCAATGTCTGCAAAGAACAGAGTCCAACCCCTCTTGAGAAGGTTGGTTCCAGAGCCAAAGCTGTGCGTTGAGGTGAGCCCAACTATATATCTAGCTGGTATCTCTCTACCTCCTGCATCAGCTCAGGTTCCTTCCCCACCAGAGAGGTGACGTTCCATGTCCCAAAAGCCAGTTTTCATAAACAGGCCTCTGCCTCTGACCATCGCCCAATCCACATCGCACTAGACCCCTATGGTTCCTCCTGCAGGTGGTGGGTCCATAGGAGGATGGACCCATGTCACCCATTTGGGCTTGGCCCGACTAGGCCCCATGGGTAAATGCCCAGCCAGTAGGTGCTCACCTGCGGGCCCTAACCCCAAGCCTGGCTCCAGGGCCAGGCTCCGGAAACCCTCCAGCCAGGGTGAACAAATTCCTAGATGTACTCATGATATGGGGTCTCACAGCATAGCTCCCAGGATCATCAAGGCACTTAAACCCCTCCACCATGTTAAGGTGGCAGCCATGAAGGAGTTAACTTAGATGTGTTGACTGAAAGTAATAAATGTGCAAATAGTAGCTTAAGTTGAAAGGTGATGTTTTAAAAAAAGAAAATACAACACAGATGTGACGTAGGGTAACATAACAATAATAATAATAATAATTACAATGATAATAATAAAAGCGAGGCAAAGCAGTCAGTTGGTGTATTAATCTTTAATATAATGACATTCAGTATGTACAGTGGCATGAGGTGTGTTCAGAGCAGATTTTGAATATAAATGAAGGGACAGATAACCATATCATGAAGATGACAGTGCACTACACACAAGAGGTAAGTTTTTGTAAAGGGTTATGGCCTGCGGTAAGAAAGATCTCCTGTATCTGTCCTTGTGGCACTGGAGCTGGATTAGCCTGCTTGAGGTGCTTCTCTGTTTGTCCAGTGGATGGTGCAGAGTATGGTGCACGTGAATTCCCTCGGCAAGTAACAGGGACACATTCCAACAGCTAACAGTTCAATGCAGAGATGTTCTTTCAACGTGTCCAGGATTACACCACCTCTCACTCACATACAATGCTATCCCTCCACCTTTCTTCTTACCGCTCTTAACAACATCCCTGCCAGCCCAGAAACACCTGAAGCCGGGTACAGCCACGCTATGACCCTCGATGTCCGAGTGCAGCCATGTCTCCATGAAGCACATAATACTGCACTCACGCTACTCCCACTGGTGCCGAACAAGTGCTTCAAGTTCCTCCCTCTTGTTGGCCAAAGATCTCACGTTCCCTATAATCACTGCTGGTACAGAAGGCCTGTGTTTTCTCCTCTTTGCTGTCCTTTTCGCTCCAGCTCTTTAGCCCCAGCATCTCCTCAGTTCCACCGGAATTTCAGGCCTTGCGCCCGGCAGTATCACCTTGGAGAGCTCCATCAGCTGATCGCGTGTGTAAACAATGCGCTCACTCCACTGCATGCTGCCCTCCCATTAAAATGAATTTTAAAAGTTACAGATGAACAATGCAAAAAGGTCTAAAAGCTAAAGTAGCCTTTGCTGGGTAGTTAAATAACTACTACTTCTAAGAAACACAAGGTGATGATAACAATAAAATAGCAGAAACTAATACAAAACCACACTGACACCGGGAGCTGCTACAACAGGCGGCCACCTCGCACAGCACTGGAAGCAGAATAGATAGATTTTTTTAATATTTCCTGAATACATATTCTTTCATAGATTTGCCTTTTAAGTTTCATTTAACTTTTGCATATTTTGAGTCCTAATGGTTCAGCGTTTCCCTTGCCCGGACGTGGGTCACCGGGGCCCCCTCCTGGAGCCAGGCCTGGGGGTGGGGCTCGATGGCGAGCGCCTGGTGGCCGGGCCTGTTCCCATGGGGCCCGGCCGGGCACAGCCCGAAGAGGCAACGTGGGACCCCCTTCCCGTGGACTCACCACCCGCAGGAGGGGCCATAGGGGTCGGGTGCAGTGTGAGTTGGGCGGCAGCCGAAGGCAGGGACCTTGGCGGTCTGATCCTCGGCTGCAGAAGCTAGCTCTAGGGACGTGGAACGTCACCTCTCTGGCGGGGAAGGAGCCTGAGCTGGTGCGCGAGGTTGAGAAGTTCCGGCTAGACATAGTCGGCCTCACCTCAACGCACAGCAAGGGCTCTGGATCCAGCCTTCTCGAGAGGGGTTGGACTCTTTTCTACTCTGGAGTTGCCGATGGTGAGAGGCGGCGGGCTGGGGTGGCGATACTCGTTGCCCCCAGGCTCGGTGCCTGTACGTTGGAGTTCACCCCGGTGGACGAGAGGGTAGCCTCCCTCCGCCTTCGGGTGGGGGGACGGATCCTGACTGTTGTTTGTGGCTATGGTCCAAATAGCAGTTCAGAGTATCCACCCTTTCTGGAGTCCTTGGAGGGAGTGCTTGAGAGTGCTCCGTCTGGGGATTCCCTCGTCCTACTGGGGGACTTCAACGCTCACGTCGGCAATGACAGTGAGACCTGGAGGGGCGTGATTGGAAGGAACGGCCCCCCCGATCTGAACCCGAGTGGTGTTTTGTTGTTGGATTTCTGTGCTCGTCACAGGTTGTCCATAACGAACACCATGTTCAAGCATAAGGGTGTCCATATGTGCACCTGGCACCAGGACACCCTAGGTCGCAGTTCGATGATCGACTTTGTAGTCGTGTCATCGGACTTGCGGCCGCATGTCTTGGACACTCGGGTAAAGAGAGGGGCGGAGCTGTCAACCGATCACCACCTGGTGGTGAGTTGGCTCCGATGGTGGGGGAAGATGCCGGTCAGACCTGGTAGACCCAAACGTATCGTGAGGGTCTGCTGGGAACGTCTGGCAGAATCTCCCGTCAGAGAGAGCTTTAACTCCCACCTCCGGGAGAGCTTCAACTGTGTTCCGGGGGATGTAGGGGACATTGAGTCTGAATGGACTTTGTTCCGTGCATCCATTGTTGAGGCGGCTGATCGGAGCTGTGGCCGTAAGGTGGTTGGTGCCTGTCGGGGCGGCAACACCCGAACCCGCTGGTGGACACCAGTGGTGAGGGATGCCGTCCAGCTGAAGAAGGAGTCCTATCGCGCCTTTTTGGCGTGTGGGACTCCTGAGGCAGCAGACAGGTATCGACAGGCCAAGCGGAATGCAGCTTCGGCGGTCACTGAGGCAAAAACCCGGACATGGGAGGAGTTCGGTGAGGCCATGGAGAACGACTTCCGGACAGCTTCGAAGAGGTTCTGGACCACCATCCGGCATCTCAGGAGGGGGAAGCAGTGCACTGTAAACACTGTGCTCAGTGGAGACGGTGCGCTGCTGACCTCGACTCGGGATGTTGTGGATCGGTGGAAGGAATACTTCGAAGACCTCCTCAATCCCACCGGCACGTCTTCCTTGGAGGAAGCAGGGTCTGGGAATGATGGGGTGGGCTCGTCCATCTCTGGGGTCGAAGTCGCCGAGGTGGTTAAAAAGCTCCTCGGTGGCAGGGCCCCGGGGGTGGATGAGATCCGCCCAGAGTTCCTTAAGGCCCTGGATGTTGTGGGTCTGTCGTGGCTGACACGACTTTGCAACATCGCGTGGACATCGGGGGTAGTGCCTCTGGATTGGCAGACCGGGGTGGTGGTCCCCCTTTTTAAGAAGGGGGACCGGAGGGTGTGTTCCAACTACAGGGGGATCACACTCCTCAGCCTCCCTGGTAAGGTCTATTCGGGGGTACTGGAGAGGAGGGTCCGTAAGATCGTCGAACCTCGGATTCAGGAGGAGCAATGTGGTTTTCGTCCTGGCCGTGGAACTGTGGACCAGCTCTATACCCTCAGCAGGGTTCTTGAGGGTGCATGGGAGTTTGCCCAACCTGTCCACATGTGTTTTGTGGACTTGGAGAAGGCATTCGACCGTGTCCCTCGGGGGGTCCTGTGGGGGGTTCTCCGGGAGTATGGGGTGTCGGGCTGCTTGTTACGAGCCGTCCGTTCCCTGTACGACCGGTGCCAGAGCTTGGTCCGCATTGCTGGCAGTAAGTCGGACTCGTTTCCAGTGAGGGTTGGACTCCGCCAGGGCTGCCCTTTGTCACCGATTCTGTTCATAACTTTTATGGACAGAATTTCTAGGCGCAGCCAGGGTGTCGAGGGGGTCCAGTTTGGTGACCTCAGGATTGGATCACTGCTTTTTGCAGATGATGTGGTCCTGTTGGCTTCATCAAGCTGTGACCTTCAACTCTCTCTGGAGCGGTTCGCAGCCCAGTGTGAAGCGGCTGGGATGAGAATCAGCACCTCCAAATCTGAGTCCATGGTCCTCAGCCGGAAAAGGGTGGACTGCCCTCTCCGGGTCGGGGATGAGATCCTGCCCCAAGTGGAGGAGTTTAAGTATCTCGGGGTCTTGTTCACGAGTGAGGGAAGGATGGAGCGAGAGATCGGCAGGCGGATCGGTGCGGCGTCCGCAGTAATGCGGACTCTGCACAGGTCTGTCGTGGTGAAGAGGGAGCTGAGCCGGAAGGCGAAGCTCTCTGTTTACCGGTCGATCTTCGTTCCCACCCTCACCTATGGTCATGAGCTTTGGGTAGTGACCGAAAGAACAAGATCGCGGGTACAAGCGGCCGAAATGAGCTTCCTCCGTAGGGTGGCCGGGCTCTCCCTTAGAGATAGGGTGAGAAGCTCGGCTATCCGGGAGGAGCTCGGAGTAGAGCCGCTACTCCTCCGCGTTGAGAGGAGCCAGATGAGGTGGCTCGGGCATCTGATGAGGATGCCTCCCGGACGCCTCCCTGGTGAGGTGTTCAGGGCACGTCCCACCGGGAGGAGACCCCGGGGCAGACCCAGGACACGCTGGAGAGACTACATCTCTCGGCTGGCCTGGGAACGTCTTGGGATCCCCCCGGAAGAGCTGGCCGAAGTGGCTAGGGAGAGGGAAGTCTGGGCTTCCCTGCTTAGGCTGCTGCCCCCGCGACCCGACCCCGGATAAGCGGAAGAAGATGGATGGATGGATATTTTGAGTCCTCTGTCCACATCTCTCAGGTGAGTCTCAAACAGGACGCTAATGCTGTCACCATAGACTGTATAGAGAGATTATTTGTTTATCAACAACAGCGGATGCTGCCCAACTTGTGTGTAAAAGCACTGTGGATTTTAAAGGGTTGTCAATGGACGTGGGGGAGTTAACCACCAAAAAAAGGATTTTGAGGAATAGTAAACGGCTCCCAGGTCTGTGAAACAGTAGTGGGTGGACAGAGGAGATCGGAAAGTGGACAGATGTTAGGCGGACAGACGTTTTTGTGCCCAGAGAGGAATTTAAACACGCAACTGTCACTCAATGCTCATGACTGCATTATCTGTGGACACTTACCAGACTGTGACAGACCAGGATGTAAACATGTGTCAATAAATCAGAAACCCTCCCAGACCAAAACAAGCACACAGACCGCTGAGTCTGAGACCGGTTCAGAATAAAAGAACCAGAAACTACGTCCAGACAACTGCACCAAATCAGAATATCAATGGTTGAGTTTTTCAGGGTTAATAGACAGGTTCATCATTTCTTAATATTCCCTAATTTTACTTTACTCCTAAAATCTGTATCAGTTAATCATCATATATAACTTATCTTATTTCCCCTCCATAGTGAGTCCATGTTTGGTTCCGAACCTCAGCCCCAAACCAACATTTTCATTAAATAAGCAAAGTCTAATCTGTATTTTGAATATCAGCCGTTAATGTTGCTTGTTTGCAGTCAAACCTGGTTAACTGAGGTTGGATTGAGATGGTACATTTAATTATTAACCTGCAGAGATTGCTGGTGTATCAGTGTAAAATGTGACCCTGTTAACTGGTGTCCTTTAACCTGACGATCGGTAAGCTACACGTACCTGTTCGTTCCACTCTGCACCGCTGCAAACCCGCACCTGCAGACCAGCACTCAACTGACTGATGGCCCCTGGGTCCTAGTCCCTACCGCTCTACTTCCATCTTGAACAATAAACATACAGTACAAGACTTTGACCACATCAACCCTACAATTGTCCAATTATCCCCAACATAATCACTGATAGACAATGCATGGATTCAAAACCAAAATGGTCTGCTAGAGCCAACCCAAGAAACCTTATATCCGTTCCCGCACATAAAATAACACCTGCCATTAACTCACCAAGAACACTACAGATGGCACTTTTAAAGGTGAGGTCCCTGTTAAACAAAACATTTCTTATTTTTGACCTAATTTTAGATATTATTGATTTTATTTGTCTAACTGAAACATGGCTGAGCACTGATGGTCCTGCAACACTGCTAGAGGCCTCACCCACCCCCCCCCCCAACTATGTTTTCACCTATTCTTGTAGGAAAGATAAAAGAGGAGGGGGTACTACAACAATCCTTTTAGCAGCTTATGGTTTGAAAGACATTTCTTTTGGTGATTTTATTTCTTTTTAATATCACTCTTTTGTTTTTAGCAGCCCTGCCACATTGTGTTTGACCCCCCAAACGATGCGCCACTTTTATTCCAGAATTTTCAGAATTATTATCCATTGTCCATACAAAATATGACAGGATTATTATTTTAGGGGATTTTAACATTCATATGGACAATTAATCAGACTCTTTTACATCCCAGTTTATAAATCTTATAAGCTGTATGAGTTTTACTCAACATGTTACCCTGCCTACCTACCTACCTACCTACCTACAACAAAGGACATATCTTAGATCTTGTTTTAACTTATGGCCTATCAGCAGATATATCCTCAGTTGTGGATGTGGGCTTGTCTGATCACTTTTGTGTGTTTTATAATGTACATGATTTTATCCATCAAGAAGTCCCTGAGCGAACTGTTAGGAAACGCTATCGTACAACTGAAGTGGCTGCAAATTTTATGGATATTTTAAGTAGCACTCCGCCTGACATTTTACCTTCTGCCTGTGATTTTGTTGCTGACAGTTTTAACAATAAACTAAGGTCAGCACTTGATAAAGTTGCCCCTGTTAAGTTGAAAAGGATTAAAACATATGTAAAACCACCATGGAGTAAAAAAGACATAACCCAGCTGAAAAGAAACTGTCAGACTGCAGAAAGAAGGTGGAGAAAAATAAATTAACAGTACACTATCAAATTCTTCAGGAAAGTATGAGTGTCTACAACAAGGCTCTTAACGAAGCAAGAAAAAAATCATTTTTCTAAAGTGATACAAAATAACCGCCACAACACAAAAATCTTGTTCTTGCTAGGCGCAGCCCAAGTAGCTGCCTGTTGCAGCAGCTCTCTCTTCTTTGTCCGTTTCTTGTAATTTTTTCCGTCTCTTTTTGTCATCTTAGTATTTGGAGTGAATCATTACTTTGTATGGTTCATTGTTGGTCATGGACACCAAACTTTTTGTGGCTTCAGCGATAGTTTTACTACTTTTATCCTGTGTTTGTCTGGAGATCCTACATGTAACCATGGCTGCATTATTTACATGTGAAATTAGCTGTTAGCAGCCTGTAGCATGTCAATGCTAACTAGTTGGGGCTTGATGATTTCCCTTGAGGTGAGGAGGAGGAGGTGAGGACGACGTGCTGGTTCTCAGGTGTGAGCTGGGGGGTGACGACTTGGATCTGTCATTCCATCGTTGTTGGGAACGTGGGATCTATCTCCGGTGGGATGGACGAGCTAGCCGTGCTAGCCCAGCAGCAGAGGGGCTGCTGGAGGGCAGAGTGGCATCGTGCTGTTCATGGACGTGGCTTCGCCTGCTGTGGGCAGACAGGATCCAGGAGACAGAGACTGAACAGACTGCTGAAGAAGCTCAGTCCTGGACCCTGTGGAGGTGGAGACTGGCTGGGCTGGAGAGTGGTGAACGGGATGTCGTCATCTGTTTTCTTGTTGATATTTTTGCACTTTCTATACACTTTCTTACTTTTGTTTTCTTGATTGCTGCTGTGAATCCTGAATTTTCCCTCGGGGATACATAAAGTATTTTCTATTCTATTCTATTCTCAGCAATAGATTCTATAATTAACCCTGTTTTTAACCAATCCAACAACTTTCACACTGACTCTGATTGTGAGGACTTTGCAGTCCACTTCAGTAGTAAAATAGAGTCCATCTGGCATAGCTTACCACACAAAAAGCAAATGGACTTTAATACTTCTGAAAGCTTATATGTTCATGAGGAAACATGAGGAAACACTGGAGAAGTTTGTCCTGGTTGATGTTGAAATGCTCAGTAAAGTTCTTTCAACTCAGCCCAGCAACATGTATTTTAGATCCTGTCCCAACTTCATTTTTTTAAATAATTTATAGCAACTTTTATCCTGATTCAATAAATATTGTTAATTATTCTCTTCAGACAGGTGTTTTTCCAGCAGCATTTAAAACCGCTATGGTCAAACCTGTCCTGAAGAAAAACAATCTGGATTCATCTATACTTGACAACTACAGGCCAGTGTCCAATCTGCCATTTTTAAGTAAGATTTTAGAGAAACTTGTTTTTACCAGCTAAATGATTTTATGAACTCGTCGAACATAGGCAAGGTTTATCGGTCTGGTTTTCGCGCACATCATAGTACAGAAACAGCACTAAGAAAAATTTTAAATGATCTGAGGTCAAACATGGATAACAAAATGGCCTCAGTTCTAGTTTTATTTGACCTGAGTGCAGCATTCGACACAGCTGACCACAAAATTCTTTTAACCAGACTTCATGATATTATTGGACTCACTGGCACTGTTTTTAACTGGTCCTATCCTATCTTACCAACCGAGACTTTTATGTTAGCATGGGGGAATGCTCATCAAAAAGACAGAGTAACCTCAGGTGTCCCCCAGGGTTTGATTTTAGGTCCGGCACTTTTTAACCTCTATATGCTTCCCCTTGGAAATGTCATCAGGAGGCATGGCATCAAATTTCATAGCTATGCTGATGATACACAACTGTGCATTGCTGTGTCTCCTGATGACTCATGACCAATCGATACCCTTTATGTACTCTATTTTAGATTTTAAATCATGGATGGCAGAGAAATTTTTACAACTAAACCAGGACAAAACGCAGGTTTCAGTCATTGGTACTGGAACTCAGAGAGAGAAACTGAATGCTAAGCTTAAAGTTCTGGCTCTAAACCCATTTCAGCAGGTAAAGAATCTGGGAGTAACGTTCAGCTCTGATCTCAGTTTTGAGCCACATATTAAAAATCTGGTCAAAACGGCATTTTATCACTTGAAAAACATTGCCAAAGTACATCAGTTTCTTTCTTGAGCCAATGCAGAGATACTAGTTTATGCTTTTATTACATGTAGAATCGATTATTGTAACGCTCTTCTTTCTGGTCTTTCGAAAAAGAAAATTTCTCAGCTTCAGCTGCTCCAAAACTCCACTGCTAGAATGCTGACCAAGACCAGAAAGAGAGCCCACATCACACCGATTTTAAAGTCTCTGCACTGGCTACCAGTATCTTTTAGGGTTGATTTTAAGGTTCTCTTACTGGTTTTTAAATGTCTTAATGGTCTTGCACCCTCCTATTTATCCAACTTGCTTTTATCATGTGTGCCTGTGAGAGCCCTAAGGTCTTCAGGTCAAGGATTTTTAACAGTACCAAAAGTTAACACAAAGACCCACGGTATGGCAGCCTTTAAATATTATGGTCCACAACTGTGAAACAGCCTGCCTGAAGACCTGAGGGCTACACAGAGCTTTAACGTTTTTAACAGCAAACGTAAAACTTACCTTTTTAGTCTGGCCTTTAACTGAGTTTTATTTTTAATTTTACTTATTTATCTTTTTATCTAATTATATTTGGATCTTCCTTTTTTAAGGTCCTAACTTTTAGTTCATTATATATTTATCTTTTTTTAATGTGTCTTAATCTTACTATTTATCTTCTTATTTACTGCACTGTTACTTTCAGCTTTTTAATTTTTGTATCTTAAAGTTTTAGTTCTTCATTGTTTCTTTTTCACTGCTTTAATCTTGTAATACTTTTTTTTATCTTATTTGTTTCTTTTAGCTTGTTTGTTTTATTTTTCTACTGTGAGTTTAACATCTTACTTTACCTTCAGTGTCTTCTCATGAAGGTCTGCAGATAGCGTTTCCACAGTTCCTCAGGTCATCTGCAGGGATTTTAATCAACTGTGTTCACCTTGTGCACTAGGAGTGTGGGTTGGTGGGTTAGAGATGGAGGGTTGTACACTTTGCTTTGTTTTGCTTTGTTTTGTTTTGTTTTGATTTGTCAAGCACTTTGTGTTATGTCAATGAATCAAACTTTGTTTATAGAACACTTTTTACGCTTAAAGGTGGCAACCTTTAGGCATAAAAAGTGCTCTATAAACAAAGTTTGATTTATTGATTGATTGATTGGTAACTTTCAGCTGTTTATCACTGATACTGTCAGCTGAAAGTCACCAGTTAGCATGGTTGCTATTTACTCTGAAACACCGGTTGCACTGTAACTGTCAAAACTTGACAGAAGTTGCCTCTATTGTTTAGTATTGTTTCTGACAACTGACTAGAGAACAACCGTACATTTTGATGTTTGTAACAGGTTAAATTGAGAACAAAAAACGCTAACTCGTCTGAATGAATGGAGCTGAATCCTTCTTCTGCAGTCAAGATGAGTGCGCAGCTTTTTGATAGCGTAGACTGATAATCCCTTTATAAAACATGGGGTGTGTCTCAAAGCGATAAAGTTCCATCCTTCCTTCCTCCACTTGCATCAATCACTTACGTCTTAGTCCCTCCCACCAGAGATGATGGAGAGATGCGAGGAAATGAAGAGAGGGGAGAGGAATGAAGGAGATTGGTTTTTAGAGCAATGGGACATCCTCTCCTCCAGAGCATCACATGAAGCAACGTGTTTCAGTGATGACGGCATCAGCTGATCACGTCTGGATCATCTGTCAGTCAGCTCTAACAGCTGTTTATGTGTCTGCACATGTGTGCTGTAATAACTCTGATCAAACAGAAACAGTAACAGAGCTTTAAAAGCTCTCCTCTGAGCACAGTTATCACTTAGGGACAGTCTTCAAAATGGCGACCCAAAAAGTACTTATGGTAACGCGGAGGAGATAGGAGAGAGAAGGCACGAAATTAACACATTGAGGTGCACCCATGGACCTAGTGTAAGAAATTGTGAAATACAGCAGCTATCTTGGTCCGGTCAACCTTGCTGTCAACAAAAACAGAAGCAACTGAGACTCAAAGATGCCAGAACACTGTACAGCATGTTCCTGCAAAAATCATCAGACAGTACAGAACAGGGCTCCAGGGATTACCCTCTTTCTTCACTATGTACATACCATACTTCTTGTGGGCACCTCACCCTGTACTGTGTTTTTAGGCTGTTTTTCTATATTCTTTATTTAAAGTGTTTATATTCTCTATTTTTAAACAGTTTATATTCTGTATTCAAACGTTTTATATATTTAGATTCTGAGAGTCTTTCACAAGATTTCCTACGTGTGTAGACTGTCGGTCCATGTAGGCTACATATGGCAAATAAAAACATCAAATCCTTGAATCCCAAGACCAATTATTTTTGTACAGCATTAATAAATTGTGTTACACAAATGTATTGTCTGTTATCAATCATGTTTTTCCCTTTCACTGTCATGTCTATGAATTTTTAACTCATTTCAACAATAAGTTAAATATATTTCTTATACCATTAAAATCAGGAAAACTCATACAAATGCAAATCATGATCATAAGCTCACACAGAGCTTGTTTTTAGCTTAGTAACATTAAACAAGGCACCCAGAAATGATGTAGTAAGTAATCCCTATTACTCCAAGGAAAATGCACATCTGAAACATAAACGTCAGTATATTGACTTTTTGTAACATGTCTCTCTGTAGCTTTACAGTTTACTCCTATTGTTTTTTGATGTTGAAGAAAAGGTCTTACACAAGGTTGCTAGGCGCCGCCCTGTTGGCTATGGCTGACTTTTGCAGCAGCTCTCTTCTTTGTCCGTTTCTTGTAATTTTTTCATCTCTTTTTTTTTTTATCTTTGTATTTGGAGTGGATCATTGCTTTGTATGGCTCATTTGTTGGTCATGGACACCAAACTGGTTTTGTCTTTGTGACGAAGTGGGTGAGACCCCTGCTTTATTAAACCCACTTGTCACTTAAAGCATCAAATGTTTCCTTAAAAATTACTTTGCACATTTGTTAATTTTTGCCTTACTTTACTTTTGTCCCTGTAACATTGCAGCACTTACTATCCCGGGTTTGTTTGTGTTAGCAGTAAGTTACATTTTCCATCACAGTACAAAGTAATTTAAAGCAATCACACAGTCTTTAGTTGATCAAATCACTTTATTTAGTTTAAAGTGCACAGTAGTGTTGGGTCCGGCAACACCGATGCATCGGCGCATGCGTCGAGCTCATAGAGCAAAACCCGTGTCGTCGGCGTATCGCTTTAAGAAGGTCACGTGACCGATACTGGAACTGTTTCGAATTGACACTGACGCTCCAAACTGTCTTTATAAGGAAGCACATCTGTCAACAAGATGTGTCGGCCAAACAAATTTCTGACCCGATCTGACATGATCATCATAAAATCCGTCAATAATTATGGCACAGCCTCCATCAAAGAGGAAGGTTTCCGGCGTGTGGGACCATTTTGATGTCATGACGGAAAATAAGGTATTTGTTTTAACATCCTTGTTTTATCCTGTTCCTCTCAGAGTTTCCACTTGATCTATCTGAATTCAAATTAATTTCAAAGTAACTCTTAGTTTACTATTCATATTATTTTCTGCAGGTTAAATGTCGCATTTGTTCGACTGAACTGTCATATTTAAATAAAAGCACATCTTGCTGAGGCATTACAGGGCCAGGCATGAGGGTGAAGTCCCTGATACACCCAGGATAAATTCAGGTATACAGCCACTCTAAAACGTACACACGGTTGCTTCATTGATAAGTAGTTACTATTAATTTATCATTGACTTCTTTGTTAACCATCAAGCCTCCAGAAAGCAGATGCTTGATGAGGCTATTTTGAACTTTATCCTGAAGGACTGCCAGCCCCTCAGCATTGTAGAGAGTGAAGGGCTCAGGGAACTGGTTCAGGTCCTTGAGCCCTCATATGTTTTGCCAACCAGAAAGGTTTGTGTGGAAATTATCTTAAGTAGTAGTTGATATATCCAGTTTATTTCATCTTTAATTTAAATATATTGATTTGCTCATGGTTTGACTTAGTGTAAATTTCAGACCATCAAACAAATGGTGGCCAAAAAGTATGAGGAGGAACGGGAACGAGTGAAAATGGAAGTACAACAAGCTGTGGCAGTGAGTATAACAGCTGACATGTGGACTTCTGTGAACATGGAGGCTTACTTGGCTCTTACCTGTCACTACATTAATGACAATTTGCAGTTGTGTACGTCTGTGTTAGGAGTGCAATACTTTCCACAAAGTCACACTGCTGACAATTTGGCCCAAGTCAAAAGGGGCATGATGGAGGACGGGGCCATAACCAATAAAGTAAAGTGTCTTGTGACTGACGCTGCACCAAACATGATTGCATCCACCAGACAGCTCCAGATTCGGCACTCAGTTTGCATTGCACATAGTCTCAATTTAATTGTTAGAAAATCATGTGATCAGATCCCCACACTTACATCCATCAGACACAAAGCTAGGTACATTGTCACTTACTTCAGATCAATTACTACAGCCAAGGAGAAGCTTGCTCAAGTGCAGCAACAGATGGGACGGCCAACCCTGAAACTTATCAATGAGGTGCCAACACGATGGAACAGCACATATGAAATGCTGTCAAGGCTGCATGATGAGAGGGAACCAGTGTGGGTGTCTCTGGTCTCTCTAAAAACAGATTTGACTCCACTTACAGCTGATGAGTATTCCATCATAGGACACACTTCATCTTCTTCACTTCTTGTGCTTGCTCCTTTACACCAAGCTACAGTGGAGTTGTCTGAAGAGAGGCGAGTGCCGGGGTCAAAGGTCATCCCAATGATGAAAATGCTCTATCATGCACTAGAGCGTAATGCTTCCACCTTGCGCACACAGACAGCCATACACCTACATGAACACCTGAAGCCTCGAGTCACAGACACTGCTTCCAATCTGGAGTCATTAAGTGTGTTGACTCTAGCAACACTTCTAGACCCCAGATTTAAATCACTCGGGTTCCGCAGTTCCTCCAAATGCAATGAGGCCATCAGCAGACTGCAGTCTGAATGTGCATCTTTTTTAGATAACCTATGGCAAATGTTTGATATCGAAGTGGACAGGCAGACTAAAAACGCCACAGCTGATGCCATCCAGGAGGTGCAGAGATACCTGGCAGAGAGCAAGATTGCGAGGTCCCAGGATCCTTTGTCATACTGGAGAAACCAAAAATCAACATATCCAAACTTATACCAGCTTTCACTACAATTTCTTTGCACTCCAGTCTCATCTGTTCCGTGTGAACGAGTGTTTTCAACAGCTGGGGAAGTTGTGTCCAAAAAGAGGAACAGACTGAATTTCAAGACTTTGGAAAAAAAATATTTTTTTGAATAAAAATTTGTATATAAAACACTCCCAGTCCACAAGCAACCTCATTCACAACACGTTCACTGAGATTTTTACGTTATGACACATGTTCACATTAT
Source organism: Halichoeres trimaculatus (assembly GCF_033239565.1). Taxonomy (NCBI): domain Eukaryota; kingdom Metazoa; phylum Chordata; class Actinopteri; order Labriformes; family Labridae; genus Halichoeres; species Halichoeres trimaculatus. Next base: position 36,307,628 of record NW_027437189.1, on the reverse strand, counting down.
TTATTGACTGCATCTACAAATATCAAAAGTATTTCAAACTTAAATGACGAAATGAAATAATACAATATTAAATACAATGACTTAAATTATATTATTGTACATAATAGGCCATCATATCAGTGTCAGTTGAGTATGTTTACTAGGTTGCCTGTAGGAATTTTTAAGTTCCAGCAGGTGTCAGTATTCAGTGACACAGTAACAACACAGTGTCAATACAGTTTGGCAGTGTGTAGACATGCTTCACGAGGCCTCTTCTACCCATCACTAGTGCACAGTATTCATTAGTTTGTTTCTTTGTTCATACTGACCTTTGTTTGTTTCTTTGTTAGTACACCACATGGATCTGCAGACAGAAAGGGATGGCCCTGCACTTCCTGCCTTTTTATAGAGTTGGTGATGTCATTAGTGACATCATCGGGCCAAACCATCTGCAGGGGTTTCTTGTTTGGTGATTCATTTCTTTTAGGTTTAATTGATGCATTTTGTTTAATTAAAAATTTGAGATTTCTTTGTGGTGACTTATTTAATTGAGTAGATTAGTTAAAAATAAATTTAAGAGTTTGTTTCTTGGGTAAATTTCAAGGATGCTGTACGCACTCCCCTGTGAGTCAGGTCATCCACTCAGCTGCGGCTAATCGGCACTTGGGGCAGGCTATAAAGCTGGGGGAGAGTTGCAATTAAAGGGGAGAGAGCAGGGGGCTGTGCTGCCTCAAACACGTGCCTTAATTTGAGTTTAATTATGAGTTCATTAGCCTTATTTCAGTTTGAACTTTCGTTGTTTTTTGTTAACACATGTTTTTAACTCACTGTAAATAAAGACACGCCTGGTTGGAAAAGAACTGCTCTGTGATTGCATTCCTACCACCTTCCACAACACTCAGGCTCGACTTCACTACAGTCTTCAGTGATATTTTTACTACTTTTCTCCTGTGTTTGTCTGGAGATCCTATCCATGGCTACATTGTTTACATGTGAAATTAGCTGTTAGCAGCCTGTAGCATGTCAATGCTAACTGGTGTAAGGCCTGATGTCTTCCCACAAGGTGAGGAGAAGGAGGTGAGGATGACGTGCTGGTTCTCCGGTGTGAGCTAAGAAGTGACGCCATCGACCTGTCCTTTCATCCATCGTTATTGGGAATGTAAAATCTATCTCCAATGAGATGGACAAGCTAGCTGTGCTAACCCAGCAACAGAGGGAATACCAGAAGACAGAGTAGCATCATGCTTTTCACAGGCATGGCTAACGAAGCTGACATCAGACACCAACGCCACATTGGAAGAACTTTACCTGCAGTGAGCAGACAGAATCCAGGAGACAGAGACTGAACAGACTGCTGAAGAAGCTCAGTCCTGGACCCTGTGGAGGTGGAGGCTGGCTGACTGGACAATGATGGACAAGTTGTCAGCTTCTGTTTTCTTATGGACCTTTCTATACACTTTCTTACTTTTGTTTTCTTGATTGCTGCTGTGACTCCTCCTCAGGGATAAGCAAAAAATTTTCTATTCTATTCTATTCTATTCTATTCTATTCTATTCTATTCTATTCTATTCTATTCATAACCTTACTAAACTTCTTAGTGAAGCTAAAGAACAACTTCTTTACTTCTTTCTTTCTATATATATATTTATATATCCTTTGTTAGCAAAATATATATATATATATCTATATTCAGCCAAGCTACACCATTGCAAAAGGTTTTTCTGTTAATCACTTAGCCTTATAAAGTGGTTGGCCTGAATTGGCAGCCATAGCAGGAAATTGATGCCAAGGGCAGTTGCTCCTTATATGCCTCTCTGCAAAATGTTGTGGATTATTCTTTGTATGGAGAGAATATTGTTTCTATATTATTCAATCAAAAATAATAGATTTGACTCCAAAAAAAAGATTTGTAAGCAAAAGATAATAAGCGAGAATTTTTTTAAAAAAAAGTTTAGATCAAAACACAACAGGTTGAAATTGAAAATAAAAACAGAGAACATGTTTCCTTCCATTTTGCTTAAAAATCAGTCCTCTTTGCTTTCAAGTGGAAAACCTTCTCTTGAAAATCAGTCCTCTTTGTTTGCAAATTCCAAAGTTTTGTTTGCGAATTCTACTGCACTTAATGGGCGGGGCCTACGCTGGTGGATGAGAGAATAGTTTCTATTGGTTGGTTTGACCTGATCACACTCTATCAACACATGATTAGGTGTCTTGTTCGTCATCATTGATCCATTGTTTGATTTTTCAGCTCATTGGGCTTGCATTTGTTTCCCTCAGGTTCAAACAGTTTGGACAGTTTGAACCTACAGTGGCTGGCTGAGCCTTGTGGAGCCGCGGCGCGGTTCTCGTTGACGGCAACGCGGTCGGCTCGGTGCAGACCTCTAGGTCAGCTGGTGAAGCAGGGTGTCTGATGAGCATGACGTCTATGACATGTCCCATTATGCGCGACTATGCTCAACGAAGTTGTGATGAGGAACAAGACACCTAATCATGTGGTGATAGAGTGCGAAAAGTGAATTAAACAATTAATAAACAATGCTTAGCCTGGGGTGGGGAAAACAGAGGCCTATATCACAAATCAGGATTAGTGTCTTAGCGAGATAACTTCAGTGTTAACTCTCAATTACCGATAGCACGAAGCCAGTTCCTTTTTTATCAGAGTAGATCACCATGGTGACCTACTCTGAACGGCTATCCTGCTCTGGAGCAGGATAAGTTGGAGGTTGAATCTGATCCTATAAAAAGCCCCCCCCACAGGCCAATTGGCTTCTCAGAAACAATGGCCTGCCCTTTTCTCCCAAACCCGGTGGACAGAGGCACACAAGTTGTAAGAAGAGTTACGAAGAGAAAGGGTGTTTAAAGATCGATCAGATCCACTCGATCAAAGCGACGATTCCCTGTATGAGAGGTATAGGTTCTCACGGCCCGGACTACTCTACTTCTGTGAAATATTAGAGCCGTACATTGCCCATGCAACCCGCAGGAGCGGTGCACTGACTGTCCCACAGACATTGTGCATCGCCCTGCGGTTCTTTTCCACGGGCAGCTACATGTACTCTGTCAGGGATGAGGAGCGGCTGAGCAAGTTTACGGCATCCCGTGTTGGCTGCTGCCCTCACGTAATTTAGGGATTAATTCATAGCGTTCCCAGGATGAATGAGAAGGAGGTGGAGCCAGTTACCTGTGATAGGTAGCTGATTCTGAACAAAAGATGAAGGAATTCTAGCTCAGATTTTATCAATGAAATGTAGGCCTACACACAGCAGTACATATCACCAGTGGTGTGCGGTCAGGGGAGGCTGGGCTAACAAGAAAGATATATACATATTTTTTTATATATAGAAATATTTTTTTCAGTTGTTCATATACAATTTGTCATAATTAAAATTAAAAAAGGAAATTGCTTATTTGTCAATAAGATGGAGGCTTCGCGCTGGCTCCATGCTTGTAATGAGCGTCAGAGGCAGAGACTCCGAGAGCGAGAGAGACCGTTTACTTGAAATCACAACGTTTTGCAGGTTCGCGCAAGCGTACTAAGGTCTCACGCTGATTAACGTGGGCATCGATGAGGCACAGCGCTTCTCTGCCTCCGCAGGTTGGAATACCGCTCCCTCTTTGAGGTCTCGCGATAGTTTGTTAGTGCAGACGTTTAATACAGTCTACCGGGGTGCCTGACATGTGTTCTTGAGTTGACATACGGGTTATTTTTGTTTGTATTTTGCTCTTTCTCCTTTGAACTGAATCCTGTAGAAATGCAGGTGAACGTATGTTTCGGGTTCTAATTGGCATTTCGTCATGTTAATACCGGGACTTCAGTCTGTCTCCGACCCGTAGATGGGAAAGCTGATTAACATTTATTTACTTGGCTCGTTGCTGGAAACCGGTGTCTAGGAGTCCGGGCCAAAGTGAGGAAAAAGACTAAAGAGGAGGAAGAAAAGGTGCACCTTGTGCACAACCGCACATTTATTGAGGAAACAAAGACCAAAATAATGTACTCCTGCACCACACACACCATACCTGCACTCAGACCATCTCTCCTTCTGCTATGTCACACGTGCGCACACACACCCACACACACACAGCACAAACTGTCACCGCATTAAAGGGGCAGGGCTGACCAGTGACAGTTTGTATTAGCAAATGTGAGCAGTACGCCGTATATAGGCTATAACACACACATATAGAAATTTCAACTTTAGCTGGGTGCCTGCCTCCCTCGTCATGGACCTCACCGCACGTTACTGCATATCACCACTTTTTTTGGGAACATTTTAGGGGAAGCTGAGCTTCCCTTGTAGTCTTAGAGCAATCGCCACCGCTTGAAACAGACTTATCAGACGTGATGATGTTCTTGTATTTGTTTTTTATCTGCTCCCATGTTCTTCTGACTCCAGAAGGATTACATCTGGGAGAATGACATGATAACTGGAATACACGCAGGTCATTTGCACAGTAGCATTTATTATTTCGTGAGATTTAGAAGTGTGATCACTATCATTTTGAGCCACTGATGAGTAACATTTACACAGTCTACTATGGGTTGCCATGCATTTTGCCTGCGGTTGGCCGCTGCTACAGTGTTCCCCCTTACCGAGTTATTGCTTCTCTCCTCCTTGTATTGCTGCATTATCAGCCGCTGCTCTTCAGCGGTGACGTACGGAGCTTTCTTAGTCGCTCATGATTGTGATTGGTCAGCTGCCTCTGAGCCCTCCTCTTTTACGTGCGCGTTCACGGCTCTTGATGAGTCAATCCTGGGTTGAGTTACAGTGTTGATAACTCGTGTCGTGCTATCGATTATCCTGATTGCCATTGTTACGGTTACTCAATCCTGGATAGTTGTCAGTTACCGCGGATAAGTTGGTTCGTGATATAGGCCTCAGGAAAAGAATGGCGGCCCGTCAGGCTTATACCCTGGAGGAAACCCTGTACTGTAGGAACCATGACACCGCGTGTACCGTGGAACAAAATATTTTAATCACTCACTAACTTGGCTAACGTTAACTTAACTTACTACACTCAGGCCGTAACTAGCAGAGACAACCATGCTAATTAGTGTGTTTGCAGCAGTAGGGCATTATAATTCATTATATTGTATTGTTGTTTTGAGTGTACGGTGGACTGTAGCCAAAGGCCATCAACTTAACTCCAGGTGTTGTGTAAGAGGGAAGTGGTAGCTGGCGCTCGCACTCGGTAAAGCCGGGTCAAATCAACCAATACAAACTATTCTCTCATCCACCAGCGTAGGCCCCGCCCATTGCGTGCAGTAGAATTCGCAAGCAAAACTTTGGAATTTGTAAACAAAGAGGACTGATTTGTTGAAGAGAAGGTTTTCAACTTGAAAGCAAAGAGGACTGATTAATAAACCAAATGGAAAGAAATATGTTTTCTGCTTTTTTTTTCAATTGCAACGTGTTGTGTTTTGATCTCAACTTTTTTTTTTTAATTTCTCACTTATTATCTTTTGCTTACAAATCTTTTTTTGGTTTCAAATCTATTCTTTTTTATTGAATAATAAAGAAACAAAATTCTCTCCATAGTTCTGTCATAATTTCAATAACTTTGAAAATAATATGTTTTAAAATATATGCGCACATTAAAGCTTCTGTAAGTGTTAGTGCTAAAAGCCAACAAAACAATCAACAGAAAAATTCTTTTTTTTTTGGACTGTCTGTGGTTCAAACTCACAATGAAATATGTTAGAGGTCTGTCAGTTTGTATTGTTGCATTTGACCTTTGTTTATTTGTTTATCAGAAACCCCACTACTAAGCTGCTATTTTGTCAATGTTCGATTTTGTCAGTGTTAATTACATACATGCCTGCAGTGTTATATTTTTTAAGTGTAGACTTGGTTGCATTATTACACCAGCAGGTGGTGCCTGCGTTCAGGTTAAACAGAAACAATAGAAAAGCTGCAGAAGAAGACTGTTGTTGTTTTAGAGAGTGACGCTTGACGATAAACGGAGAGAGCATGAGCACCGTAGCATATACTTAGCAGCTAAATGAAGACACTGCAGGGAGGAAACAAGGGAAAAACTGTTCTTGTGAAAGTGCTGAAAATAAAGTTGCACGAGTAAAGCATCTATAAGTGTCCGCCTGTGTCCGTGGCTGCATCAAATATACATCAATAAATAAAAGCAGAGTTAAAACAACATGTACATACACAAGACCAAATCACTTTGACCACCAGGGGCGCCAGATTAAGTCTAACAGAGAGCTTCACAGCAGAGCTTTAAATGTTTCATTGCTACGGTTTTTAAAGACTCCAGACAAACTTTAATGACTTTTTAATAGATGCAAATCACTGCACTTTATAGAAGTTATAAAACTGTTTTTAAGAGTCAAAACATTGTTTCACATCTCCCAGAGTCACAGCCTCTGGTTCATGCTGACCTCTGTCCTGCAGGGTCTGTAAACTCTGCAGTAATGGAGTTTTTCTGCACCGTGCGCACATTCCTGGGTATGATAGAAGGGGACTTCAACAATCCTCTCCGATCCGCTTCCCACTTCCTCTCCAATCCCTCCACACACACACACACACACACACACACACACACACACACACACACACACACACACACACACACACACACACACACACACACACACACACACCAGCTGAGCAGCGGTCACATGACGGCTGCTCGACACAAACAGAACCCGCAGAGTGAGTTCAGCTACCGGGACGCTGTCAGCTGCTACCTGGTGTGCGGAGAACCAGGATCTGAAGGTAAACACAGCTTCTGTCTATTCTCTGTCTGCTTGTTTAATTTCTGCTGTTAAAGCTGAAGATTAGAGACAGGCTCCTGACAATACTGCTCTCTGACACCGCGTCTATCCCAGCACCGACAACAGCACTGCTTCATTCACAGTTTAACAGCCCTGATGCCCGGGAGATGGTTAGGACAGCAGGCTTCAGCGAGTTCTGGGTAAAAATCGACGAACCACTGTTCTGGTTCTGGATTATTGATTTTTGAAGGCTACTGATGCTCCAAGCTAACCCAGCTAGCTGATAACCCGGGTTGTGCAGCATTTAAAACTATTATGGCCTTTAAAGTCTTTATTGGTTATAAAACAGAACAGAGCTCATCCTGATGTCTCAGCATGAGCTACTGCAGCTCAGAAAACCCAAGGAAAAACAGTTATTTGTCCATTATTAAACTGCCTTCTTTACTGCAAAATTAGTTTGTCATATTTCTTAAAAATAAATTTGCAGAGCACGATTTAAAAGTACAGGATAAGATCTGCAATGTGGAGGCAAAACAAACTGCAGTTCCTTAAGTGTCCACTTAGTGCTGGCTGCAAAAGAACTTATAGCTCATTTGTTTAAAAGACCTTAGAGATGGGGTATCATACTTTTTTAGTCTTTATTTTGTCCCTCTGGTGTCCCTGTAGTATACATGATTTACAGCTCACACAAAACCCTATTTCTCTCCCTTGGTATTTATTTATAAAACTCTTATTTCAGCTAGTGTCTGAAACACTTTGTCATAGCTGCTGTCTCCCTGCTCCACAAACCCCCTGGCCAGGTCTCTGGAGGCCTGTCTCAGGCAGAGATACAGGCAGACTTTTGGTGTTTGAGCATGAACCAGTTAGAAGATCTGGTGAAGAGTATGTCCTATTTTTAGAACAGTGTTTTGATGCAGTTTATTTCTACAACTTAAGATTATTTAGGTTTGAAAATCTGCACACGCTTAGTGTGGACATCCAGTTTTGGTACTGTATATCCATGTTTGAGAAAAGGGAACAGTTGGCCTCAGCACACCTGATGATTTCTGGGAGTTGGCTTAAATGTTTAAAGAATAAAAACTGAACGCTGCCCCTCTATGTCTGGTTCTGACTCTGGGACAGAAAGCACACCTGTTTCAGGTGACCTCAGCAGTCAGAGTGGTTTGTAACGAGAGCTTAGCTCTCTGATAGAGGAAGGAAAAACCTCAGGCAACCTCAGACTCATGTGATCCACTTTCTCAGTCTCAGTGAGGACTCCAGCAGCAGCTGGCTGTTTACCTGGGGTGACCTATGAAAAATGTAACGCCCAACAAGTCCCCTGAGGATACATACAAGGACCAGTTTTTCCAGAGTTCTTCAGGCTCCAGAATATTCTGCAGGTGATATTAAAGAAAGGGGAGCAGGATTTTCCTAAACAAATGAAAGTGAGTGGAAGAAGTGAATCACAGCAGCTTTGATAGTGGACGTAGCACAGAGCAAGAAGAAATACCAGAGTGAAACGAAATGCCAAACGTAGAAAGCTTTTCCCTAAACGAGGGTGAAGCTTGGCTCGACTTTCACTCACTTTCAGGAACTTGGAGAGCAGCACAGGACAAAGAGAGACGTGAGTTAGCTTTCTGCTAACCAGGTATGAGTCAAATACCTGTGATTAGCTTGTGCTAACATGCCAAGTCAGGTGCACAGCTCTCGAAACAGGTTGTTGCTGGGCTAGTGAGTGTGTTCATGTAGTCGCTGTCGGAGGCTGTGGGTGTGTGCTGCTGCTGGCACTTGGGCTAAGGAGGAGGAGCCCAGCTTGAATGCTGTGTTGTCCAACAAGTTACAGAAATTCCTGCAGATGCCACCTTCAAGGAGACTGTCTTGATGTGGTAACTTCTTAAAAAGTGGCCCAGACTGCTTCCCCCTCCCCTGCTTTTATCCTCTGCCCCTGATTGGTCATGAGGTACAGGTGAGTTAGGTCACCTGCAGTGGAGTGGCTCTAAGTCCAGAGTAAAAAGCTGTTAGCCATATTTTCCAATTTTAAGCCAGATTTCAGGCTGTAAAGATTGTCTTTTTGGCTCGTTGTGTGTGTGATTTCCAGTACGTTTGCTGCCAGCCTCTAGTGGATACTGGATGAACTACAGTTTGCGGCTCTTCTGCATAGTTTGATATTTTTAAACTGGGGGTTCTTCCTTTTTATTGCCACACAACGTAACACACACCAAGACAGCCGGCTGATGACATCGATCACCCCCTGTATTGTTTAATGAAATGAAATGCAAAATACTGTATTTATTCCAAAGGAAAATTCAGGATTGTAGTAGTTCAGATTGTGTTCAATAATAATAATAATAATAATAATAATAATAATAATAACGATAATAATAACTAGAGCCCGACCGATATGGGATTTTTGGGGCCGATACCAATACTGGGGGCAAAAAAAAGCAGATATTCAATATATCGGCTGATATCCAGTATATCGTCCGGTATCCGATATATAGGCTAATATATAATAAATTGATTGATATACAGGATATATACTGTATGTGAACACAGGATATATACTGTATGTGAACACAAATTATCATAATACCCATATGATTCAAGACAGAGACAGAACACTATTAAATTAAAACAAGGAACTTTAATTATAAAACTGTCAACAGAAGAACTGTAGTGGTAACCAATGATGAATAAGAACAAGCTGTAAACACAATAATAATAACGCAAACTTTAAACAAACTAAGTAGAAAAATAAGTCACACTGTTAACACACAATGAGCAACTTACACAATGTTAGAACTCTGTATTATAGGTTTACATTAGATAATGGTGAACGTGTGAAATAACAGCATTTATCTCTGTTTATTTCACAAAAAAGCAAATAACACGACGTTAAAACACCTTTCTATAGTCTTACATTACATAATGGTGGACGGAGGGGGCAGGCACTCGGGCAGTGTGCAGCCCAACACACAGACACACAGGAGCAGGAGTGACAGAATCTCTGCAGAGCAAAATGTTTTATAATCGGCTACATTTTGGCCGATGTTGATTAATCGTTGATTAATCGGTGACAGGCACCGATTAATTAATCGGCCCGATTAATCATTCAATATTAACAATAATTAATTCTGGACTTTGTTCATGAGGTTGATTGCTGCTGGCAGGAATGATCTTCTGTACCTCTCAGTCTTACATCGGACCTGAAGAAGCCTCTCACTGAACACACTCTTCTGTCTCATCACCGAGTTGTGGAGAGGGTGTGAAGAGTCCTCCATCATCTTCATCAGCTTGTGCACTATTCTTTTTTGGACGATTAGCTCCAGCGGCTCCGGAGTTACTCCAAGCACAGAAGCAGCTTGCTTTCTTGATCAGTTTGTTGATTCTCTTCAAGTCTCTGCTGCCCCAGCAGATCACTGCGAAGCTGATTGCACTTTCAACAACAGACTTATAGAAGATGTGCAACATTTTGGTACAGAAGTTGAAAGATCTCAGCTTCCTTAAGAAGTAGAGTCTGCTCAGACCTTTCTTGTAGATGTACTCAAAGTTGCATTTCCACTCAAGTCTATTGTCCAGCTTAACTACTTGTATTCCTCCACCACCTCCACCTCCTCTCCCAGGATGGAAACACATCAATGTGCATTCTTGTTCCTCTTGAAGTCAACAATCATCTCTTTTGTTTTTGTTGGTATTCAAGATGAGATGATTGTTACCGCACCATTTTACAAACTGACCAACCAGTTCTCTGTACTCTGCTTCCTGTCCATCACTGATACACCCAATAACTGCAGAGTCATCAGAGTATTTCTGCAGATGACATGACTCAGAGTTGTACTGGAAGTCTGAGATGTACAACATGAAGAGGAATGGTGAAAGTACAGTTCCTTGTGGTGTTCAAGTGCTGCTGACCACCTTCTCAGACACACAACTATTCAGTCTCACAAACTGTGGTCTGTTTGTCAAAGAACATGACCCTCAAAGTGCTGCCTGACTGGTCCAGATGAGAGTGGGCTCTCTGAAGCAGGTAGATGATGGCGTCTTCAACCCCAAGCCCATTACGATATGCTAACTGTAATGGGTCTTGAAAGATGTTCACCTGCTTGTTGAGGTGAGCCAGTAGGAGTCTCTCCAGGACTTTCATGATGTGAGATATCAGGGCAACTGGTCTGTAGTCATTTGGTTCAGCAGGTTGTGGTTTTTTAGGCACTGGAACAAGGCAGGATGTTTTCCACAGCACCGGAATTCTTTTCTGACTCAGGCTGGTGTTGAACAGGTGCTGAAGAATTGAACATAACTGTTTCGAGCAGGTCTTGAGAACTCTGGGACTGACACCATCTGGACCTGCTGCCTTGTTCTGGTTCAGTTTCTGCAGTTGTTTCTTGACTTGATTACAGGAGACAGACAAAGTGGAGGAGGCAGTGGAAGTTTCAGGAAGTCCTGATTTGGATGGAGATGAGATTTTATCCATGTCCTAAACTGAGCTGCAGGGTGACAGAGTGGGGCAGTGACAGGAAAGCTGTGGGTTCAGGGAGGGTGTGTGACGTGTTGGGTTTGAGGCAGGAGGTGAGCTGAACCTATTGAACAACATGTTCAGCTCATTAGCTTTGTCCAGATCTCCGTCAGTTTGATCCCCCTTTATCTTGAAGCCAGTGATCTTCTTCATTCCTGACCACACATCCCTCGTTGTTTTGCTGAAGCTGACTTTCCAACCTTTTCCTGTAGTCCTCCTTGCACTTCTTTGTTTGTGTTTTCAGTTGTTTTTGTGTTGACTTCAATAACTCCCTGTCTCCATCCCTGAAGGCTTTCTTTTTGATGTTCAGCAGCTTTTTGAGGTCACTGGTGACCTTAGGGTTTGTTATTAAGGAAGCACCTCACTGTTCTTGTTGGAATGATGCTGTCCACACAGAAGTTTATATAATCTGTCACACACTCAGTCAAGGTGTTGATGTCATCTCCATGCGGTTCACAGAGGATACTCCAGTCTGTAGCCTCGAAGCACCCTCTCAGAGCATCTTCAGCTTCATTAGACCAGGTTTTAATAGTCTTTCTGATGGGCTTGTAGGAGGAGGTGAGAAGAACCAGATTATGGTCAGATATTCCTAAAGGTGGCAGGGCAGAGGCGCTGTATGCATTTTTAATATTTGCTTAGAATAAGTCCAATGTTTTGTTTTCTCTGGTGGAGCAGCTGACAAACCGGTGGAATGTTGGTAGAGTTGCAGAGAGGGAGATGTTAAAATCTCCAGATATCGCCACAAAAGCGTTTGGATGTTGTGTTTGAAGCCTGGCAATTACAGAGTTAATAACATCACAGGCTACGTCTGGGCGGTACCAGGTGTTATATAAACCGCTACCAGAATAACATGTGAACTCTCGGGGTAAATAATATGGGCGAAAGCTCACAGCTAGAAGTTCAATGTTACTTGTGCAGATCTCTTTAATAGTGACATGTCCAGGATGACACCAACGCTGGTTAACCAGCACTGCAATTCCACCTCCCTTTAGCTTTCCGCTGAGTTGTTTGTTGCACTCTGCACGGACCGTCATGAAGCCGTGTACAAACACATTATAGTCTGGGATGTTTTCGTGCAACCACGTCTCAGTGAAGCACATAATACTGTATTCTCTGTATTCTTTCAAAGACCTGGTTAGCACCCGGAGCTCGTCAATTTTGTTAGCTAGTGATCTTACGTTACCCATCACACAACAGTTGGAAGAAACTGTTTAAATCTCCACCGTTTTTCTCTCTGCCTCACTCCTGCCCTGCATCCGCTTCTCTTTCTTTTCAACTCCATTGGGATTTGAGGTGATATTTCACTGATGATCTTGAGTTTGGAGAGCATTATCAGTTGATCCCGGTGGTAAACAAGTCTCGTTGCCATGAAGATTCAGCATAACAAGTCTTGAAAAAGCCAAAAAATATCCAGAAAATCTCCCGTGTAGCTGTAGCACAGCCTCTGAACCTCTGAAATCCTCTTGGGCAAACAAAAAATGACACCTAATGTATTAAAAAAAAGACGTATATATAACAAAAAATCACAAAAATTAAGACAGAGCTACTATTGAGAGCTACAATTTGCAGCCACCTGGCCGCGCATTCCTGAATGATGCCCTAACCCTAACCCTAACCCTTATCTGCCGAAGTCAAGTTTGATCATGTGAGATTCTGCGAGATCTTGTGTCTGTAGGATTTGTAGTGTGGTTTGGTTGAGGTAGCGTTTCAAAGACAGCACCATCCATTGTTGGGCTTCAGAACCCAATAGGTGGCATCACTGAGACTACTACTGCAGTGTTTGTTTGTATCTCTTTAAAATCCCCACTACTTTAACTTTTTGTGTTTGTCCTTCAAAAGAGCAAATGAAGTTTAAACTCAGTACGAGCTTGTCAGAGCCCGCTGACACTTCCTCGCATCTCGCAACTCACCTCCAGACTTCATTCAGAGATATTTTTGAGGAAATGTTGACGTTTCTCATGAATTCTTATGGTTTTGGTCACAGGAAAAATGTCAGAGGAGACGTTGAAGAGATGGCGAGAGCAGATCCGCACAGAGCTGGACAACGTGGTGGACTTCTGGCTGAAATACTCTCATGACACTGAGCATGGGTGAGTTAAGCTGTTAGTTATGGTGGTCGATAGGTAGTCAGCCAATTTGCAAACGCAAAAACACAAATGCAAAAACCATAACACAATGGAAGTTAAAAGAGGACAGTTATCCTAATGGACACAGAAAAGTTGTTAAAGTAAGTTAATGATTGTTTTTTTTTTAACTGAAGCTATGATAAATATAGTTCTAATGCTAACATAAATAAAGAAATATAAGTTCTATGAAGGATATCATGAGGTGACACTCCTACATAGCTATATTTTTCATAGAAGAAGTTAATCATTTACTTACTTCTACAACATTTCTGTGTCCGTTTGGATAAGAAACCCCTTTAATTTCTGTTGTGGCTGAACCTCTGTTGTGTTGTAGCTTTTGCATTTCTGTTTTCGGCTCTTGCATTCATGCTGTGTTTTTTGCTCTTGCATTCATGCTGTGGCTTTTGCATTTGTGTTGTAGTTTTGGCAAATAGTCTGAAAACCACTGGCCACAGTAGTTTATTACAAATAAAACCAGCGTGCTTGTAAAAACTCTGCACAGAAAGTTGAATTTGTGAATTATATCCATGCTTCATGGCTCAGAGGCTTCTTCACGTGCCTCGGGAGGGACGGGACGGTTTATGATGACCTGAAGTACGTCTGGCTGCAGGGCAGACAGGTACGCCACCACAGTGAAGAGGAAGTAATCTGTTGTATAAATGTGCTCATTAGTTGTGTGACTACTTGTTCCTCTCACAGGTGTGGATGTACTGTCGCCTCTACAGAACCGTGGAGCGCTTCCGCCTGCCTGAAATCCTCGAGGCAGCAAAAGCGGGTGAGTGCGTGACAGGATGTTTCCTCAAAGAGCAGTGGGCTGGTAAACTGAACACGTGCTGTGTCAGAAAGGACAGAGAGGAAAGTGTCGTCCTGTGATGGGGAGGAAGAAGGGTCCTCTGTTCTGACCGGCTGCCTCAGTCATGGATTGTCAAACCAAATGTTCAGACAAATCCTTAAACTCACGACTGCGATCATAATAAACTCCTCACACAGCCCTTTCCCTGCATGTTTTTCCTGACTCTCCTCCCTGTTCCCTGCTCTCCCCATCGCCCTGTCCTCTCTCAACGTGGAGGTGCTCACGTGTCGCCTCTGTGAGGCTTCATGTTTGCTTGATGTGATGCCAAACTTTTGTGCATCTGTGCAACAGATGGTTTGGCACTGCATCTGTAAACTGAAGTGAATAATGACTGCAGAGTGCTTGCTTCATCATCATTAGAGACACAGTTCAGTACCAAACATCACCTGATCAGGAGCTGATCACAACAACCAAGCTTTTAGATCAACCAGTGTTTAACTTCCTGATGTTTGTACTGGGAAGACTGAAATCCAAGCTAGTGTTTGTGCCTTGTTCTGGTAAAAAAAAATCATCTTATTAATCTGAACCACATTCACCTGAGAAGTTGGGAAAAACATCTTGTTGCAAAAGCAAAAATGACACCTGTACTGCTAAAAAAAGAGTGAAATAACCTGTCTATGGGTCAGTTAGAGAAATTTTACTAATTTAATAATTAATATGTTGAAACAAATAACTACGTTGAAACAAATAACTTTCCATTGCGTCCAACCTCTCGGTGCAGCCAAAAAGTTCAACAACCAGCTGCATCCCATCATTGCCAAATTTGAACATTATAAACACAAAGAGTTCGTTAAAAAACAAGGCGTACCTGCTCCCCCTCTCCCTTCGCTGGGCGTTTGGGGCCCGCGGCCACCTGGGGGTCAGCCGCTGGGGCCTGGCATACCTCCAGGGGGGGGGGGGCGCATCATCTGGGCTGGATCACTGGGTCTGGGTGGGGCGGCTCCAGATCCTGCCATGAGGCAGGAGATAGTGGCGGGGGTGTGCACTGGGGCTGGTCCTACCTCCCCCGGTGGCTCGGGCAGGGGTGGGCGCCGGGGATGTTTTGATGCCCTGGAGTCCTCCCCTGGGGGGCAGCGCCCTGGGGGTGGCCTACCTGAGTGAGGTCCCTGGTGGGCACTAGGCCGGTGGTTCTGGTGCTGCAGTCTACTAGGGGTGGTGTTCCTGCTGAGCGTGCCTGCTCACTGGGGCTAGCCTGGGTTGTCGCTTGTGGGTCCTGGGGCCTACTGTTCAGGGAGCCGCTTGGTGCTGCTTACGTGCCCCCTCTCTGTTGTGGGTGGTTTGGCCCGGCCCTCACTAGCCCTACCTCTCAATTGCACTTCACCACTCACACATTGCACTTTTGTATATATTCTCACTTGTGGGCACATTCATAACACTTAGGGTTCTGGGGGTCGGGGGTGATGGGGGAGCGACCAGCTCGACGCCTCTGTCTCTCCCGTTCTCCTGTTTTTACTGCACTAAATACACTAACTTGGAGGGGTTAGTGCAATCTGTTTTAGGCTGTGGCTGGTCTCTGTTCCCCTCCCGCCTGCCCGTCCTATTAAACCAACTGGGTTGGTGGTATAGGGTTTGTCACTACCATAGGCTTGGTGCAGCTGTGAGGGTCGGGCCTTGCTGGCTATGACTTTGTTGGAGGATGGGTGGTGCCGGCGGCTTTCGAGGTGCAGCTGGGCTCCGGTGGCTGCGGATGGGGGTCTGGTGCAGGCCCTGGGGGTCGGGTGGGCCTCGCTGGGTCATGCGTCCCTTGGTAGGCTGTGGTGGGATCCTTTGGCTTGTTGCTGGCTGGGGGCCTTGGCATGGCAGGCTGCCTGTGGGGTGCTGTCCTGTGCAGGTGGCAGGGGGGCCTCTCCTGTATGGGCAGCGGTCTCCGGCGCTTCTCATGGCCTTGGCTTCTCTGGGGGGCGAGCCGTGACCTCGACCCCACCAACCTAACAGGAAAGTGTAGGATTGGGAGGTCAGTAATCTCTTCAGCCAAGACCAGTGGCCCCTGTCCCCGGCCACTTCCCCCAGCTCCTCTGGGCGGATACCAAGGTGTTCCCAGGCCACCTGAGAGTTATAATCTCTCTGGTCCCTGGTCTGCCGTCTGTCAATCTCTCGTTCCATTTTCCTCTCACTAGTGAACAAAACCCTGAGATACCTTAACTCCTCCACTCAAGGCAAAGACCACCCCCCACCCCCTACCCACTCACACACACTCCCAACTGGGGACGACTTTGACTGTTAGCAATACCAACCAGACTCTCACTGCGGGAATACAGAGATCATCCTGGTCGTGGCACACTGGACCAGCTCTGCACTACGGTGGCTGATGGGGGTCAAACGATAAGCAAAGCCACAACACGAATGCAAGGGCGAAAACACAATGGAAGTGCAGCAACAACTGAAAGTACAAGCAGTTAGTTATCCCAACAGACACACCAAAGTTGTGAAAGCAGGTAAATGATTATCTTTTTTTAACTTTATCTATGATAAATAAATATATAAATTCCCATGGGCTCACCACCCACAGGAGGGGCTATAGGGGTCAGGTGCAGTGTGAGTTGGGCGGCAGCCGAAGGCAGGGACCTTGGCGGACTGATCCTCGGCTGCAGAAGTTAGCTCTGGACGTGGAATGTCACCTCTCTGGTGGGGAAGGAGCCTAAGTTGGTGTGCAAGGTTGAGAAGTTTGGGCTAAACATAGTTGGCCTCACCTCGACACATAGCAAGGGCTCCAGAACCAGCCTTCTTGAGCCACATGGGGCCGTATGTCTTAGACACTCTGGTAGAGAGAGGGGCGGAGCTGTCAACTAATCACCACCTGGTGGTGAGTCGGCTCCAATGGTGGGGGAAGATGCCAGTCAGACCCGGTAGACCCAAACGTATTGTGAGGGTCTGCTGGGAATGTCTGGCAGAGTCTCCCGTCAGAAAGAGCTTTAACTCCCCCCTCCGGGAGATGTTCAACTGTGTTCCGGGGAGGTAGGGGACATTGAGTCCTAATGGGCTTTGTTCAGTGCCTCCATTGTTGAGGCGGTCGATCGGAGCTGTGGCTGTAAGGTGGTTGGTGCTTGTCGGGGCAGCAATACCCGAACCCGCTGGTGGACACCAGCGGTGAGGGATGCAGTCCAGTTGAAGAAGGAGTCCTATCTGGCCTTTTTGGCATGGAGGACTCCTGAGGCAGCAGACAGGTATTGACAGGCCAAGCGTAATGCCGCTTCGGCTGTTGCCGAGGGAAAAACCCGGACATGGGAGGAGTTCAGTGAGGCCATGGAGAAAGACTTCCGGACAGCTTCGAAGAGGTTCTGGACCACCATCCAGCATCTCAGGAGGGGGAAGCTGTGCACTGTAAACACTGTGTTCAGTGGGGACAGTGCGCTGCTGACCTCGACTCGGAATGTTGTAAATTGGTGGAAGGAATACTTCGAAGACCTCCACAATCCCACTGGCATGCCTTCCTTGGAGGAAGCAGGGCCTGGGAATGTAGGGGGGGGCCCTGCCATCTCTGGGGTTGAGGTCGCCGAGGTGGTTAAAAAGCTCCTTGGTGGCAAGGCCCCGGGGGTGGATGAGATCCACCCAAAGTTCCTTAAGGCCATGGATGTTTACAACATCATGTGGGCATCGGGGGCAGTGCCTCTAGATTGGCAGACTGGGGTGGTGGTCTCTCTTTTTAAGAAGGGGGACCAGAGGGTGTGTTCCAACTACAGGGGGATCACACTCCTCAGCCTCCCTGGTAAGGTCAATACCGGAGAGGAGGGTCCGTAGGGTAGTCAAACCTCGGATTCAGGAAGAGCAATGTGGTTTTCGTCCTAGCCATGGAACTGTGGACCAGCTCTATACCCTCAGCAGGGTCCTCAAGGGTGTATGAGAGTTTGCCCAACCTGTCCACATGTGTTTTGTGGACTTGGAGAAGGCATTTGACCGTCGGGGAGTCTTGTGGGGGGTTCTCCGGGAGTATGGGGTATTGGACTGCTTGTTACGAGCCGTCTGTTCCCCGTGTGACTGGTGCCAGAGCTTGGTCCGCATCCCTGGCAGTAAGTCCGACTTGTTTCCAGCGAGGTTTGGACTCCACTCCTGCCCTTTGTCACTGATTCTGTTCCATTACTTTTATGGACAGAATTTCTAGGCGCAGCCAGGGTGTCGAGGGGGTTCGGTTTGTTGACCTCAGGGTTGCATCCCTGCTTTTTGCAGATGATGTGGTCCTGTAGAATTCATCAAGCAGTGTCCTTCAACTCTCTCTGGATCGGTTTGCAGCAAAGTGTGAAGTAGCTGGGATGAGAATGAGCACCTCCAAATCCAAGTCCATGGTTCTCAGCTGGAAAAGGGTGGAGGGCCCTCTCTGGGTCGGGCATGAGATATTGCCCCAAGTGGAAGAGTTTAAGTATCTCGGTCTTGTTCACGAGTGAGGGAAGGATGGAGCGAGAGATAGACTGGCGGATCGATGCAGCGTCTGCAGTAATGCGGACTCTGCACAGGTCTGTCGTGGTGAAGAGGGAGCTAAGCCAAAAGGCAAAGCTCTCTGTTTACTGGTCGATCGTCGTTCCCACCCTCACCTATGGTCATCAGTTTGGGTAGTGACCGAAAGAACAAGATGGCGAGTACAAGCGGCCAAAATGAGCTTCCTTTGTAGGGTGACCGGGCTCTCCCTTAGAGATAGGGTGAGAAGCTCGGCTATCCGAGAGGAGCTTGGAGTAGAGCCGCTGCTCCTTTGTGTTGAGAGGAGCCAGATGAGGTGGCTCGGGCATCTGACCAGGATGCCTCCCTGACGCCTCCCTGGTGAGGTGTTCAGGGCACGTCCCACTGGGAGGAGACCCTGGGACAGACCCAGGACACGCTGGGGAGACTACATCTCCCGGCTGGCCTGGGAATCCCTTGGGATCCCCCGAGAAGAGCTGGACGAAGTAGCTAGAGAGAGGGAAGTCTGGGCTTCCCTGCCTAGGCTGCTGCCCCCGAGACCTGACCCTGGATAAGCAGCAGAAGATGGATAAGTGGATGGATATGATAAATACAGCTTTGTATGGGTGTTGTGCTATCCTTCATAGTACTTGTGTTTCTTTATTTACCTGAAAAAGACATCCATTTATATTTAGCTTTATGAATCAATAGCGTTAGCATCGGAGCAAAATTTATCATAGCTGAAGGTAAAAAAGAAAACAGCCTTCACTAAAACTGTCCTATTAACTTCTGTTGTGGCTGCACTTGTGTTGTTTTGTAGCTTTTGCATTTGTGTTGTTGCGTTTGCATTCGTGCAGCATTATGTAAGAAGTTTTTAGTTATTACAGGAACCTGCATTTTGTAATAAGTGATGCAATATGTAAGAACTTATTACATAATGCAGCAAAGTTTGTTACATATTGCGTTCAAGAATTTTATTGCAATTTGCGTCAGATTATTACGAAATGTGGGGTTATTAAAAGATGAAGAGAAAATTGATTACATAATGAAGCGTTACAGGTGCTCCATAAATGTGGAGTTGACGATCCACTGTTACAGCTGAAGCTGTTTTTATAAGCTTCAAACATGAGTAAAAATAAAATTTGGGGTGAGACATTTTAAGTGCACTGCATGCAGCGATTTGACGGTGTTCATCAACATTTTTGTCACAAAGAAAAGTAAAGCAAAAAGAGAAACTCCTCACAGCCTAAAAAATCTTCTCCAATATTTAAGGAAATGCTCACGGTCTTGCTTTAAAAAGTAAGTAACTGAAATAAACTGAAGCTCTGGCCATTCAGAGACTCAGGTTTTAATGTGACATTTTTTTATGAGCTCAGCTTTTGGTTAAAATAAAAGAAAGTGCCGTTCTTCCCTCATTCAGCCTTTTCCATCACAGGTTTCTGTCACCTGTGAACATGTTGCTCAACTGTCCTGATAAAAGTCATTTTAGGAACAGAAAGTTGTGTGATTGTGTCTTGTGGAGGGTTTATTCATCCTCCTGTTAAAAATCTTAAGCTTGTGGTTTTGTTGCTTGATATCTCAGGAGGATCCTTCCTCAGGAAGTTTGCCCGTGTATCCGGCGTTGGCAGCGGCGACGGTTCATGGAAATGTGCCTTCTGTCTAACCAGAGATGGTAAAGCAGTGAAGATCCAGAGGACAATTTTCAGTGAGTGTTTCTACATCATGGCCGTGGACGAGCTGAGCAGAGTCACAGGTGACCAGGACATGCAGGTACAAACCAGGAGCGCAGCTACCTACTTTCTGGGAGGTATGCAGACACATGACAGCCAGACATATATATATATATATATATATATATATATATATATATATATTTATACATATATATATATATATATATATATATATATATATATATATACATATATATATATATATATATATATATATATATATATATATTTATACATATATATATATATATATATATATATATATGTACATACATACATACATACATATATATATATATATATATATATACATATATGTACATACATACATACATACATATATATATATATATATATATATATATATATATATATATATATATATATATATATATATAAACGCATCATCGTGACGCATGCCTGGCCAGCTGATGAGCCGCTTAAATAAACTGGCTTAGTTCAGATGATATGACAGGCCGAAATAGTGCTGAATTATCTAAAAAATATATATTGTGGTCACCTCGGTGTAGACGGACGGGGATGTGGTCTACAAAGTGTTAATGATAAAAACACACTAGTTTTTGAATGGGGTTTGGCCCGCTGCCAAACATCACAGGGCGCACTTGCGGGTACATGCATCAGCTGATCAAACAGCTGTTCACTGTAACAAACACATTTCTCTGGGGTTGAAGGAGCGGAGGGGCGCTAACCAGTGATGTGCTGGCGTGCCCCTGCAGAGCTTTAGAGATCTCTATACTTCTTATCTCTCTCTTATTCTTACTGTCTCTATAGCTCTGTGCCTCTGTTTTCGATTGTATCGTTTACACAAACAGCTGTCAAATACAGAAGATGCAGACTCAAAATAATTTCTGCACCATCAGTGTGTGTGGTTAGAGCTAAACATGCTCTGATATCCTATCAGCTGCATGCTGAGGAGAAAGCAAACTGACCTGCCAATGAGTGAGCTGCTGCAGCTTGCTGTTTTTCTGCTGATGCTGCATTAACAGAAACTGTTCAACTCGGGTCACAGGATGTCCACTTCCCTGTTTTGTAAACGTGGATCATACTTCCTCTGAGAAATTCTGAGAAATGTCCAGATCTACGATTTCTGATCTCTCTAAATAAAAATCGAAGTCCACAATCAAAAACATATCAGTCAGCCTCCATCATCGTTTTTCAGTCCAATTAGAGCGTCCACGAAGTCAACCTGAACACCTGAGGATAGTCATTTTAATCAGTCTGAACTGTCCGTGTGTGTGTGTGTTTCAAACTGAGCTCTATCACTCTCTGCCTGGTCGTGTTTTTCAGCTGGAGGCCGAGCAGATGATGGAGCAGCTGATCTTCTGGGTTAGACAGGACTCGTCGGGTCTCGGCCGGCCGCAGCTCTCCGGGGATGTCCCCACCAACTGCATGGCTGTTCCCATGATGCTGCTGTGTCTGGTGCAGCAGCTGACTGAAGGCCGAGCGGAGCAGGGGGTGCAGAAGTACAGAGAGCTGGGCAGCTGGTGTGTGAAGCAGATACTGCAACACATCCAGGTGGGTGTGCATGGTTCCACGGCTCTTGCTATGTGTTTTAGGGTCCAATCAGAAAAGAGAGCAGCAACAGACTTTCAGGCTTTTTGCACATGTGGTGATGATGTGATTTGTTATTATCACTGACTGCAGTAAAGGATAAGACCTCAAAGATGGCACCTAAGAAAGAACAAGAAGTAAAACTCTCGATGTATCCAGAAAGAAATCATCCTTATTTTACCGTTGCATTCCTGCAGCTGCCTGAGCCTCACTGTGCAAGGATCCTGAGCTCAGGTGTAACAGGATAATAGGTTCATTACCAAAATGTACAAACTTTCAGCTGTTTGCACTGAACAAATCAAAGAACAACTTCATTAGCCTTATACAACTGATGTTTGCAAATGTTTTCTCAAATTATAGAAAAAAAACGTCACTTTTGAGGATGATTAAAGTATCAGAGTGATCCAACCCCGTCATGTCAAGCTTCTCTCATCCTCAGTCGAGCTCCTTTAGCTAAAGATGGGACTCAGTGTCTTCAAACCTGACCACAGATTTTCTCTGGGGTTCAGGTCAGGTGCCAGGACCAAGAGCCTACATCCATTCTAGAAGAATGAAGCCTATGCAGAAATGCCAAAAGCTGTTCATTGAGAACCCCCTTTAGGCTGGCTTTAGAGGGACCAGAAACTATAGAAACACCAAGCTCAGCTCATGTGACTGACAGCGCCTTGTAGCTGTTTGAAAGGAAGCTCAAAGCCTGAGTCATATCTAATATGGCCCCTGCCATTAAGCGGCTCCGTTACTCTGCATCAGGAATAGACGGGTGATGCAGAGACTGCGTCTATATTTCATCCAGTCTGTGACCAGGACTTGTTCTGAGGCTGGGCTATGGTGGACTTTGAGGTCAACTTTGGATCCTTGTCCTGTGAGGTCTAAGCTCCAGCTTCTGGCACGTTACAGATTTACTCCAGCTCCATCAGATAGGTTCCTGGTCAGTGATTTAGGAAGTTGGAAATGAATCTTTCCTGTTTCTCTGTCTGTGTGCTGGCTTAGAGAGACGGCACGGCTGTTTTAGAAAACGTATCACTGGAAGGAAAGGAGCTGCTGGGCTGCAAGGGCCGGCTGCAGAACCCAGGTAAACACACACACACACACCTACACACACACACACACACACACACACACACACACACACACACACACACACACACACACACACAGAATTAGGAACCTTCCCATCTTCTCTCTGGTCCTTATCCTGGCTCAGGCCACGCCCTGGAGGCTGGCTGGTTCCTGCTGCAGTTCAGTGCCGAGCGAGGGGAAGTGGAGCTCCAGCAGACCGCCATCGACAAGTTTGTCGAGCTCCCTTATCAGGCGGGCTGGGACAAGGAGCACGGAGGACTCTTCTACTTCCTGGACGTGGATGGTCACTGCCCCACACAGGTGAGATGGACATCCATCCACACATTTCTGTGATGGTGTATGATGAAGTCATAATAGAGACTGACTGATGACTATGCTGTGTGTGTGATCAGCTGGAGTGGAGCATGAAGCTGTGGTGGCCTCACTGTGAAGCTCTCATTGCCTTCC
Source organism: Halichoeres trimaculatus (assembly GCF_033239565.1). Classification (NCBI taxonomy): domain Eukaryota; kingdom Metazoa; phylum Chordata; class Actinopteri; order Labriformes; family Labridae; genus Halichoeres; species Halichoeres trimaculatus. Next base: position 36,284,251 of record NW_027437189.1, on the reverse strand, counting down.
TGATGGCCTACAGACAAACCAAGAGACCTGAACTGCTGCAGAAGTTCTCTCAGGTCTACAAATACACCTTCAGTCACGTGAGTTTCACTCTGAAAATCCTCTTCCATTTCCTTTTTAAAGGAGCAGTGTGTTTAATTTAAGTGGGGCTGTGTAAGGTTCATGTGGATGTTAAGGATTTCCCTCAGCCCGGTCAGTTTGTTCCAGTCAGACTCAAGAAAATGGCCTCCACTAGGGGTGATGTAGGGAAATATGTGGTTCAATGGCAGGATCAGGGTCTGGGGCTGTTTTCCGAACCGCTCACTACACTAGCAGTGCCTACTATTTTGGCTGAATTTCAGTATGTAGTAGTCAGTATGCGAAAACTTGCAAAATCTGCAGTATACTAAAAATCCCTGTATGTCCTACTGATCAAAGAAAATTTCTCAGTATGCAACAGACCAGTCTACCTGGCATACTGTTTCCCACAATGCACGGCGCTAACACTGTTTGTCGATACAGGTGGCAGGTTTCGGTGAATTACTGCCATCTACTGGAATGAGTCGGCATTATAACTACAACACAACAACACTAACGTTAGAGCAGCAGTGTTCAAACTTTTTGCAAAGAGGGCCAGATTTGATAAAGTGAAGATGTGCGGGGGCCAATAGTTCCTTCTGATGTCTTTTTAATTACAAAAGTAACACGCAAATGTACACTTTTATTAAACAATTTTCATTGTCACAATTCTCTTTATTTTCCAAACGGCAGTGTAAACCAATATAAGCCACTCAGGCAGACTGTAACAACTCTAAAAACACAATTCTGCCTTGTTTAATTCATATCTGGAGAGTCAGATAAACATTGAACATTGAACTGTATTGAATACCCTAAATTTCCATGAGTTTGGTAAATATCTTTGCCTCATGAACATCTCAAACAAGAGTTATATGTAATGCAGAGTTGTCTGTTATCACTGAAGTTTTAAACAAGTGAATTTTTCTCTTTTCTTTTACAAGATTGTTCACAGAGTAATAATTTGTGTCATATCTACAGGTACCCAACATCAACAGTTAAACCCAAATCTTATTCAAGATGTTATAAAAGTGCCATCAGTCCAAGTGTATAGGTATGCTTTTGGCTTTTCACTGTTAATAGTGACAGATTCAAGACATTTAATTTCATATTAAGTTCATATTAAGTTCATGACAGAGAATGTCTGTTCATACAAATATGTAGAGTCGAATAAGCTCAGCATTTTCCTAGCAAGTGTTCACATTTCTGGAAACCTGCCTTTATCCAGCTGCCCATAAAAGTCACCAAAAGAGAGCTGCTGGTGCTTACCGCACCGCTCATCACACTGCAGCTCAATGAGCTCCAGCTGCAGCTGTGGAGGAGCATCACCAGGGTCCACGTAGAAGGGAGAGGAGAAAAGCAACATGTCCTTTTCAGTAACTGCAAAATCCTGAAAGCATTTGTTAAATTCCATATAAAGAGATGAGATAGCTGTTACATAAGTCTTCATTTGTGCAACGATGTTGTCCTGTGGGAAAATGTCAATGACCTCTTTCAAAGCTGGGAAGTGCGCGGTGCAGGGCTCTGTTTGGGACAAGTGTCTCCAGAAAAGTTGCAGCTTGGCTCCAAAGGCCTTGATGTGAGCATACAGCTGGCTCACCACTGCATCTTGTCCTTGCAGATCAACATTCAGATGCTTCGTTATGTCAGCCTAAAAAGCCAAATCTGCCAGCCATACAGGATCGGACAGGTCTTCCATGGGTTGCCCCTTTTCACCCAAAAAATGTCCAATTTCCTCCCTGAGAGAGAAAAATCGCTGCACTGCAGACCCCTGACTTAGCCGTCTCACATCATTGTGATATATTACATCTCCGTATTCAGCCTGAATGTCAAGCAAAAAGTGCAGAAACTGTCGATGATGTAGAGCTTTAGAGCAAATAGAATTGATTGCCTTTACCACTGGTTTCATAACATGATCAAATTTGAGATGCTAGGCACAGAGAGCCTGCTGATGAATCATACAGTGAAGTTTAGTAGCGTTACCTCCTTCTTCGCTGACTTCATTGCAGATCAGTGTGGACAATCCACTTCGCTCACCAGCCATGGCCATCATCTGTAATGATCCCACAAACTTATCAACAGCTTTACCAACAGAAACTAAAAGTTCTGTTCCTCTGGTTTGGCCTTTAAGGCTTTGAAGGTCAAGCAGCTCCTTCGTTACATTCATGTTGTCATCAACTCCTCTTAAAAAAACAAGAGCTGTGTGTCCGATGCATCGCTGCTTTCATCGCAGGCTAATGAGAAGTAATCAAAAGCCGCTCCCCTGCCCCCCAGTTGTCTCTGAATATCTGGTGATATGTCCTCAACTCTCCGTGCCACAGTGTTATGTGCCAGGCAAACGTTCATAAATTCTTGCTTCTTCTGGAAAACAGCCTGAGTCTCATCCATTGACCGAACAAAATGAACGTCATCTTGCTTGGCTCAAAGTGAGGTCGCCATAAGAACTGCTCCCCCTGGTGGCTGGCTGGCTGGCTGCAGTATAGGTCACAAAAATTCTGTCCATGAAGGAGTGAGATGTGATTATTACTGCTGACTTATTTTAAGGTACTTGACAAACGTATAATCACATTATATCTCAGTATATATCTCTGTTCCGCTAAAGCTGCCCACTTCTACAGACTGCACCTTTAAAGTGTGACTGTCTGACTTTGTGCAGTTCCCTGATGCTGAAGGAGGCGAGTGGTTCGGTTATTTGACTCGGGAGGGGAAAGTCGCTCTGGATATTAAAGGAGGGCCATTCAAAGGTGAGAACTTTAACCTTTTAGGGGGAGCTCTTTGGCCTGTTTTAGGTTTTCAGTCAACGTGTATCAGCTTGTAACAGGATTAAGAGCAGTTTCAGTTTTAAGCTGGTTTTCCTTCTCCTTGTAGTCTTGCTGGATTTGAGTGTAGTTCCATTCATAAAACATGATCATCTTCTTGTCCTCAGGTCTCTTCCACGTCCCTCGCTGCCTCTACATGTGCGAGCGCCTCCTGGATGAGCTGCTGGTTTCGGCCTGAGATGTTATAAAAATGGGATTAACTCTGATCTGTTGGTCTGTTCCAGGTTACAGTCAGGTCAGGAAGTGAAGTTGCACTAATTATCAGCAAACAAACACGCATTCCCACAATTTCCTGATGTTTTTCTCAACATCTCCTCAAATTTCTTCAGTTGAAAGTGAAGTTTCTGATTCCATCTTAGCAGTGGCTGGTTCGAGACAATATCACAACAGAAATAGAGAGAATATCTCATGTATGTACTTTTTTACTCATGCTCAATGATATTATTTGCAATCGTTTTCCTTTCCTTCTTTGCTGTCACCTTTATGTCTTTTTTAATGGTGATGTTATCAGTTAACTGCAAAAAAAAGTGAAGCGTAGTTAAGTGTTTTATCTTAGTTTAAAAAAAATTGTCTATTAGACTTCATTAGAGCCACATTCACCCGACAAGTCCAGAACAATATCTTATCTCAAGATACCAAAAGATGAAAATGGAGCCTGAATTTCTTGTAAATGGGTGGAAGAAAAGGTTAGGGTTTTTTGTATTAACAAACTTGACAAGCAAATTTTTCTTACTATTTTTGTGATCAAATATCTTTGATTAAAATACATCTCTGGACTTTAGGGTGAATGTAGTTTAAACTAAGTCTGTCTTTACTAAGAATAAGACAGAAATGCCAGATTTCGGTTTTTGCAGTGTTAAAGCCGCTTTGTGTCTGAAATGTACAAATAATGAGTCATTATCATAGATTACCAATAATACGGTCTGTCTGTGCATTAGGGATGAGTAATATGATGATTTGAAGAGTAAAAATGAAAGGAGACTCGAAGGGAGAACCTGCTCAATGTGCTTAATGAACACAGGAGCATCATTATGAGAAATAATCTTTTAACCTCAGCTTCTCTGTCTCTCTCTCCTTCAGCTGAAATGATGTATTTTTTTTTAAGAGAATGTGCCTTTTACATGCGCACTGAACCTTTTAGATCCATTCCATTTTATAACGCTTATTTGACAGAGGTTACTGTAACCAGCTGGGGAATGTGAGGGGCAAAATGATGCTGCAGTGTTTCAGTGGAAGCAGCATAGACCTGTGAGTTTTATACTTGTAAACAGAGATTTTACGGCTGATTTTAACTACAGTGCCAACCATTGTACTGGATTATTTGGTCATTCATAGACATGTTACATATGTGGAGTAACTTTTGTGAAGCCAGCACTTCCGGAAGCAGAATGTTGCTGTGAGGAGAGGTGTTGGAATATAACATTTTCTCTACAATTTGTTTGTTGTTTTGTTTTTTGTTTATGAGAAATCATGTGAATGATCCTCATTATTTTTCTTCAGGTGAAGCTAAATACTGGGAACTTGCTAAACAAATTTAAATAAATGACTTTGAAAATGAAAAATGGGCAAAACTGAGCAAATCAAACATGATTCACCTGCAGAATCCTGACCTTGTGTGTGTTGTCATACTGCCACCTGCCAGTAGGAGGCAGACAGACATGCAGTGTTCAGCTTTAAACAGTGGAAAGTGCAAATGCACTGTTCTTCACCTCTTCTTCACCTTATTTTAGGCGTCATCACTGGTCAGCCATCTTACCTCGGCACTCTACAGGGGCCTTTTTCAAACCGCCCCCTACACACTCTCCCTACCCACTACCCCTCCGTTTGCGCATTCTCGCGTAGTGTCCGCCACATTAAGGGCCATCCCAAACCAATCCGCGGGGAGGGGTAGTGGGCTATAAAACCCTCCACGAGGGAGTCTGCATGGATGCCGACTCGCTGAACACGTGCAGCGCTAAATTGTGTCCAGTGTCAGCCATAGAGGAAGCAACGTACAAATGTAAGTTCCACGCATATGTGCCTGCACAAACACTGTTAAACTAACACAAATATTTAATGATTGTCATGCAGATGTTCACAACTTTAGATGTGCATGTTATTGATTAAGGTCTGCCTTGCATTTGTTTTGACAGTTCGTGTTTATTTGAGCGTTTAATATTTACAAAAAACTGAATAATTTATTCAAGCGAGAATGAAACATGAAAAAATCTTCAATAAAAAAAATAGAAATGCAGCCAAAAAAGCGTGGGAGTAAGTTCCTTTTGTATTTTCTAGGCTATATTTTCTTTTTTTTTTCAGAATCAGAATCAGAATCAGAATCAGAATCACCTTTATTGGCCAAGTATTTTCAAGAATACAAGGAACTTGACTCCGTTTTAAACTTTCTTTGTTTATCTGTTTCCGCCTGAGATCTGGTGAAGTTTCTGTCCCAAAGCTGTATTTATACCCTACACCCTGATGAAGTGAACTTGGTTCAGCTGCGAGTGTGACTCCGTGACGGAGTGCACTCCATCATGGAGGGGGAGTGTGTAGGGGGGCGGTTTGAAAAAGGCCCTTAGTGTGTATCTATGATTTTTGCTCCCCAGCACCAGGGCGGCGCCATGGTACAGCACTTTGTCATCTGTTTTCCGGTCCAGACCGGAAATTCTGTATCGCCAAACAAACAGGCGCGGATAGCCCATACGGGATAGGACCACCTACAGTGTTGTTTTTTCATCCCAAGATGTCTAGTATTGTGTGTTCAGTTAAAGGCTGCCACAATAACTGGGCGAAGAGGAGGGAGCATTTAAAGCGGACCTGTTATGAGAATCATGTGGAGAGATCGGAGTGTTGTGGGGCAGCCTATAACCTACACCCACCGCCCAAAGAAGAGGAGCACAGAAGGCTGTGGCTGAGGGCGCTAAACCTCAAGTGCCCTCCGAAGCGCCCTTATGTTTGTTCTTTTCATTTTGTGGACGGGAAGCCGACAGAGGGGCACCCTTACCCTGAGAAATGGCTCAGCTATGACGTCCTGATAAAGAAGCCACGGCGGCTTCTGAAGAGGTTGTTAGATACAGGTGAGCGAGATTTAACCTGCAACTATTGGGCGATGTGATTGATTACGCCCACTATAAAAATAATCGACTCGTGGAATTGTACTAGGCGTCGTGTTATTGTTTTTAATGGTGTTTACATAGGATGCAATCAAATACGAGGTGGTAAATGCATTTCTGTTACTTAAATTCACTACATTGAGGTGCTGTGCTGTTGGAAACTTTTATGGAGATAGATCACTAAATTTAGACATGAGGAATATCAATGAGGACTTCTGCGCTGTGTTTGGCGTCTGATAACGCGACTAAGAGAAATAAACGTTGACTTTATACAGGTTTGCAGTCACAAAATAGTAGTAAAAAAACTCCTAACTGATCACAAAGTGGGGACGTCTGTGTAGTGGTGCTCATTTCAGCTCACAGTGCACCACCGCTCAAACAGCTGCACTTTCTTCATTGGCAGTGCAATAACACCCAGAGCTGACCAATCAGCGGCAAGAAACTTACATGAGGGGGTAATGCAATTCAATTCAATTCAATCAAAGTTATACGCAAATATTTCTCCTTGGAAATACTGTAAACGTACTTAAACTTAAGTATGAGATTATTAGTATTAAGTATTAGTATTATATATATATATATATATGTGTATATATATATATATATATATATATATATATATATATATATATATATATATATATATATATATATATATATATATATTGTAACGTAAGTCAGGCTGGGACCTGGTTTCGCAGCTCTGACCTAGTCTCCAACTTTAACCCCCCCAAGGAAGGAGAGGTAATAAAGCAAGTTTTGGAAAAACAGACCTCTGCGCTAAAGTGGTTTTCTCCCCAAGTCTGCCTCATCCCTTCCTCTGATGTTTGCAAGACTATAAAACATTAAGACATCGCTGTAAATTCGAAGACTTTTCGTTGACACCTGGCGGACATGTGAAACTGTACAGACATCCCTCTCTCAGGGAGAGGCTGGAGAGACCTCTCAGCCTCCACCTAGTATCTTGTGACCCTTGACCTTTCTCTCTGGGAACAGGAGAGAAGGAATGCCAGGAGAAGATCTACTACCCTCCTTCTCCTCAAAGACAAAGACTCTTTGATTCACACAGTTGAGAACAGCACAAAAATGATGTTTTTACACTAAGACCTACATGTACATCTTCACCTTTGCAAACGTGTACTGTGTAATGAGAATCATTGATAATGTGTGTGTGAAAACTGCTGTCTTCCCATTGTAATATCTTGGTTTTTATTTTATTGGGTTCTTAAAGAGGAAAACCGTTCATGTTTGGTCTTGATGTGAAGCTTAAATCATAAGAAATATGATTTTGACTATTACATGTAGGAATCTCTTTACAGTTTAAAGTTATAGTTAGTTAGTGATCTCTGGGACAATCTGGTCCACGTGCAGAAAGATGAGATGTGAAGGGGCGTCAGCCTAAAGTGACCTCACTGACTCGGCGGGAAAAGCTGAGTAAACTCCACTCCAGGACAAGAACATTGGCTCTTGCTCTTTTCTCTTCACCCTTCTACACGAAGGCTCTGGCTCTTTCTTCTACCCTTCATCCAGAAGGCTCTTCTTCTCTTCCTTCTGCTCCTCAACTGGCAACGCACATGCCAACTCTAAGCTCATCACCGTCTCCAGACTCTACAGGCTGAGACGCAAGTCACCTCAGCCCGACTGCATCCAGTCATCTATCGGTGCCTGGGTCTCTCCCTAAGAAACCCAGCTGATCGACGGGATTCCCCCTCATTCGCTGACGTCAGGAGACGAGCGCTGCTCACTGCTTTCCCTGCGGTGATTCAACTTTGGAACTCTGCCAAAGTTTCAACCCGACGCCCGGCATCATCGCCGCGGTTCCAGCCGCTACTGCCGCTGTGAGAATCGATTCTACGGACTCAACTCATCGGACATCACCTCCGTGACGCTCAGATGACCTGCAGCAGGCCTCCAGCCTCTCCATCATCCCTCAACGGACATCCGCAGACATCCGCAGACATCTGCAGCGGGACCCAGCCACCTCTGTCGCCCCCTCCACTCTCACCATCGGCCTCAGGACTTGTGTAAGACAATCTTGCATTTATTGGTATATTGTGGTCAATGCCCTAGAGATCTTGGGTGGTTTAGTTAGTTTATGCGGGTTGGTTTATGTCATTTTCCATCCATCCATCCATCCATCTTCTTCCGCTTATCCGGGGTCGGGTCGCGGGGGCAGCAGCCTAAGCAGGGAAGCCCAGACTTCCCTCTCCCTAGCCACTTCATCCAGCTCTTCCGGGGGGATCCCAAGACGTTCCCAGGCCAGCCGAGAGATGTAGTCTCTCCAGCGTGTCCTGGGTCTGCCCCGGGGTCTCCTCCCGGTGGGACGTGCCCTGAACACCTCTCCAGGGAGGCGTCTGGGAGGCATCCTCATCAGATGCCCGAGCCACCTCATCTGGCTCCTCTCAACGCGGAGGAGTAGCGGCTCTACTCCGAGCTCCTCCCGGATAGCCGAGCTTCTCACCCTATCTCTAAGGGAGAGCCCGGCCACCCTACGGAGGAAGCTCATTTCGGCCGCTTGTACCCGCGATCTTGTTCTTTCGGTCACTACCCAAAGCTCATGACCATAGGTGAGGGTGGGAACGAAGATCGACCGGTAAACAGAGAGCTTCGCCTTCCGGCTCAGCTCCCTCTTCACCACGACAGACCTGTGCAGAGTCCGCATTACTGCGGACGCCGCACCGATCCGCCTGCCGATCTCTCGCTCCATCCTTCCCTCACTCGTGAACAAGACCCCGAGATACTTAAACTCCTCCACTTGGGGCAGGATCTCATCCCCGACCCGGAGAGGGCACTCCACCCTTTTCCGGCTGAGGACCATGGACTCGGATTTGGAGGTGCTGATTCTCATCCCAGCCGCTTCACACTGGGCTGCGAACCGCTCCAGAGAGAGTTGAAGGTCACGGCTTGATGAAGCCAACAGGACCACATCATCTGCAAAAAGCAGTGATCCAATCCTGAGGTCACCAAACAGGACCCCCTCGACACCCTGGCTGCGCCTAGAAATTCTGTCCATAAAAGTAATGAAAGTTTATGTCATTTTTATTCCATTTATTCCGGTGTTATGATCACTTTCACTTTCTATTCCTCATTGCATTTATCCTTTTATATCTTTCACCTGTTCATTTATTCATGCACATTTTCTTCCTTTCAGTTAGTAAATAAATTTTTCATATATATAGAAATTGCTTTATGTCTTTGTGTGGTTGAAATTAACGGCCTCTGTACACCGTTCAAAAGAATTCACGTTTGATGTAACGGCCTTTTGATATTGAGACCTGATAATTGATAATTCTATGAATTATTAAGTCACAAATTCTTACAGTAAACCTTTCTACAGTTTCCCTGTTTTCTCTAAACTGGGTGGTGCCCCGACTTAAATTTAAACTCACATATTGTAAGTTTAAATGTCTTTTGAAAGTTATACTTTCGCTCCGGTGGAATGCTGGCATTCTGCTGTTAATAATTAATTAGTCATTCTTTGACACCGATTCACGCTACAATATATATATATATATATATATATATATATATATATATATATATATATATATATATATATATATATGTAATTAAAATACCTTATAACTTTAAATGTCAAAAATTAACCCAACGGATCACTCACTAATGGAGTCATGTTAGTACAACAGACTTTTTTACAGGTGTGCAGTCTTTAGCCACTGAGGTAAGACATGGGTCCTAATTAGGTGTACACAAAATAGTTATGATCAAACATTGCTGAAAAAAAAAATCTATAGATTGGTCAACATAAAAAAAAAAAACGTTAGTTGCAGCCCTAAGCGAGATATTGTTTAGCATAACCTTATGTCTATATGATCCATGCTTTTATTGAGTTTCAAGATCAGTTATAAACAAGTTACTGAATGAAAAAATTCTGAAATTACAAATGAAATGTAGAGGTTTTAAGCTTTTATTGTAGCTTATACAATTTCTGTATGATGCTCATAGGCTTTCAAGCAATACACAACACATGCTAGTCACACTGCTTTTTATTCTTGCTGTTCTGTACTATTTCTCATTATGATGGCCCTTCACAACACTCACTCATGGGACCAGGGGATCATCTGGCCAAAGTTAAAGTCCAAAAATAAAAGTTTTCATTATGTTTTCTTTGAAACAGACATGACTGTCAGTGTCAGCGATGCAAAGAAAGATGACTACATTCACATGCCTCCACGATGTGATGTGAAGACTCAGTGGGAGGATCTGCCTGTCTCTGAACACAGCTATGCCTCGAGATCATCACTCCACCTGAAGCCCCTGACATCTGAAGAGGGAACAGAGTACGTTATCGTGTGCTATGCAAAATGTAATGTAGTTAAATATGTTGATATGTGATCTCCAGCCACTTTCTCATGTCATCTTTTTAGAATACCTGGTTTTATGTTTATTGACGTTTTAATGCTTTTACTCAGAGGAGCTGACTGACTGGAAAAGACTTACCACAAAATGTAGGAATAGCAAAGCATAAAAGTGGGTGGGGCAAATTACAGTGAATAATTTCTATTAGATCAGGGGTGTCAAACACACGACCCACAGGCCAAAACTGTCCTGCCAGGAGATCTATAGGCCTGTGGAATGAAAGGTGCAAAGGTGAAAATGCCGCAATGAATACAACAACGGGCGCCACAATGAGACTCAGCAAAGCAAAAAATATTACTGCTTGCAAGGAAAACTGAAAAGAGAGAAGACACATGAATTGATGGTGCATCTGAGGAAACAGCCGTCTGTTTTCATCCAGAGTCCAGAGGTCAATGATGCAGCGGTGAAAGCCATCTACCTCATTGCTAACATTAGCTTTAAAGCCATGCTGTGAGGGGAAGTTTCTAAAAACCATAGACAGTATAAAACATGGATGTAGCCTCCCCAACGTTACTGTCTGTTCCTGATACTGTGAAGTGAAGAGAAACTGCGGCCACATTTGATATAGATTCTTTTCAAACAGCTACAGGGCGCCCGTCAGTCACGAGACCTGAGCTGTGTCTCTGATTGGACAATCGAACAATTTGCAGGTCGTGATAAGTTAATGTAATATTTTAGTGCAGTACTATATTTTTCAGTTCCAAATACTGTGACTTTATGTTTGTGCCTTTGTACAACCTCTGTCACTGGTTATAAAGCATATGTGCAATTGAAGAACTGAGGCTAAGTGCTGTTGAGATTGCACTTGTTATTTTTCTTGAGGAATCTCAGGCTGTTATTACGATAAAGGAATAGGGCCAAGTTAAAAGAAAAAAAAATAACTAAAAGTTAATCTCATAAATGTAAAAGAAAAAAAAGTTGCAAATTTATTAGCACAAACTCATTATTTTAGTGCAGGGGTCCCCAAACTTTTTCCCATCAGGGCCAAACAACTTTTCCCTTCTCTGATGGGGGGCCAGGGTCAGTTTTTAAAAAAGTGTGATGATCGCAGAGGTGTCCAAACGGTTTCCCATAAAGCCACACATAACCAAATATTAATAACCCTTTCTGGGATCTTGATGGGAAAAAAAAAAAAAAAACAAACAGAAAATAAAGAATAACACTATTAATGCAATATATAACACTATTTATGAAATAAATGATGACTAAATGACCCTTTTTGAGGTTTTTCACAGAAAAAAAGACCATGAAATATTAACTTTCTTGTAGACACCACTGTTTGCAGCTCACTCTCATTAACTTCACTGTGAAAACCAGAAAGCAAGCAGGCTAAGAAACCAAACTAAGTGATACAACACCTACCAGCATAATACATTTTACTACCAGTGTTGTTGTAAAACAGGATTTTTTTTTAGGGAGGGGTTTCAGATAGGGCACAAACTGCAAAAGGGTGGAATAGACAATTACTTCCTATGCATGTGTAAGTCTCGATCATGTGGCCAGACTGAAAAAAAAATAAATCATAATGCACCTCTGGTATTGTTCAGGGGGCCGGGCAAAACAAGGAGGCGGGCCGTATCCGGCCCCCGGGCCGTAGTTTGGGGACCACTGTTTCAGTGTATCGCTATAGGTTATCAGAAGATCTAAGAGAGACGTGAGATCACATGTGTTAATGGTTTAGATGATGCTACACTTCTCCTGGGTAAAGTTATTTAACATTTTTGTATATTTTTTCTTGGTGTTGCATTTTGCAGGCACTGCATTCGAACAAGAGCCGCTGCAGATTTTCTTAAGTTGACTCAAGCATGATGAAACACAGGAGGAGAGATTTATTTGCAACAAACTGTATTTACTGGCAACAGACAGCTCATGCACATGAATCACTTCCAACCGCAGGTGTAACAACAAGAAGCTGTAAATCAGCTTTTAAATTAACTCAACAGGCTTCTTCTCCCACATCAGTGCAAAAGAAAAAAAAAGAACAGCTGGGGAGGAAAACGACACAGGCAAGGGCCTGCTAGCCTAGCCCTCCCCTTTCACAGCCCTGCTCAGTCACAGTTCTTTTTTTCCGATCCTGGTTTGCGTGTAAAAACAGAAGGGCATCAACATGGGCTGTATGAAGGCTCGCCCTCTGTCGCGTGATGAGAAAATCCCCTCGCTCTGCGTGCTGGTGGCCGGGACAGCCAGGAAATGTTCTGGTCACCACAAAAACTGCCCCCCCCCCCCCCGGTGTCTGGCTGCAGGATAGGTAAAAAAAAAATCCGGCTTTCCAGTCATTCCGTATGGGCTGTGGTCAAACTTAAAAAAATTAATACACCTGGCAGAAATGCTTCTCACGTCCGATTGTTGCGGCGGTTTGAAGATATCATTTTGCTGCTTGTGTTCAAGTCCTCTTTTTTCTGAAAAGTTTTGTTTTCCTTAATATACAAGGTTAAAAACGAGACTTTACGTAACGTTTAACAATGACTGACAGCCGTCGTTCTTGTGTATTTTTTTCAGGAACTGTAAAATATGTCGGTATGTAGAGTCAAGGATTGATTAGACTCTCGAAAGATAAACGAAAATCATTATTTTTGTCACCTGGCTCCACTCAGATTCTTCTTCTACAGCCAGTCTCTACTGCACAGACTCCAACTGCTTTAACGGCTGCACCTGTGATGGGAGTATTTTGGCTTCAAAACCATACGGCCACGCTGTCCACTCTATATACAGTCTATGGTTTTGCATGGTGGGAATTTGGGGTGTTTGCAAACACTCACGGACGTCTTCATTGGCAGTGCAATAACTCCCAGCTGTTCAAAGTCTTGCTGGAGTCTGGCTTTTTTCCCAATTCCTTGCTCTTCCTCCCTGAATTCAACCCCCTCACTTTGGACACTCTCACCTTTAACAAAATGAATAGCCATGTTTACCAAGGCTGTGCATTCAGCAATACATGAAAATTTAAAACAATTCCGATGGATTAATTTTACTCAGCGCGCTCACCTGTTGCTGCCAGCGGCTCTCCTTCCTCTCCAAGCAGCACGTTAAAGTGGATCTGGACGGCCTCTCTTTTACTCTCCAGGACCAACTGGAGATGCTTGATTTGGGCATCAAGCACACATGCCACAATAGGGATGGATTCTACCAGGTCATCTGAATTCAGTTTGAACCGTTTTTTAACTGCTCTCGGACCGTGTTTTTGAAAGTGCGCACAGCAGCCAGGTCAGATGCTTGGATGCGCAGGGTGATGTTAATCATGTTGTATATCACTGGGTAGATAAAAGATAATCCCACATGCAGTCCACCACCTGTTTATTTCAGGAGCCTTGGCCAAGGGCTGCAGTACTGGAATAAGCTGCTCCACCAGCTCCCACTGTGACGCTTTCATGGGGAGTGATTTCTGGGCACTTGGTTTTGTGACCGCTTCATCCAAAGCACAGATTGCACTGCAATTCTTTGCTCAGAAAGCCACCGGAGCATGATGACTGTGGAGTGCCACTGCACCGGGCAGTCATTCTGGAGTTTGTTGGCTCTTATGCCAAGCTGTTCTTGCCATCTCTTCAGGAAGCAGGTGGCCAGTGCGGAGTGGCAAAAGTGACTTACAACCGTCCGTGCTGCGTCTTTATCGCCAGCTGCAGCGTGTGGCCAGTGCATCCCAGATCCTTGGGGAACTTTTTGCATAGCTCCATGGCTAAGTTCATGTTGCTGGCATTATCGTGGACTGTGCAAAACACTTTTATGTCCCATTTCTTGATTATTGATTATCTCAGAGAGAAAGCCATGTGCCTTTCTGACATAGAATAGAATAGAATGGAAAATACTTAAATGATTCCTGAGGGGAAATTCAGGAGTCACTGCAGCAATCAAGAAAAAAAAAGTAAGAAAGTGTATAGAAAGTGCAAAAAGGTCGACAAGAAAATAGATGACGACATCCCGTCCACCACTCTCCAGTCCAGCCAGTCTCCACCTCCACAGGGTCCAGGACTGAGCCTCCCCAGCAGTCTGTTCAGTCTCTGTCTCCTGGATCCTGTCTGTCCACAGCAAGCGAAGCTCCTCCAATGTGGCGCCGGTGTCCGGTGTCAGCTCCGTCAGCCACGTCCGTGAACAGCACGATGCCACTCTGCCCTCCGGCAGCCCCTCTGCCGCTGGGCTAGCACAGCTAGCTCGTCCATCCCACCGGAGATAGATCCCACGTTCCCAATAACGATGGATGGAAGGACAGGTCCACGTCGTCACCTCCCAGCTCACACCCGAGAACCAGCACATTGTCCTCACCTCCTCCCCCTTACCTCCTTCTCCTTACCTCAAGGGAAATCATCAAGCCCTACACTAGTTAGCATTGACATGCTACAGGCTGCTAACAGCTGAGTTCACATGTAAACAATGCAGCCATGGTTACATGTAGGATCTACATGTAACCATGTAGATCCTACTACACAAAGTAGTAAAAATATCGCTGAAGCCACAAAAAGTTTGGTGTCCATGACCAACAATGAACCATACAAGTAATGATCCACTCCAAATACAAAGATGACGAAAAAGAGACGCAAAAAATTACAAGAAATGGACAAAGAAGAGAGAGCTGCTGCAACAGGCAGCTACTTGGGCTGCGCCTTGCAACAAAAAAAAACATCATAGATGTGCACAGCACCTTGGCCTTCAGCTCCCATGCATCAGTTATGTAGTGTGCCGTCACAGTTATGAACAGGTCTGTGGTGGTGGACGTCCACAGATCGGTCGTAAGGGACACACTCTGGTCTTTCATTTCTCTCATGATGCTTTCAAGCAGGCTTTATAAAACATGGACGTAGTCTCGTCGACCTCACCCATCTGTTTCTGAAATGGAAAATGAAGCACATTGGCTTTAGCGGCCATATTAGTAGTGGCAAGGGCTTCGCCTAAAGCCATAGGGCGCCTGTCGTCACGTGACCCTCAGCTGTGCCTCTTATTGGGGGAGCTTGCGATCTTAATATCCTCTGAACGGCCGCGTTACAGTGGGAGCGGGTAGTAAAATTGGCAACTCAGACAGGAGACGTTTTTTGAACCAGGGTGTAAATAGGTTTATTTCTGATTTGAAAATGGCTTTTTTTGGCTTGGTGTGTATGTGACTTCTGCTACACCCGGAGCCAGCCTCAAGCAAACACTCCAGAAACAGCAGATTTACCCGTAACCCGATCAAACTGACAAGAGCAATCGGACAGGAAATCGGTAAAATCAAGTCAGCAAAGATGATGAATAAAAAGAGTGCTAATCCTTGCAGGGAGCAAACAACAGCAGGAGAAGATCATTAAAATGACATCATTAGCTGGGGAAAAGATGAAGGCGTATATTCCTGGGGCAATTTCTAGGCAGAAAGGGGTTATCTCAGGAATACCATTGAGCATGTCCATGAATGACATTAAAAAAGATGTAAAAGGAGGGAAAGTGTTGGATGCTGCCAGGATTAAGTCCAAAAGGGAAGGTGTTCTAAAGGACACAGTGTTGGTGATACTGCAGTTTGAGAACAACATCCCAAAATCAGTACAGATTGGGTACATGAACTACAAGGTTAGAGAGTACATACCTAATCCAATCAGATGCTTTGTTTGTCAAAGAATGGGGCACATTGCTAAGGATTGTAAAGGGAAACTTTGGTGTGCCAGATGTGTAGGGCAACATGAGTATGGAAAATGTGGAAAAGATGTTCAAGTGAAATGTTTCAATTGTGGAGGAGATTATAGTGCAGCATATGGAGGATGCATTGTTCAGAAAGAAGCAAGAGAAGCCCAGAGGGTCAAAATAATGGAGAATGTGTCATATGCAGAAGCTCTTAAGAAAGTGAGAAGAGAGGGTGCCCACACCTTGGGTATCTGTGGAAAAGGACAGAGGGACACAGTGCAGAGAACAGCCTCTCATGAAAATCTGAGCCAAGTGAGATCACCCCCTGTACCTGATCAAAGGAAATGTACACAGAGATGCAAAGTGGATGATAGTGCCATGATAGTGAAAAAGGAGAACTTTCTGGCTTTCATCCGTCATGCCATAAATGTTGCAATGAACATGAAAAAGAAAAGTGATAAAATTAAGACAATAGTAGAGGCAGCAGGAAAATTCCTTGATATGAAAGAAGTTAAAGGAGATCAGATACACACACTGTTGAGTAGGGATGGGTACCGAATTAGGTACTTTTTTAGGTACCGACCGAATTCTGTCAAAAGTACCGGGTATCGATTCATGTAAAATCAAAAGGTACCATGTTTAGGTACCGAAACGCATCCTTGTGACTGTGAAGGAGTGGAAGAGTAGGCGATTTTCCATGCTGGACATGATCACAGCATTTCAAGGTTAGATATAGAAGAATATATTTGTTAAATTGTAAAAAATATATATTTCATTATTGAACAAATTGATATTTTTTACTACATAAATACAAAAAAGTACCGAAAATTGGTACCGCTGAGTACTGGTACCGATTGCCAGGTACCGGGCATCGGTACCGTATCGTTTCAAATGTGAAAGGTACCCATCCCTACTGTTGACAGTAACAGAAGCAGCAGAAAGCACTGAAGATGTGGCTTGATGCACTATTTATGGTACTACACATTCTTCAGAGGAATGCCAGAAGTCTGATAGCTAATGGGCAAGAACTTAAGGTTATTTACATAACCCCGGTTCTCTGAGTAATATGAGTGAGATGTCTCACTATGGGATGCACGCCCCTGCTGCAGCCCTCAGAAGCATTAATCTCATTACGCCAATCCTGATTGGCTGGTGAAACGTGTCCGTCCGCCATAGGTAGAGTCCCCCTACCTTAAATACTTCATGCGGACGGTACCACGTCATTCAAGATAAGCACCTCTTCTCACTCGCCCAAGCAAGAAGGGTTGTCTGGTGAGACATCTCACTCATATTACTCAGAGAACCGGGGTTATGTAAATAACCTTAAGTTCTCTTTCATAATATTTCGCTCGATGTCTCACTATGGGATATGGTTGCTCCCGTATTGCCAGACAAGCTTATCTAGCGTCCACCAACCTACAGGGAAAATTACTCCGTTCAAATCAGGACAGCAAAACTGCTCGTGCCACGCAGGGAGCAGAGACGTCCAGCATATAGAAACGAACAAAAGTGAGAGGCGAGGACCAACTCGCCGCAGCACAAATGTCCTGAACAGAGACTCCCCTGAATAAGGCCCAGGATGTAGCCATGCCCCGAGTCGAGTGCGCTCGCAGGCCTACAGGAGGCTGCAAACCCTGACTCGTATAAGCCAAAGCAATCGCCTCCACCATCCAGTGGGATAGACGCTGCTTCGTGACAGGTTTTCCCTTGTGAGGATTAGCCCAGGAGACGAACAGCTGATCGCTCCTCCTGACACTCCTCGTCCTATCCATATAAGTGCGCACCGCACGGACCGGACATAACGCATGTGACCGCTGCCCACCTGGTGAGGCAGTAAAAGCCACAAGGTCAATAGGGGAACATGAGCCCACCACCTTAGGCACAAAAGCCGGGTTGGGCTTCAAAATCATCCTCACATCCCCCGGGAAGAGCTGAGCGCATGAGGGATGAACCGAAAGCGCATGAATGTCGCTGACTCGTTTAGCTGAAGCCAGAGCCAGCAACAGCACTGTCTTGAGAGACACATGTTTCAGGCTAGCTCCCTCCAGTGGCTCAAAAGGAGGGCCCTTGAGCCCCTCCAGAACCACAGCCAGATCCCATGGTGGCACCAGCGGTCTGGACATGGGGAGAAGCCTGCGTGCTCCCTTCATAAAGCGGCAAACCAGCGGGTGCTGGCTCGCTGTTTGCTTTCCAAACCCCACGTGACAGGCAGCGATTGCTGCCAAGTACACTTTGACCGTGGAGAAAGCCTTATGTTTGTCAATCAAGTCCTGCAGGAATGATATCACCCCCACAGGACACTGAAAAGGGATGTGGCCGTTTCTGTGACACCATCCCTCAAACACTCTCCACTTACAGTCATACAGAGACCTAGTGGAGGGGGCCCGAGCACTTTGTATAGTGGAAATAACCCGCTGTGAAAGACCCACAGCTGACAGATTTAACCACTCAGGGGCCAGGCCCACAGTGCCAGACGCTCTGGGTGCGGGTGGAATATCACCCCTCCCCCCTGCGATAGCAGGTCCCTGCGCAGCGGGAGCTACCAGGGTTGAGCGCACATCAGCTGATAAATCTCCGCCAGCCAATGCATCGCAGGCCAGTGTGGAGCTATCAAAATCAGTGCATGGCCGTGCTCCCTCACTCTGGACAGAGTGGGGGGTATCAGGGCCAGGGGCGGGAATGCGTATAGACGCTCGTGCGGCCAAGCGTGCGCTAGAGCGTCTACCCCTAGAGGAGCATCCATGCTGCGCAGAGAGTAAAAACAGAGGGCAATGCGTGTTTTCTCTCGACGCGAACAGATCCACCACGGCCCGACCGAACCGGGTCCATATCTGTTCCACAACTTCCGGGTGCAGAGTCCACTCCCCGTATACTGGCGCGCCCCTGGACAACAGGTCCGCGCCTGTGTTCAGGACTCCCGGGACGTGCGTCGCTCTCAGGGAGAGGAAGCGACCGCAGCTCCACAGGATCAGTCTGCGTGCTAGCATATGCAACTGACAGGAACGTAATCCCCCCTGACGGTTGATATACGCCACGGTCGTTGTATTGTCCGTCCTCACTAGAACGTGATGACCCATGAGAGACGGAAGGAAGTGTTTCAGGGAGAGGAACACCGCCGAAAGCTCCAGAAAATTTATGTGAGAGCGCTGAAGATTCACACACCAGCGACCCCTCACAGACCGGCCCTCGTGAATCCCGCCCCAACCTGTCAGGCTGGCGTCCGTAGTGTGTGCTGGGGACAGCATGCTCTTTTCTGCGTTTATCACGAAACCCAAATCGGTTAGGTGCCGTATGACAATACGCGTGTGCGCTCTGGCCTCCTGCTCCGATTGTGCCAACAGCAGCCAATCGTCCAGATATGTGGCCAAGCGGATGCCCTGCTGTCTCAGCGGGGCTATTGCTGCTTCCGTGCACCGCACAAACACCCTCGGGCTCAAAGACAGGCCGAAGGGGAGTACTTGGTACTCGTAACAGATCCCCCTGAAAGCGAATCTCAGATACTTTCTGTGAGGAGGATAAATTGGGATGTGGAAATACGCGTCCTTCAGGTCGACAGAAGTGAACCAGTCGCTCTGTCGCACGAGGCGCAGCAGCGATGCATGTGTCAGCATCCTGAATTTGTATTTCCTGAGGTATTTGTTCAGAGCACGTAAATCCAGGATCGGGCGACTACCGCTCCCCCCCCGTTTGGGGACCAGAAAATACCTGGAGTAAAAACCGCTCTGACTCTCTGCGGGAGGTACAACAGAAATTGCTCCTTTGTTTAACAGAGAGAGGATTTCCTCCTGTAAAACTCGAGCCGATTCTCCCTGAGCCTGTGAGTGTATTACACCGGCGAATCGCGGGGGAAGTGCTGCAAACTGCAGCCTGTATCCCCTCGTGATCGTCTTTAACACCCAAGGTGAGGCTGCAAGCGCGGCCCATTTCTCCCATCTGAGGGAGAGAGTGGATGCCCCTTGCAGCCTCTCCACCATGAGAGGCTCCCGCCGCGGTGCGGAGGCGCCCTCTCTTGGTGGAACAGTGCCATAGCCTGCGAGTGCCGCTGAACTTTGCTGCCCTAGAGGACAGCGTGGCGGCGGAGCACTTACTACCCCGGCGTCGGGGGAAGCCGTGGCTTCCCACCGAGGGGGGACAGCGGGTGTCGCCACCACGCTGTTTATTTGGATTTTCACATTTTGTTTGGCTTTGTATATGAACTGCGTCCTCGGCCCTCGGCCTGGATACGACAGTGGGACACTTTTTATTTTCGAACTGAAAATATGTGTGTTTGTGCGTGCTTGTGGACATGAGAGAGGGGCAACAGCAAAACCCTCCGTCGTCAACAGTCCACTTCTCCTGGGTTGCGCCGGCACGGTCCGTGGCAACCGGGAGATAAGGGCGTGGTGGGCTCCTGCACGCTGAAAAGCCGAACAGGTGGAGCTGGAGAACGGGGAACATCCAGCTGCATCACCGGTGAAGAGAGGGGCGGTCAGACCGCTCTCTTCTTCTTCCTCGCCTGGTTATAGACGGGCTGCGCGGGCTGTGCCGGCGGAGCTGTTACCGAGGCTTCGGGTTTCTTAGGCCAGCTGGTCCGGCCGGGCGGGGGGCCCGGGGCGAGCTGAGACTTCGGCAGTTTAGGAATTTTAAACTGCGAACCCTGGGGAGCAGCCTGCGCAAAGCTTTTACGCTGCGCAGGTGGAGAGGGAGCTGGGGGCTTTCTAGGGAGGCACAGCCGGAGAGCTTCATCCTCCTTCTTTTTGGCTTCACACCGCCGGTGCATGGAGTCCAGAGCGGAGCCAAAAATCCCCTCCGGGACAATGGGCATGTCCAGGATTTCCTCTTTTTCCCTGTCTGATAGGTGTGCGAGGTTGAGCCACCGTGCTCGTTCCTGCAGCACCATAGAACCCAGCGCTTTTCCCGTGGCCTGGACCGCGCAGCGTTGGACACGGAGACACAGGTCGGTGATGACCGATATTTCCTCCCAGACAGAGGGGTCCTGTGTTTGCACAAAATCCTCACCTAACTCTGCCTGATAAGCCGTGAGCAGGGAGAGGACATTGAGCGCTCTGGCCGAGAGCGCCGTCGCTCTGTACGCCTTCTCAGTCAGGGCTGACTGGAAACGGTCAGATTTGGACGGCAGGCTGGGACTCCTGGAGGACAACGCTGACAGGCGCGGGTGAAGATGCGCTGCAACGAGTGGCTCCATCGGAGGCATACGGAGCAGACCCCGGCTCTCCATCGCTTCACAGTCGAGGGAAGAGGCCCCGGGAATCGGGCTCCTGCTGCTGTAAGGGCGGTCTCTCCATGAGCGCGCTATCTCATCCAGCAGCTCCGGGAAGACAGTGACAAGCTGCTTCGTCACGCCCTTGGCCGAGGGCAATTTCTTCCCTTCGTAGCGGGATTTGGAGGTCTCAGCTACGACAGAGGGCCAGGGGATGGCCAGCCGGGCTGCAGCGCGTTTACACACGTCGAGCATGTCCAAGCTGGGGGGAGAAGAAACTGGTGTGCTTCTCTCATCTCCATCCTCAGAGGTGACAAAGGGCGCGGGCTGTGCAGCCTGTGCCGGAGTGGCGAAGATGTCGTCCTCTTCATCCTCTGAGATGAGGTATTCCGAGGCGTCATCTTCGTCGTCCCCATAGTCCAGCAACAGGACGTCTTCCTCCTGCGGAGGGACCGCGGCTAGGTCGAGCTGGGAGCCCCAGCTGGAGCTAGCCTCTGGTGCCGACATCGCAACGGCCCCTTTCTCCTCTTCGTCTCTGTCGGCGGCGCCGTCGGAAGGGAGATAGGGGTCATTTCCAGACAGGCTAGCCTGGCGGGCTAGCCGTCTACGGAGACTCTTAATTGTGAACACCGCACAGTGTTGACACGAGCCAGGGACATCGATAGCCAGTCGGGCGTGTTCCAGCCCTAGGCAGCTCGAGCAGACCTGGTGTGGATCCCTGCTCGATATCTTGTTCCCACAGCGACAGGGACGAGCCCCAGAGTCTCCTTGTCCTCTGGTGTGAGGGTTTTTAGCCTCCATTCCTCGCAAGCTGGTGTGCAGGCAGGGAGTCGAGGCAGTTAGCTGGTGTGCTAACGTTTTAACGGGAGATTAGCTGGTATGCTAACCGTACAAAGAGATTAGCTGGTGTGCTAAGCTCGAAGCTCGAAAGCCGTGGTGAGGCGTCGAGGAAAAAGTGCTAGCCAAGCCGTGGAGAGGCAAGAATAGCACAAAAAATCGATCTGGTGTGACCGACAACTAGAGCTAGTTAGCGTCCGGCGACGGAAGCTAAATAAGATCCGTCTGTGGACAGTTAATTTAGCTAGCCCAGGATGCGAGATATGCTCCGAGTGAGAAGAGGTGTTTGAATGACGTGGTACCGTCCGCATGAAGTATTTAAGGTAGGGGGACTCTACCTATGGCGGACGGACACGTTTCACCAGCCAATCAGGATTGGCGTAATGAGATTAATGCTTCTGAGGGCTGCAGCAGGGGCGTGCATCCCATAGTGAGACATCGAGCGAAATATTATGAAAGAGAACTCAAAAGATTTGTTTATGATCTGGATGTAGTTCCAGACTTCATTTGTGTTCAAGAAACTTGGCTGAAACCACAGATAGAGTTTAGAATCCCTGGGTTTACTATTGTAAGACATGATAGAGATAATTGTCATAGTGGAGGTGGATGTGCTACATTTATTAAAGATGGGTTGGCCTACAGAGAGATCAGCTCGCCTAAAGAGGTAGAATAAATAAATGAAAGGTTGAGGTTGAGAGGATAACAATGTATGGTCAGCCATTAGAGATGGTCACTGAATTTAGATATCTTGGCCTTTGGTTCGATAGCAAATATCTATGGAAAAAGCAGGTTGAGAATATGGAAACAAAATGTAAAAAAGTAATTAATTTGTTGAAAGCTGTGGCAGAATGGGACTGGGGAGCAGACAAACAGGCCCTATTGGACATTTATAGGGCACTCATGAGGTCCACAATTGATTATGGCTGTATAATTTATGGTGCAGCAGCACAAACATCTCTACAGAAAATGGACAGACATCAGTTTAGAGCATTGCGTGTATAATATTCAGGAGCCATGAAGACAACTCCCACAAATGCTCTGTTAATAGAAGCAAGAGAAATACCTCTGGAGCTACGAAGGGAAAAATGTCATTAGCATATTGTATTGAACTTAAAGGAAGTAGGGGAAAGAATCCAGCTGCACAAGTTATACAAAGCTGCTGGGAATACTCCAGGTTCCAGAGGAGAGGGTTTGGATGGACTGGAAATGAATGGGCCAAAAAGTATGGCATATATGATCTGGATTTCCCACAGCCCAGTCCAGTTAGCGTGGTTTCCCCATGGATCTACCTTGAAGCAAATGTAGACAGGAATGTGAGTGATATGAAGAAAAAGTGGAGACAGAGTGAGGTGGGTGAGTGAACGAGTGAGTACCTAAAAACAAGATATTACAACTATCTCCAAATATTCACAGATGGATTTAGGAACACAATGGGGTATGTGGGAGTACAGGTGTACATACCAGAATTTGGAGTTCACATTTCAAAACACCTGGCAAACAACTTTTCAATATTCTCAGTAGAAATGGTGGCAGCAATTTTCACTCTACACTGGGTGGAGGAGGTCAGACCAGATAGGGTAGTCATATGATCAGACTCAGTTTCCATTTTAGAAAGTATACAGACAACAAACACAATCAGGGAGGACCTGTTAATTGAAGTACAGCTCAGTCTGCTCAGATTTCACAGGGGTGGCATTGATGTTAAGTTCTGCTGGGTGCCAGCTCACACAGGGGTGAAGGGAAATGAGGTGGCTGATTATTTTGCAAAAAGGGCTTTGAACAAGAACATAACAGTCACAGTACCATATGGAAAAGGAGAGGGCAAAACACTGATTAGGGCAGTAGGCATGGAAATTTGGCAGAAAAAAGATGGGAAGATGATCAGAAAGGGAGAAAATATCACACCATACATAAATCGGTCATAACAAAAATCTGGAAAGAGAGGAATAGAAGAGAAGAAATAATCATGACAAGATTTAGAGTTGGCCATACTGGTTTAAATGATATAATGAATGTATTAGGGGAAAAGGATACTGACAGGTGTAAAAGATGTGGTGTGAAGGAAAATGTGGAACATATTTTAATTCACTGTGATAAATATGCATCAGAGAAAGAGAGGCTACAGGGAAAAGTGAGGGCAGCTCAGCGCAAATGGAGTTTGGTTGGAATTCTCGGATCAGAAACGGATAGGGAAAACATCCAAGACGTTAGGAAAGCATTATTTGGCCTTTTGAAAGAGACAAAACTTATATGTAGAATATAGAGATGGAGATATGACGCTACACACTCTTGTACAGTAGGTGGCGGTATGCACCTAAACGTTGTTTGCGATCCGCCATTACATGAAAGAAGAAGAAGAAGAAGCTTGGCTCCCTGACCGGATGTTCGCGGTAACGGGAGCGGAAGCTGGGAGTTCAGCCGCCAGAGGAAAAGTAAATATGTTAAAGAAGAGGGGAAAGAAACGGTTTATCCAAACCGACAGAGGTCATAAATGATGCAGCGTCCGGGTGAAGACCAGAACAAAAACCGCATTTCTGTTGGTCCCGGTAACGTTTGATGGATATTTAGGTGACGTTCACGTTTAGCATATGTTGCCCTGTTAGCGTCTTTATAACGCTGCACTTCTCATCTGGAGGAAAACTCTGGAGTTTTTTCTAATGAAGGATGAATTCTGCTCCCAGGTACAGGTACACACCGCGACAACTGAGTCACAGTGTGCGCATGTCAATGTTAACAGGTAAATAATCATAAGCTTTGATAGACCAAGTCAGTGCTACTTCGCTCTTTGTGTTGTTTCAAATAGATATCATAGTTGGTGTTACCTGTGACTAATTCACGTGACAGAGTAACACCTGTCATGGCTAATATTCACGTTCTCGTGGTAGTGTTTTCAGTGTTGGGCAAATTACTTTAAAAGGGTGATAAGTTATCGTTTCTTGTTACTTTCCAAAAAAAAGTAATTGAATTAGTAACAGAATTACTCCTTCAAACATGTAATTAGTTACCAGGAAAAGTAATTATTGTGTTGCTTTTTTGAAAAACCTTTAATTTTGCTGCAGAATTCAGTATATGAGCAGGTTTCTCTCTGGGACATGATGTTCATGTCTGTTCTTGCCTTTTCCATCTCTGACGTTGAAGTAGTTTTTGTTTACTCTTATCCTGAAAATGAGGTTAATGTAGAGCCTGTAGGCCGACTCCCATCCTGAAAACTCCAGTTTTAACCCACAGACTGCTCAGCACTCGCTCAAATTAAATCTGCAGCTCCTGTCTTGTGTCTGGCTGAGTGATCCAGGTCAGATAGACCTGCCAACTCTCCTGATTTAGGAGGGATTCTCCTGCTTTATAACCCTGTCTCTGGATCCACTCCCGACTAGTAAGACATGTCAACATGATTGTTCTCATCATTACTAATGTGTCTGACGCTTCTTCCCACGTATTATTTACTGCTCCTCTCTGTGCCTGGCTGAGCGAGCCAGGTCAGATAGATAGTAACACGCCTCACTTCACTGCCGTTAATGGTAACGGCATTATAACGTTGAAATAGTATTTACTTAGATAACCAGTTACCAGAAGAAAAAAAACGGCATTGGTTTTAACGCCGTTTTCCTATGACTGATCGTTTTCTCTGAAGTGTTACTTACTCATAGATGCTTGTGTCTTAAACTTCTCTGCCCATCTGTTGACTCTGTTCTGATGTAAGTCCTCTTTTTTTTCCTCAGTGGGTCTGGAATTATCTACAAAGCCATGCCCGCTGTTGGAGCAGACGGGCAGACCACCATGAAGCTGATTCCTGTACAAACTGTCAAAGAAAACTTAGCCCTGACTCAGAGGATACAACCCAAATCTGACCTGGCACTAAAGACGGCTGAAACATTGAACTTTACCAAGCCAGCACCTGCTCCAGTGGATCCTTGTGTCACACAGTTTGTTAGGACGCAGGTGTCACTTGGGAATGTCTTTCCTGATAAAAGGAGTGTGGATCATAAACCCCTCCCTCCAAAACACTCAAAGCTTAAAAAAGTGCCTCAGTCTAAAACACCTTCAGCTCACTGTGAGACGCCAGAAACCGTTTCAGATCATCACTCAGTGACAGAGAAATTGTATCATAAACAAATCCAAAGAGTCCCAGCTTTTCATCTCCCACCCCCCAGTGACAGACATGTCTTTACTACATCAGCAAACTCCTCCCCAGGTCTCTGCATTTCACCCATCAGCCCAGTGAAAGTGGACGCTCTTCCTACAGACACTTCTGCACCACTTTCTTTTAAACTTCTCCCTAATAAACCTTCACCTTCAGGACCCAAACCTAGTCTTAAGTTGATTCCACAAACTCCTCAGAGGCCCAACAGCCCCATCAGGTGGACGGTTGAGGAAGACAACAGCTGTGTGCCTCCAGCTCTGCCATCCCCCGTCGTTGCATCAGAGATTCTCCGCACTTTAGCAGAGTGGGAAAGAGCTCACAGACAGGTACAAGTTATGGATAACAGCCCGTCTCTGTCAAGTCAGGGCAACACTGGACAAAAGGAGGAAGATGCTCTGGTCCTGTGCGACGGGAAGGTGTTCAGGAAACGTCACCCAACTATTCAGTTAAAAAAGAAAGACTTTCCTACAACGACAGCTGAGAGTTACATTTTCACTCAAACTACTCCAATTTCAGAGCCTGCTCAGAAGAGGGACGTCTGCAAATTAATCATTCAACGAAGGTCGCATGAGGTCAGGGATTTCTGTGAGGGTGCTCAGGATGAAAAGAAATTATCTTCAGCTGTCACCTCTCGTGATGAAGACGTCATATTTACGTCATACACTCCACCCACACTAAAGCCTGCACCAACAGAGGATCTGACCCCAGACACACAAACAACAGCTGTGGGGGGAACGGTTCAGACACGAGAGGAGAGTGCGGTCACAAAGCCTCTAGCAGGGCTGAGAATGTGCTGGAAGAAACACTCCAACATGAGCCGCTTTGCTCAGCAGGTGGCGTGCATGGAGCACAGCATAGATACCGTCACCTCTTACAGTGACAGCACGTGCTCTGTGTTCCACATGGACGCCAGGATCAAAGAGGTGAGACTTCAGCTCCTCATCAAATGACTCTAAACATCCTCTGACTCATGATGAGCTTTCATAAACAACCTCAGACACATCAGCTGCAAGCATGATGTTGATTTGGTGCTAATCAGGAAATGGTTGTATTGAAGGGATAGTTCAGATTTTTTGACATGAACCTGTATGGCATCCTCATCTATAGTTATGTACATCAGCACTGTCTTACCCCTGTCAGCGTCCTGTGACCCGAGATCTTGTGCGGTTTTGGTCCGGACGAAAGTAGTCCGGCAACATGGCTGGGGTCACGAAAATAAAGCGTATTTCCTCTCAAAACAAATTGCGTTCAAAAGAGTCATAAATTTGCATCACAAAACTGCAAACCGGAAAAAAGTCAGACTCCGTTATCCATTGGCACTACTTTCTGGTGCGTATCACTGCGCAGCGCGGTGCATCCAGCAGCGCGGTGCATCCAGCTGCCTGGCGCGCGTTGTCACTGTCATTACAACTTAAAAAAGTTAACGATAACATGTCTGACTACGACACTGATGAAGATGACGTTACATTTAGCACAGAGCCAAAGGGATATCTTTATGAACCCGAATATACTGATGCTAAAATTCGTGAGATGGAGTTAGAACGGGTGGAGAGAGACGATCACAGTCATGTCGCTCCTGGAGCCACAGCTGGAGCCGTGAAAGAGAGAGAGGGTGACAGACATATGGTGGTGCACTTGTCAGAAGTATGAAGTCATGCCAACAGAGGTGGGGTGCTACTGCTGCCACAAATGGAACCTCATCATGCCACAGATGCAGCCTTTCAATTGATGCGGAGGCCAGCGTTGCAGCTTCTGTTTGCATCACAAACAATAATGACTTCCCTGCACTACTGAATGAGGGTGTCTTACAGACCTCTTTCCACGTACCTAGGTACGTGAAAAAAGCAGTAGCACTCCACCTCTTTCGGCATGACTTCATACTTCTGACAAGTGCACCACCATTTGTCTGTCACCCTCTCTCTCTCTTTCACGGCTCCAGCTGTGGCTCCAGGAGCAACATGACTGTGATCGTCTCTCCACCCGTTCTAACTCCATCTGACAAATTTCAGCATCAGTATATTCGGGTTCATAAAGATATCCCTTTGGCTCTGTGCTAAATGTAACGTCATCTTCATCAGTGTCGTAGTCAGACATGTTATCGTTAATTTTTTTAAGTTTTAATGACAGTGACAACGCGCGCCGGGCAGCTGGATGCACCGCGCTGCGCAATGATATGCACCAGAAAGTAGTGCCAATGGATAACGGAGTCTGACTTTTTTCCGGTTTGCAGTTTTGTGATGCAAATTTATGACTCTTTTGAACACAATTTGTTTTGAGAGGAAAAACACTTTATTTTAGTGACCCCAGCCATGTTGCCGGACTACTTTCGTCTGGACCAAAACTGCACCAGATCTTGGGTCACAGGACGCTGACAGGGGTAAGACAGCGCTGATGTACATAACTATAGATGAGGATGCTATACAGGTTCATGTCAAAAAATCCGAACTATCCCTTTAACCCGCTTGATGTCATTTATATATAGTTCTATAAACTTGTCCGCACACTAAGATCTCAGATTAGCTCACAGCTTTAGCTTGAGAGAGATGCTGAGAAGGCTGCAGCCTGCTTATCATATATTGTTCTTACTTACTTTTTTATTTCCTCCTTTTGTTTGCAGAGCTCTGATAATCTTGCTGAGAGGTCTTGGCTAAAACCAGCACCTCAGCACATTTCCGACCATCTGCTCAGACACATGTTTGGAATCACCACGGACATTAAAATCTGCCTGCAGAGGATCGATGAACCCTCGGCCACTTCTCCTGCTGAGCGTCATCACAGTGAGTTCACACAGATGGAGGTTCAACATCAGGAACCGACAAGCACAGTGCACAAAGAGGAACTGTTTTCATCCACAGATATCCACAGTCCACCTGAGAGCGACAGCCACAGCGGATCCATCAGCGTGAAGAGTGAAGAGGAGCTGTCTGCAGACTCTGCTTCTCTGACCTCTCACACACTCACCACACCTCTCACATGTTCACATTTAGAAGCAGAAACAAAACCAAAGAACCGTTCAGGTCAAAGTGACGGAGAAACAGACACAGCATTCGGCTACATGGAACCGATAGACGAGGATTTCATCAGCGTGGATGACAAGCACAAACAGGACGTCACTGCGGGGACACGGGAGGACAAGAGGAGGATCAGACGGACCAGGAAGAGAACGACTTGTCAGTGTTGCATCTCTGGAGCTCAGAATCAGGCTCTGAAGCTGAGTTTAAAAACTGATTTTCCAGGAAAGAAAAGTGGAGCGAAAACAGCGAGAAAACGAGTGAGAACATCGAAGAGGAAGAGTTCTACCTCTGTATCGTGTTCATCCTCTGAGGAACTCAGGTGTCACAAAGAGATCAGGCGACTCAGGGAGCTGCTGAGGGAGAAAGAGGAAGCTTTGGAACTTCTGAGGAGAAACTCCAGCTGAGAAAACACATCACTGACATTAATCCTTAAAAGCACACTATTGTTTTACTGAAGCTAGCTGAGTTAATTTATGACCTTAGCACCTTGTTTTTGCTTTTATTTATATCTCAAAACTAATGGGAGAAACTTTTTGTTCGCCCCTCAGGAGCGAGGAGGTCACACCTTTTTTTCTGTAGATTTCCTTGTGTTGGTCTTGATTACTAACAGAAACATCTCTTCTTTTAAGTAGGGAACTATTAAACTAACTGAATATTTTCTGTGGAAAATGTGAACAAAAGCTCTCAGGTTTGTGTCCTGTAAACCTTTTGGCTGTCGTTTCAGACATTGATACATTGATAATAACTAATAAGAAAAGATAAATCCTCTTGATGTTGGTGTGGTGTTTGATTTGTGGTTCAAATATAAGAAACATTGTATGTGTCACTGAGTTATGATATTGTAGAAAAGTTAACTTGTTTAAGAGTTAAGTTCAGTTAAAAAAAAGAAACTTGTGTTGGTCCACTGTGTTTTCAGAAATTCTGAGTCAGCACAGCTGTTAACCAGAAAACATTAGAGCACTTTATGTTTCCTTCTGCTCTTTAGGCCAGGTCAGGTTAGGTTAGGTTCTAACCCTTTCCTTAAACTTGACTAAAAACTCTGAATTTAACTCGAGTACACATTATGCAAGTCTAGTCTGTACTTTACAAAGTAAAGCCCAAAAAAACTCATTTAAAGCAGACTTACAGTTTTTAAAGAGCTTACAATGAAGATATTTGGGCATCTCTACTTGTGAACTGCTTCTGCTTGAAAATATCACCTATAAGCATTAGAGGAGTAAGAATTGACACCTGAGACTACAGGAAGCAGCAGAAAATTTCTAAAAACAGGTCCAAACTCTCTTAGATCTAGAAAGAAACACCAGATAAATTAGTAACCGCCTCTCGGCAGTGGTGAGTTGATAAACCGTCATGATTAACCCACGGACTGAGATGAGAACAAACTTTGTATTAACTTTTGATTGCTGTGCAGGCGATGCCTTTATTTTGAAAAGTAAAGCCCGGAAGTGCGTCATATTCCCAGTAAGTGAAACTGAAGCTGAACATCAGCCGGTGTGTTCGAAGCCGGCGAGGAATTCTTCCTAAAGGTACGAGAGATAAAATAATTGATTCTGAAAAGTCTTTCTGCGGTTTTTACATTTTGAACAAGTGGGTGTTACGCGACTCAGGTGTTGATGAGATTTCAGGTGTCAACGTCAGAGTTTTACTGTTGACGTCTCTGGTTGCAGGTTATTCTTTCCATGTTGTCTTCGTGTGACCTGTGATTTTGGTTTGTTGTCGTGTTTTCGTTTTATTTTCCCCTTCTTTTGGCGTCATTGTACAAAATGTTTTACACATAAAGTTTGACGAAAAAAGGTTAAAAACTCCCGGCTAACGAGAAATGCTAGCTCAAGAGCGACAAAGCGTATTACTTTGTCCTTTGTCTTTTAAAGAACAATCAAGTCTGTGATTTATTTAAGTTAAAATTCATCGATTAAGGAGTGTTAAGTTTTATTCTAAGTATGATTTAAATGCACGGCTGGGATAATGATGTCGCTGGGAAAGCAAATTAGGTTAGCTTTTTCCTGTTTGTATAAACTTTATTAACATGTTCTTCAGAAAAAACTACGCTGAGGTTATTTTTATTCAATATTAGACAGACAACAGAGGGGAAAGCACATAAATAGATATATTCCTAACAGAAATTACTGAACAGACGGCAGTGAAGTTGGACAAATGACTCAATCAAACAAATTAATATTGCTGTCAAAGAAAAATGTTTCAGTGTTTGCTTTGTTTTTTTCCACAAATACAGTTCATACTATTTTAACTTAATAGTTCGTGTCTTACTATGTAAAGAAAAAGTGTTTAAAAATAAATTGATGAAACAGCTTATTTAATGTTAAGAGAATTTAGACTCTAGGAAGAAATTTTTATTTTGCATGTTAGATGAAAATAAAAAGCTGAATGAATTTATTAATAATGCAGAAGTGGTGGAAAATAAAACCTTATACTTATTTCCACTTTTAGAATGTATATAAAAGTTTAATCACGGATTGTGAAGTGCTTTTTGTTAAGAAATTCTGTTATCTGTAGATCATTGAAGGGTTTTTTTTGTTTGTTTCCTTTTAATGTTCAATATATATTCATTCAGTCAGAATTCCTTACAATGAGGGGATTCAGCAAACTGACATTAATCCATGTAATATATATTATAAGGATGATACCGTTTTGAATAACAATATGGATGATGTAGTTAATAAATTTAATGATTATTTTTGTAAATATTGGACCAAGACTCAATATCATTTAATTATAATTTGATACATAGAAATCCAATGACAATGTTTCTTAAGCCAGTAGAAGAAATAAGATCATAGATTTTGTCAACAAGTGTAAGAACAAGACATCCACTGATTACAATGGCATTAGATATGAAAGCACTGAAAAAAGTAATTCATGGGATCTCCAAACCATTAAAGCACATCTTTAATTTATCATTACAAACCGGTCAGTTTTCCAATAATGTGAAAATAGCTAAGGTTGTTCCTCTCTACAAAACTGGAGACAAACACCATTTTACTAATTATAGACCTGTTTCACTTCTTCCACAGTTCTCAAAAATTCTGGAAAAAGCTTTCTACAGCAGGCTACATAATTTCATAGAAAAGCATAGCTTATTCACTAATAACCAATATGGGTTCAGAAGTAACCGGTCAACATCACAAGCTCTAACTGAACTTATAGAAGAAATCACAAATTCCATAGATAAATAGAAACATGCAGGTGGGGTATTTATTTACCTAAAAAGGCATTTGATACAATAAATCATGACATATTAATCAGTAAATTAGAACAATATGGGATACAGGACAGAGAGCAAGTTGTAAAAATTGGGGATTATCAGTCAAAATGCTTGGACATTGTTTGTGGGGTTCCACAGGGATCAGTGTTGGGTCCTAAACTATTCATCATCTACATCAATGGCCTATGCAATATATCAGAGACACTCAAATTCAGCTTATTTGCTGATGATACAAATATATTCCACTCAGGTGAGAACTTACAGCAAGTTTTGGACAATATCACTTCACAATTCAACAAAATAAAACACTAGTTTGACAAGAATAATCAATCACTAAACTTAAGCAAGTCAAAAATATGATGATATTTGGCAATAAAAAATAATAATTCCCTAAAGACAGCTACAGATAGAGAGAGTTAATATAGAAAGAGTGCAAGACATTAAATTTCTTGGAGTGATGATAAATGAAAAAACAAAAAAATGCTGGGAGTCCTACATTAAGTACACCTGCACTAAAATATCGAGAAGCGTTTCTGTAATTGTCAATGCAAGGCACTTTTTGTATAATAGATCACTCTCCATTCTGTTCTGTTCACTGGTCTTACCTTACTTAAATTATTGCATAGAGGTATGGGGCAACACATACAAAAGTTCATTGAAGCCACTGTTCATACTGCAAAAAAGAATCATCAGAATCATTTCTAATGCTTAAAATGTCTAATGCGTAAGTGTAAAATAATAAAATTGTACGACATTTTAGAATTTATAACAGCTTAAGTCTTGCACAGGACTAAGAACTATCTATTCCCACTCACTCTGCAGAAAATGTTTCATGAAAGAGAGGGAAGGTATGATCTAAGGGAGCAATTAAATTTTAAGATTAAAAAATGTCGCACTACAATTAAACCTTTTGCGTTACGCACAATGGAGTGAGACTATGGGACAGACTGAGTGTGGAGCTAAAACAACGTCCAAGCATCAACCAGTTCAAAAATATATATAAACAAATGATTTTCAACAGATACAGGAAACAAGGGATATACTGTGTACATATGTGTGCATGTATGTATGTGTGTAAGTATGTATATTACTTGTCTATTTATTTTATAGTGTCCGCAGGTGATAATATGATTTATGTTCAGGGAGTTTGTGATAAAGAAATAGATAAGGACAAATGTATCATTAACTAGTTATGAAGAGGAGAAGGGGTAAGATTAAATAAGCTGATGCTTCTTCCTACTTCTTTTCGAACATGTCAATATTGTGCCAGTTGTT
Organism: Halichoeres trimaculatus; assembly: GCF_033239565.1. Classification (NCBI taxonomy): domain Eukaryota; kingdom Metazoa; phylum Chordata; class Actinopteri; order Labriformes; family Labridae; genus Halichoeres; species Halichoeres trimaculatus. The sequence goes on along the minus strand of NW_027437189.1, from coordinate 36,250,642 downwards.
TTAGGGGTTCTTTTTGTTGTTGCTGTTGTTTTGGTTTTCCCTGGTTGTTTTTTTCTTAATTATTGTTTCTTTTGTTTTCATTTTTTCTTTTCAATGTTGATATTCTTCCCTTTTTTTCTCATTGTATTATTTTCACATGTTCGAAATAAAGCATTCATTCATTCAATTTGTTTGTTTCATAACAGGCTTTCTAACTAGAATTTGCCCTGTTTTTCTGAATTTTGGAGATGATTTGTTGTATTTTTGAGAAAATTGTTAAAGAATAATCTGTTGACCGTGTTATTATTTTTGTTATTATTATTATTATTATTATTATTATTATTATTATTATTATTATTATTATTATTATTATTGATAATAATGATAATTTTAAAAAAAACTGAATGACACCTGGGCTGTTAGGTGGTGCAACGGTTAGTGCTGCAGCTTCACAGCAAGAGGGTCACAGGTCCGATTCCCAGCTTGGCCGGTGGGCCTTTCTGTGTGGAGTTTGCATGTTCTCCCTGTGCATGCGTGGGTTCTACTTACTCCGGCTTCCTCCCACAGTCCAAAAACATGCTCACCAGGTTAATAGAGCACTCTAAATTGTCCGTAGGTGTGAGTGTGTGTGTGTGAATGGTTGTCTCTGTGCCAGCCCTGTGATTGACTGGTGACCAGTCCAGGGTGTACCCCGCCTCTTGCCCAATGACATCTGGGATAGGCTCTCTGAACAGGATAAGTGGTTCAGAAAATGAATGAATGGCACCTTTTTGAGACACTCAAGAACACCTTACTGCATGAAAAATACTGTATTAAAAGTTTTAAACTAAATTAGTACAAAATATTGTAAAAGTGCTTTAAAATCAATAATTAACAACAAATAGGGGAGAAAATGAATCAAACAGAGTAGGCACATTTTAATAGATGTGTTTTGAAGTGGGTTTTGAAGGTTGAAAGGGAGTCAGTGTTGTCATTACCTCTTACAGCCAGGAGGTGACAGCACAGAGCACATAACTACAATTCTGCTCCAGCTTGGGATCTGTCTTTTTTCTTTATTCGAACCAGAATCCCTACCAAAAATCTCTTGATTTCATCCATGAAAAATCCAGAGATATGTAATTTGTAAGAGTGGAAAACTGCACAATATTCAATCTTCCAACTGCAGAAACCTGCAGGCTTGTCTTAACTCCAACACTCATAGCTGGAACCGCTGTAAAGTTTTGCAAACTAATGTTGCCAAAAAGAAAGAAGTTGTGGTTAAGTTTGATGCTAAATGTTGATTCAGAGGCTCAAGCTGCTGTAATCTGATGTGAAGTTTTTTTCTATCTGTTTTCACAGGAGAATAAACAAAGCATGGACCCCCTCAGCAGACATGAAATCTACATCCCAAAGGATGCTGAGGTGAAGAGAATCGCTCTTCAGAGTTTACCAAGATCCTTGCTGACAGGAATGGGCCTCTCTGTGTCTGACTCCAACGCCTCCAGGATGCCTCTGGACTCTCCTGAGGGGATATGGATCTGTCCAGCTGTCCTCCGACCTAAAGGCCAGAAACTGCCCTCTGACACTGGGAACAGTCTGTTGGAAAACGTTTCAAGGTTAGCCAAAAAGTCTCAGGCTTCACCAGAACCTGTTCAGATGTCTTTTGTCTCCTCCAACCGAGCAGCTCGCAAGGCGTTACAGGACACCTTAAGTGGGGTCAACATCTCTGCAGACCCGCCTACTGGCTCAGACTTACCCCCAGGCTCAGCACCGCAGACATACCAGATAGCTGTGGTCATCTACCATGGGCGCATTTACTTGTCCATCAGGAAGCCCAGTCAAAGCCAACGTCAGGGAGAGACTGCACTGACAGCCGCCAGGTCTGCTGCTCCTTCAACATCATCCAGCAGCCAGAGGAAGGTAAGAAGATGTTTCAGCTCTGAGGTCTCGCAGCAGCTGGTTCAACAAGTCAGACTCCAGGGCCTGCTGACAGGAAGAGTCACAGAGCTCATTTTTGATGTCATCAAACTTCAAAGAAGGTGTTTAATTTACTGATTCTTCTTTTTTTTTTGTCTTTTGCAGCGCACGGCTCCTGAGGCTCCTCCTAAAGCTGCCGGCAAAAAAACACCGAAGAAGAGAGTGCGCATCCCTCTGCCCCCAGGATCCCTGAAACTGATGAAGAATCTCACCTTGAAAGCCTCGTCTGTGACTCAGGTATGTGGCATCATGAGTTCTTGGGATTGGTAATGTATGTATGTAAAGGGATAAAAATAGTAGAACCAGAGAGAAATGATCGGAAAGATGGAAAGAACACATCTCAGACTTCCCCTTCAGTCCCCAAACCTTCTGACAGAGCGCACAGGGTGGACAAGCAGAGTCAGAGCCATGTTGGTGCTGAACAGACTCCAGATGAGGCAGCGGGCTGGAGGAGTCCAGGACTGAGTGAAGCAGAAGGAGGAGAAGCTCCAAACACCAGTCAGAACGGCATGATGCACACTAACCCACTGACGGAGAGCCGAGACCAGAGCTGGACCAGTAGAGAGTCTCAGTCCTCCTCCCTGCAGCAGCAGCAGCAGCAGCAGCAGCAGTGTGACTACAAGGAGCTGGAACAGGAGGAGAAGATCGCTCAGATCAAAGCCAAACTCAGGCTGAAGGAAGCCGCTCTGAAGAACCTGAAGAAGTGACGCTTCGGTCTGAGACTTTGGACGGAGCTTTGGAGTGAGGTGGAGGAGGGACTTATTAAAGCATGAAGTAAATACAGTACACATGGAGGGCAGCAGCCAGGAGGACTCCTGTTTGGAGACATAAACTTTCAGTTTCTAGAGTTTTTTGAACACTTGACTTCAGGCAGCTCTTTCCTTTGCGACAGTATTTCTATCTATAAGATAATCGCACACACACAATGCAGAGTGTGAAGCTGCCTGTTAGTGCTTTGGGTCTGAAAGTGCTTTCAGAGAGACAGTGCAGACTGCTCCTAAAAAAACAGCATGCTTCTTTGGAAGATTATATAAAACTAACAGATAATCCAACCAGACTGAGTCTACAAAGGTCCATCAGAAAGGTGCACGAAATAAAACTCACCAAACAACCACAGATGTTCCTCCTTTCTCTCTAACAAACAGTTTATGCTCTGTGTTATCCATAGACTATATACAGAGTGGACAGCATGGCTCCACCTTTTACCATTGTACAGTTTTGAAGCCACAGTACCCCCGTCTCAGGCGTAGCCATTGTGTAGCCAGAGTCTGTGCAGTAGAGACTGTGAGGGACTCTGAGTGGAGCTGGGTAACAAAAGAAATGTATTTTTTCATTTCAAAAAATTCAGCTGTTAATCATCATTAAATGTGAGGTCAAAGGAAAAAGAAGCTTTTTAGAGATATTGAGGACTTGAACACAACCCAGCCCAATTACACTTCCACCAGGTGTTTTTATTTTTTAAAGTTTGACCACAGTCCATCTGGAATGACTGGGGGGACAGAGTTTTTGACCTATACTGCAGCCAGCCCCCAGGGGGAGCAGTTTCTGTGGAGACCTCACTTGAATGACATCCATTTTTTCTCAGTCTATGGTGTTTTCTGGTCCAGAAAGTCACCACTGATTTCACTACCAACAGCACTTTGTTCATTTCGAGAAGTAACAGCAGTAACAAGCCAATGGAGGGAAGAAACCCAGTAGCAATAGGAAGAACATCTGCTAAAATCCAGCTATTAGAGTAAACAAACCGTGCAGGCACAGATTAAAGAGGGGGTGCTTTTTCTGGTCTTCATTCTGTCCCTCCTTGGCCCCACAGAATCTTTACATGATTTACAGCTGTAAAAATCCCTATTTGTCTCTCTCTCTGGTGTCTTAAACCCCCCTCCTCCTGCCTCTGACTGAAACACTGAGTATTAGCTGCTGTGTCTTCAAAGCTTCCTGCTCCACTGACCCCCCTCCTTCTTTTCAAAACCACTTTCTCTTTAGAATAACCCTATTTTTGGCGCTGTGACATTATGCTTTTCTCCTGTTTGATTATTTTACGACTTTTGTGGTGCTGATTCGGTTTAAGTTGAAATTGTTTGATATTTCCAATTTTGGGTGTTTTTAGTTTCACCGATCATGTGAAAATGTTCAGTGGTGATGATGTCCACAGACTTTACCAGGAGCCTAGGTTTCCAAAAGATGCTCATCGTGTGAGTCACTTTTTAGGATTTATTTGGGGGCTCTGACATCACGTTACTAAATAGTTAAAGAGAATGATTTTGCCCTCTGCTGGAGAAAAGTAGTAACGTTTTTTTCTAAACCATTTTATAAACAAATGCTAAAAAAATAGGGTTTAAATTTGAAAAGAAAAAAAAAGTTTTTGAAAAAGAAAGTGAAAAGAAAATTGTGACTTAAAAATCATAAAACAAATAATCCCAATACTTATGTGAATCACTTTTTTTCTCCCACCCTTACTTACTTCAGCCTATATCTTAAACACTTTTTTTTATCTGCTGTTTCTTTAAGGCTCACCTCTCCTTAAACCCCCTTCCCTCTGATTGGCCAGCCTTCCAGGGGCCTGTCTGGGTTAGAGCTATGGGCAAACCTTGATGTTGACTTGACTGACAGAGTACCCCCTCTTTAAACACACTAAATTAACCAAACAGGAAAGTCAACTCACTGTAGACTTTAGTCTTTTATTTTCCATGTTTTTTGTTGTTTTGTTTATCATCACATTGGTCGGTGTATCATCATTTGGTATTATTTTGTTTCATTTGTATGTTTGACTTTCAAGGCCATCATACTCCATGTTAAGAATATTCTTCCCCTTGAGGTTCATTTTTTTCAATTTAAAGACCACTTTTAGGATGAAATATGAAAATTAAAAGTACTCTTTAAATCCTTCCTTTGAGGACAAGAAACCACTTCAGTGGATTACAGAACCAGACCGCTCTCAGAGGTGTTGTTGGGGTTTCAAATCCATCCCAGCTCTCTGAAACAGATATCATGTCTAAGTCTGAGATAAACCTTCTGTATGAACAGATCCATTTAAATCCTCAGATTATCAGGGATGTCCGAGGAGCTGAGGGAGGAAACCTCCCGCCATGGTCCTTCTCCTCCTCCTTCTCCTCCTCCTCCTTCTCCTTTTCCTCCTCCTCTTCCTGCCCTGTCCTGTCAGAATAAAAGCCTGCAGGTCTCCTGAAGTGTGTGCAGTCAGACAGGATGCACTCCTCATCAGCCCGACCTCAGACTCTGAAGGTAAGAACACCATTTACTCAGTTTGCTTCTCAGGGCTAAAAGTTTCTGATGTGACTCCGACTGAAGACTTTGACCTGCTCTGTTTCCTGTCTGTTGGTTCTGAGAAAAGAAAGTGCACTAAGAGTTTTTGCTTCTTGTGCACAGCAGGTCAACGAAACCTGCACAGATGAGACTAGAAAAAAAAATCAGAGAATAAAACCCAGACCTGATACTCATCAGTGTGTAACTTTTCTCCCATTTATTTAAAGACATCAACAAACAGGCTTCAGTTTTTTCAAGACTGTTCACTGTGTGCCTTCAGTTTTAGACCAAACAACCTGTTTTCAAATCTCTTCAAGGAAATTAGACCAAAAAAGTGCTTGGTTTTTACTTTTTGTGCTGAGATGTTTCACCGAAAGCCTCAGAAGTTCCCTAAATGGTGCACAGCATGTGACAGAAATATCTGAAATCATGTTGATAACACTTTGATGACAAAAATGGTGAGTTTTCGTTAAATAGAATCAAAATGTTCAGGTTGAAAAACTGGTAAATGATGGATGATGGACTTCATTTTGGTTTTAAAGGTTAACAGATTTATACTCTCGGAGCTTGAATAAAAACCTGTACTTTCCATAATATTGGGCTTTGTGCATGTATTCAGTGTGTCCTCTCCTCCTCTCCTCAGGTGTGGTGTGTTCAGGTGTGTGTGTTCTACTCCACCATGTGTCTGTCCGGCTGGCCGCTCTCCTCAGAAGCCGCCAGACTCCGCTGTGGCTCAGACCTCCTCAGTGACCTCATATTCGTGTGCGGAGATCGTGGAATCTATCTCGGTAAGTCAGTTTAAAAGAGAAACTTTGAAGCTCCTGTGATGAGGCTCTGAGGGTTATGAAACAAAATGAAATCAACAGTGAGGCCTCCAATTCAGCAAAAACAAAACAGACAATCAGTATATACAAAAATTCCTTATTGATTTTTTTATCTACTGGTGAGTGTGTATCAGAGCACCTGAGTTTCAGCAGATACAGACACTCGACACTGACCCTCATTTATTGAACATGAAACAGTTCAAAGAGAGCAGGATGAGATTTGTCATCAGTAAACATGCTCAAAACAAAGCTATCAAAGAAATCGCACTGCAGAAACTGACGTTGAAGCAAATGTTAGTGTCTTGTTTCAAGATATTAAAAAACAAAAATGACACCTGGTATCCAAAAAAAATCTCTATGGTGGAAGAAAAACCCCAGGTGTCGTTTTTGTCTTTTAATATCCTGAAACAGATATTTTCCTGGACTTTTAGGTGATTGTGGCTCATATCACATTAAACACTTTGTCCTAGAACTACGACATAAACACTCGATCACATTTTAGTGAAGATGTATTAGATTGACTGACCTGTTGGAGACAGAAAGATCACAGATCATTTTCAGTCACTAATAGTCTCTCAAGTCCACATTGGAGGGAGATATGAATCATTTTATTGTTGAAGGTCGATAAAAAGCTTCAGTTACAGACTAAATTTACAGCTCCCAGAGCAAACCTGATAAACAGCATCTGGTTAGCATCAGCATCTCAGACAACAAGACAGAGGATCAGCATTGGTGAGGACATAAATATAACCTCCTTTACCAAGAGTGTGTCTCTGTTAGTTTGGAGCTACAGGATTTACACTGAATCATTCAGCATGTTGACAACCTTTGTTATCTCAGCTGATACAGATAAGCTAATGAAGCTAAGCTCCAGAAGCTAAGACTAGCTTAACTAGAGCCCTTTGGAGAACAGCTAACAATGATTGTGATCACCAAAGAACAAAAACTAGAACAAAACAGGCCGATGAACTCCCAACAAACACAGAGACATGATGAACAACATAGCTAGGGGCTAACGCTAGGCTAACTTTAGCTAACCTCAGAGAAAATCCCAAAGTGTCCGTCAGACTGCAGTGGTGGTTCTAGTGTTAAAGATAACTTTATATTTCTTTACAGCAAAGTCCCAACCTGCTGCCTCAGATACTCTGTCAGCTGACCTTAGAGCAGATGGAGACATCCTTCTTCATTTGATTCATTCAGAGCTGATGTAGGTCTGCTGCACAACTGTATCCAAAGAAGACACTTTGCTCTGTTCAGATGGGTCTGAGGAAAGGGTTAAAAATATACCCCGTCACCCAGCCTCTCAGGATAGTTTGTGTCAGTTACATGTCCCTCATGAACACAGTTTGACCACTTTTAAACGTAAAATCTCATCAGGTTCGAGGGCAGGACTTAGAAATCCTTAGAAAGAAACAAAAACATTCCTTCCATCTGAGGTTCAGGATCTCTTAAAGGTTTAAGAATTTTTTTATCTGATTGCTCAAGAAACATGGTTATCTCTGTGGTAAGGATCAGCTATTTTGGTGTTTGCGTGGTTTCTGGTGCAACTGAAAGGAAAAACAGAACGGAGGGATCATTGCAATAAGATTTGGCATTTATGACCAACCTTCAGAGCATCACTAATAACACTGATTGCCCTGGTAAATGGTTAAATTAGACAAATCAAACATAAGCCATGAACATTTTATTTATTAACTCCTCCAAAATAAAAGCCAGATTACCTTTTTTTTTTCAATTTACTTTCACATTTGTAGAGAACTTTTATTTTGTTGGTGGAGATGAGGTCCAAAGTTTGGAGCATAAACAATACAGTTAATCTTGTTTTGTTAGATTAATATTCTTTCTCATGTCCATGTTATTAAATATTACACTAAGCCGATAGGACCAAACCCTATCAAGGTTATTCTACCCCGAGAGCTTCCAGCTCACCCAGGCAGAGGTCCATAGCACGGATACAGTCATGGTCAAGGTGTCCACATACAAACACAGCAGCTACTGTGAGAGTTATCAGAGCCACACAACAATAATCCCCCGAGCTGCAGCAGCTTTCGGCAGCTTTCAGCAGCTTTCAGCAGCTTTTCACGGCTTTCGGTGCATCCTGATGAAGGGAAACTTTACTTCAGGAACACAGGTTTCACATTAATGTACCTTTTCCGCTAAAGAAGAGTTCTTCAAAACACTTCACCTACTTTTTCTCTAATTTCTACCAAGATTTACCCACAAGCCCCCTCTCTCAGTCACCTTTCCCCCGCTCTGACCAAGGACAATCCTCCGTCTGCTATCACCCTAGTGAAATGGCAGCATACCCACAGGACACTGTGCCTCAGAGTGTGATAGCTTTGTTGTTAGAGGACTTTTTATCTGAGTGCAGATTTAAGAGTGGAGGAGAAGAGTCAGAAGCTGCAGTGAGGTTAAAACTGTCCCATAGATTCTCTCTCTGTCCCTCTTCATGTGTCGTCTCCACCCTCTTCTGTCTCTCTGCAGGTAAAGGCACGTGGTCTGGTTACGGTGCCCGGCCCAGGGGAAAGGGGATCGTGGATCAGTGCTGTCGTCCGTCTGGCTGTGAACTTCAGCATCTGGAGTTGTATTGCGCCAAACCGAAGAACCAACCACGGACCACAGCGTACCCATCCACGACCATGGCTCCTCGAACGACGGCACAGCAGGACATGGTAAGAAATAGACAGTTTGAGTGACACAGATCTTTAAAAACCATCAGCCCTTCAGAGAATTCCCTCTAGGTCAGCATGCTTGATTTATTTGTGCAAATCCTACAAAATACACGACGCAACGGGAAGGCGCCCTCACTTGTTGAACTGCCCTCTGCATTTTTGAAGCCCTGCCTCCTAAGATAAGATAAGATAAGATAAGTCATACTTTATTAATCCCCGGAGGGAAATTCAAGATTCCTTGCCGAGCTTCAAAGACCATTAGACCGTATTTGCATCTGGCCTCACATCTCCTCATGTATTCCTGCACACATGCTCACTCATGTAAGCTTAATGCACCTGTTTCTCCATGTTTGTCTTTTAAACTTCATTGTGGTTGTGTAACTTCATAAAAAAATCTCCAGACCTCTGTCCAGCTGGGCTGCTGTTCATCTTTGCATCAGCCAACTCCAGCCTGTAGCATTTCTTAGTCTAAGTGTGAGAACAGAGGCCTCAGAGCTGCAGTTAAACCATAATAAAGCTGGTATCTGTGATGAATCCAGCTGATGGTTGCAGCCCTCATACAGGGCCAAGGTTACCCGCTGCAGCAGCACTTCCTGTCCTTGAATCCTCCTCTGATTCTCTCTTTGTCAGGCCCAGCAGCTGTTCCAGACCGTGTTTCAGAAGAGACTCCTGCAGCAGCTAGGGGCTCCCAACAGCCCGAAGAGGGAGGCATACAGAAAGAAAACCAAGTCCTCACTGCGAGGGAAAAGTAAAGTTTTATCATCATCATCATCACCATCATCATCATCATCATCATCATCACGCAGGAGGACGAACAGCACGAGCACGCCTCCACCTGCAACCTCCAGGAGCCAAACAGTTGCGAGCTCTGGATCCTGACTGTGACCCCCCTGACAAACTGAGCTGGACTGGATCCAGCAAGTCTGACAAACTGACGCTGGCTGCTGAAATACAGAGAGGCAGAGGGCAGCATCGCACGCTGACCGGCAGTGAGCAAGTGGGCAAGTGAGCAAGTGGGGTGCCACCACTGGATTGGCTGCTCCCTCGTGGTGGCTTTGGATCTACACAAACTACAGCATTTATTTCACACCCTATCAGGACAAGTCATAGCATTCAAGAGGATGGTATTTGGTATTTCATTTCAGTGTGAGGCCACCAAAAGCTTTCTTACTCCTGGAGCAGCACCAGGTCCCACAGGTCAATGTTTTCAAGCCTCTTTGTGAGGTCATTTTGTAGAAATCAGACGACAAAAACGTTATGTTACTCTGAAGAGCTAGTACCAAGTAGACGGGTGGCGTCCATCATTTTTTTCACGCTTAACTACAAATTTTGAAGATGTGCAGTGAAACATAAAGGTGTGACTTGTGACCTGGGTAGGGTCTGCAGGAGTTTTCGTTCCTTGTTAAGTAAACACAGCATTCAAACTGGGCTCCTCCTTGGCTCAGTGCCAGCAGCAGCACACACCCACAGCCTCTGACTGTGACTACATGAACACACTCAGTAGCCCAGCAACCACCTGTAGCATCGTGTTTCTACGTGGGAGAGACTCGAGAGCCGTGACTTGGCATGTCAGCACAAGCTAACCACAGGTATTTGACACATACCTGGTTAGCAGAAAACTAACTTGCATCGCTTTTCATCCCGTGTTGCCCAAAAGTTCCTGAAAGTTGAGCCAGGCTTGACCCTCGTTTAGGAAAAAGCTTTATCTGTTTGGCGTTTTGTTTCCTACGTCCACTATCTTAGATGCTCCTAAAGCTTCTTCCACTCTCCATCATCAAAGTCACTTGCGCACTGGGTGCTCTGTGATTGGCTGATGTAACGTCTACTCTCCGCCCAGAAAGGTCACGACACAACCAACACTTCAACATTCAGGCAGAGGAGGGGGTTGAGGCAGACACAGACACTGACACACATGTATAGAGGCTCAGGAGACGATTGAGCAGGATTATTTCAGTGAAAGTTGACTTTTTACTTTTTAGGACCATCCTGCAGATTCTACCTTTAGTCCAGGCAAGCTGTATCAGGTTCTCAACCTAAAGCTTCACTACAGACAGCTCAACATGTTGACCTCAGCCGCTGCCGTAACCCAAAACCACAGACTTTAGTCATTTATTTTCCTCATCCCTGTTTTCTCTGGATTTTTCTAACTTGGGTGGCTCTGATTTTTGGCTGTCTGAAACGTGTACAGCCCTTTCTTTCACTCTCATTTCAGCCCTGTCTCCAAAACACCAGCTCCAAAAAGCACCTGGTTGATATATTGGCTGATAAGGATGCTCATCCTGTGATGTACACACCCCGACAGACCTGTCAAATGAATAAAAACTGCCACATATTTATCGTTCACTTAGTTGCAAAGCCTGTCAAAGCCTGTCACATCGTGTTCTGCATATTTTTGAGCACTTTTCAGTTTAAATTACTGTTTCACTTTGTTTTTGGGAAGAATGTACCTGAAGAAGTTTGTGCACTTTTTGCATTTGTCAAAAGCATCTGATTGTCATTTTATCTGTTGCAGTTTTATTCACATTATCTTACTTTTTTCTTATTTTGTGTATAATATGTTTTATATTAAATATGTTAAACATATTCACTATTTATTGCTGTTTAAAAAGATATGTAGATAATAAAGATAGAAGCTAACAGCTGTTTTGTGTGTTTTACCTTATTGCTGGATTTTTGAGCTGTTGCCAGAGAATCTTGGAGAAAAGTTGTTCTTATCCCTCAGCACATTGCTCTGGGAGTTGTTTTAAAATATAATAACAACAATAACAAAATCTTAAACCAATCCTGATCTTTTATTTTGACGAGCAGTCTCAGTGTCATCGTTAACAGCTGACTCATTTTCTTTGACATAACTTCAGATATCCTCCTCTCTCTGTGCCCCGAAGGCCGTCTCAGATCTCTGCGTTGAGCCTGATAATCTTACAGAGTCTCTGCTCTGCTTAATACGCATCATGTGGTGATGTGTTTCAGAGGTAACCAGGGTTCAGTGTGTGATGGCAGTTAAAGCTGGACTCTCAGCTGGAATGTAGCAGCTCTGCCAACCAGCCTGCCTACAGCTGTGTGGGAGCAGAGCAGATTTGGGACAGGATATTGGCTGATTTTAGGAGACACCGTTCAGACTGTGGCACAGCTGATTCTCTGGCTGCACCATAAAAACCTACAGATGATGAGTGCTCTAAAAACCAGATTCACATCATGTGGTGGGTGTTTCACTGAGTTGTGTGTGTGATCACGGAGAGAGGAATAAAAATTAACATGAAATTAAAAAAAAACAAAAAACACTTCTGAATAAATAAAATATTTGTACCCTTTAACCAAGAACTAAGGATTTATTACACAATGAGACCATGCACAATACTTGACATCACATGCAATACAAAAAACTTTTTGACATGATACACTTTACCAAAAATTGATACATGATATTGTATGATCATACATGTTTCAAAAAAATTACAGTTGAATAAGATATCATGTGTACCATACAATAAAAAGACCATACTATGTGTGAAAATACCATAATGCTAAACATGATTCAGTGCCCTACAGTACATGAATGTACATTACACAAAGGTACCATTCAGTTCACTTAATGAAGTTTGGCTCTGCTGTATGTATGTTTGTTTTGTGGGCAATGGTTCAGTTTTTTTCTGTGATCTGGTTCAAACCTGACTGTTCCTATCAGAGACTACTTCTCAGGGTGGATGGCGACTCTACTCCTGTTGACTCCACAACATAGTAACAGCTGTTCACAGAGAGCTTGATAACAGGAGGACGGAGAGCTATTCTTTGTGGCTGCTGCCGTCACAGTCTGATAGCATTTTCACTCCCATCCATTCTGAGCTGAACGGCTTTAACACCCCCTCCCCCCACATCTGATTCTCATGGCCGTGAGCAAGCTGTTGTTGTAGGAGCGAAAGGTTCATCGTCAGACTGTAAACATTTTGAGCACAGTTCACCTTCGCTAGCTTTAACAGAAGAGTCATGAAGAAATACAGTAACTTTTCTCTCCAGCGTCACAGAGTGCAGGTTTACTGCAGAGAAAGACACACTTTCTGCCTTATCAACAGGTTCACAATTTCCAACAGAAAATGGGCACCACAAGTGACCACGTTTTTTGAGACCAATGCAGAAATAAAGTCCAAACTTGAGTACAAAAGCTAACTCCACTTTTCTTACTGTTGGAGAAAAGGTGCACTCCATGTCCTGCTGAGTTAGTATTTATGCATCCTGTGCCAATGTAATATTTAACCAAACACAAAAACAAACACAAATAACAGGACCCCAAATGCCCGATCTCACTCACTACCAACTATTGTTCACATTGGATCAAAGCGGAGCAGGGGGATGCAAGTCCCTTTTGCTACGTCAAGACATGTTTGGCTCCTAAGAGGGCACCTAAGTACAGGGTTTGGGGCCATAGGGGTTGTTGGCCATCCAAACAACCCCCCCCCCAGCACCATTCTCCTATTTATGTAAATGTTATGTAATGTAGTGTCAAGGGGTGCACTTGCAGTGATCATATGTCATGGTTTCATACCTCATGCCCACGTGCTTGTGCTCATGCATCAAGTGAACTGCACTGAAGCTCCACCTCTCTGAAGCGTGGCAAAGCAGAGAAGTGAATTGTGCTCAAGCACAGCACACTTGCGGTCACACTGGCCTGTGGTTTGCCAGTGTGACCGTGTCCTCAGACGGCAATTTTTCAACCATTGGCTATCAAAGGGGGTGAGTGCCCCTTTCTGTGCACACCACTGCAAACAGCTGATCACTGCCCTTCAGGCAGAGGACCATGTCTGTGTTGTTTCTGCAAAAGGTTTTTCTGAATCAAAGTAAAACACTGAAAACCTCTCAATAAAGCTGACACTTGTTTTCAGTTAGCAGGGAAGGTTTTTCCTTGCTAACTCTTCCCTTCCTTCGTTGTGTTGAGTCACCTTCTCTTTTGTAAACTCAGCTTTATAAAACGCTCCTCATTAAACGTGTGTCCATGTTTGTCTGGTGCTAACAGCATTTCATCAGTTAGCATCCCTCATTATTCATCCTAAGCATGTCTGTGTTTCATCACACATCAAACAAAAACAAACAGGCTTTCTGACAGTAAAGCAATGTATTGAGGAGACCAAGCTTGGCGACATCTGTTGAGGCTGATTCACAGACTAAAAACACGTTACTCATTAGACCTCACCTTGAAAATACTGAAACATCTTTTGAAGCCCTGGCCTGTGTGTGTGTGTGTGTGTGTGTGTGTGTGTGTGTGTGTGTGTGTGTGTGTGTGTGTGTGTGTGTTTACACTCCTTCATATCAGAAGCAGCTGTCTAACTGTCAAACTAAAGGTCTGAAACACTCTCAGGAAACCTTTTTGCTGAGCTTGCACCTCTCCAGCTCTTTGTTTTGATCCATGTAGTCATTCCACAGGTGGACTTTCCTTGGCTCTTGGGGCTCACCGAGGCTGTCGTATCTCTCTGTCAAGGCTACAGAGGATCTGGACACGCTCTTTTTTCTTCTCCATTATCAGCAGGTGAACCTGCAGAACAACAAGCCACCTCTTCAGAACAGAAACCAGACCACTCTCCAGCTCTCCAGTCTAAGCTCCAGAAGAAACCAAAGCTGCTTATATTTCCTTCTGATGTTTTACTTTTTGACCACTTTAACTTATTTTACAGTTTTTTACGATTGCTTCAGCACAGTTTTGTAAACAGGGCTCAGAACTTCAAAACACTGCACACAATTAGCACAACCACGATATGCAGAATACCTCAGACCCTGTGCAAAATCAAACACTCCTGTAAAAACTATACGCACATTTATACAAACCATATTACATTACCATATGAAACACACACATTTCATAAGGCTTGATTCTGTTTGGACCAGTTAAACACTTCTGTGTTTAACTTAAAATACTTTAACAATTCTACCCCTCAGTGATTAGATTGCTGTAAGTGAAGTACACAGAGCAGATATACAACATGGTAAATTCACCAAATACAACACAAGATCAATGCTATTAAAAATGTGTTTTATTTCTCTTCATAAAACCAAAATCAGTCAACATAGACAATCACAACAAAACATATCCCAACACTACAACCCCAGAAAATAGACAAATGAAGATAATGTACTACCAGTACAGGTTCAAAGTACTGCAAAGTAAAGGGGGAAAGCAAAAAGAAACCTGAATAAAATTAAGTACAATAAATTAAATACTACACATCTCCCTGCCTAGCTCGATCTAGCCAGAGAATTTCATCAACATCATAGGCAATATCCTTATTGGCAAGACAATATGGGAAAAAGCGTCTTGATCCTTGTACAGTTGGGGTTTAGAAATGGAGAACAGTCCTGTAAACTGTGGATGGTGTTGAGACCAGTTCTGGACCAGAGGACAGTGGTAGAATGACACATTGTCCCAGAAGATAATGTGCTGCATCTGGTGTGTTTGGTTTCTTACTTTGACGAGGTTGCGCAAAGGGTCCAAAAACGTAAGCATGTGATCTGTGTTGTCTGATGTATACAAGTGTGTTTAGTGTTTTGCAAATCACTATGTGTATTGTTCTGAAGCTGACTTTGTGTTTATAGTGGTGGAAATTCGGTCCAGTGTTTTGCTCCTTGAGTGTAAGGTACTGATTATCTTGAAATTATTATTATTATTATTTTTTTGTGTTTATGCAATCATAAAAACTGTAATATGCTTCCAGAATAGAATAAAATAGAATAGAATAGAATAGGAAATACTTTATTTATCCCCGAGGGGAAATTCAGGAGTCACAGCAGCAATTAAGAAAACAAAAGTAAGAAAGTGTATAGAAAGTGCAAAAAGGTCCACAAGAAAATAAATGACGACATCCACCACTCTCCAGCCCAGCCAGTCTCCATCTCCACAGGGTCCAGGACTGAGCCTCCCCAGCAGTCCAGGACCAAATGGCCCTGACCTGTGGGGTTCCCCAGGGTTCAATCCTGGGACCCCTATTGTTCAATTTGTACATGCTCCCATTGGGTCAGCTAATACGCAGCTGTAATGTGTCCTACCACAGCTATGCTGATGACACTCAGATCTACGTGTCAATGACGGCAGGCGAACATGGGCCTGTAGATTCACTCTGTCTCTGCGTTGAACAGATCAGTGTCTGGATGCAGAACAATTTCCTCCAGCTGAACTCAGATAAAACTGAAACCATAGTTTGTGGCCCACAGAAACAAAGAGAAAGGGTTATCGGTCAACTTCAGACTCTCTCTCTCTGAATGTGAGTAACCAGGTTAGAAATCTAGGGGTGATATTGGACCCAGATCTGAACTTTAACAGCCACATCAAATCAATAACATCCTCTGCTTTTTACTATCTCGAAAACATTGTCAGGATTAAGGGAATAGTGTCTAAACCTGAATTAAAAAGACTGATCCATGCGTTTGTCTTCAGCAGGTTAGATTACTGTAATGGCCTGCTCACTGGACTCTGGAAACGAGCTGTAAGACAGCTGCAGTACATCCAGAACGCTGCAGCTCGGGTCCTGACCAGAACCAGGAAATACGACCATATTAGTCCAGTGCTCAGGTCTCTGCACTGGCTTCCCGTGGCTCAGAGAATAGACTTTAAAACAGCTCTGCTTTTTTACAAGTCTCTTCATGGTTTAGCACCAAAGTACATCTTGGACATGCTAGAACCATATGAACCAACTCAGTCTCTGAGAACCTCAGGGGTCTCCTGCTGGTGCCCAGAGTCAGGACTAAACACGGTGAGGCTGCTTACCAGTTTTATGCTCCTAAAATCTGGATCAATCTTCCAGAAGATGTGAGACAGGCCTCAACTCTGGCAATGTTCAAATTCCGGCGGAAAACAGTTCTGTTCAGCATTGCATACAACAACTCAAAAGTATTTTACCTGCATCTCCTCTTTTAATTAATGTTTTATGATGTGATTTTATGCGATGATTTAATTTTGCATTTTGTGATTTTGTTTTATTTTAGCTGTAAAGCACTTTAAATTGCCTTGTGTATGAATTGTGCTCTACAAATAAACTTGCCTTGCCTTATTTGCATGTGTCTGTGTGTGTGTCTGTGTGTCTGTGTGTGGATGTTTTTCATCACGTTTCCATAAAGTCAGAGCTGTTAGTGTGCTTTAAAAGTTCAGTGTTTAGACTTCCCCTGATCTTAACATCACGGAGTGCACTCAGAGCGAAACCTATCCATGGTGCTCTGTGATGAACTGTACTATTTTATTTTTGCTTTTGATTTTCTATTCCAGAATATTCTGGGCCAAAAGCTTAAGGAGACCAAGAGAGACCAGACCTTAAAAGGGTTTTACAGAACATCACATGGTTGTCCTTCTGCAGCAGATACTTTTTGAGCTTTCTGCAGGCACGTCAGATTCAGGGGCTGATCTACAGAGGGGCAAGGGGAAGGCAGCTGTTCTTAAAAACATACTAAAAAAAATCACTATTATACTCAAAGCCCCCAAAACCATTGAAATGATGGATGGATTTTTTTTTTCTTTTCTTTGAATAAAAAAGTAATTAAAATGTACCTAGACCCCTGCATATGTGGCGAGATGAACCTCCTGCTTGGTGCTGCTGTGTGGGTTTGAATAAAACGATGCAGGCGGCTGAGTGGAACGATTGAGCTGGCTTACATTTGTTTGTGAAAAAAGTTTCCAAAGGGGATATTTTCACCTACTTTCAAGCTGAAGTAAAGTTGAATTTATTATCCATCTGGAAACAGCCAGTCTGAATCGTTGGAGCGTTATCCCCTTTTGGTAATCTGATCAGTAAACAACAGAATCGTTACTTTTTATGTCTAATTTGTTGTCCATTGACACCAAACCAAGGGGCAGCATCTGGTCAGTAAAAAATGAAGCCTTTGCTAAAAGTTGCTGTTCATGGAGAATCTGCTTGAGTCTGTCAGCAGAAACATGGAAGATCTACACATCCAGCCATTAAAACAGACTTTTACAGCATTAAAAACACATTTACAGCCTGGTTCAAAAACAGCTTGGGTCTGAAATGCTTATTTCTCTATCCACACACACTGTGAGTGATTTTTTTCTATCTCAGCGGTTTATAAGTTATTAGGATTCACACCTGGCATCATATTGAATGTGACTGGATTAGCTTCATTTTATGATTTCATGAACAGATGGGTGATGTTGCGGAGGCGATGTACATACACTCTATGCACCAAACTAGATGCGTTTGCAGTGGAGTTTTTACTTTTGTTCCTGCAAGTGTCCAGGTTGTATTGTTCACGCACCAGATTTCACCTGTTAGCAGCCTTTGGCATGTCAATGCTAACCAGTGCTGGGGTGTTCTCTGCGAGTTGAGGAGAAGGAGGTGAGGATGACGTGCTGGTTCTCAGGTGTGAGCTAAGAAGTGATGACATAGACCTGACCTTCCATACATCATTATTGGGAACGTAAGATCTATCTCCATCAAGATAGACGAGCTAGCTGTACTAACCCCCGTCTTGGCCAGGACACTCTTGCAAATGAGATTTTTCAATCTCAATGAGGCTCTCCTGGTTAAATAAAGTTTTATTCATTCAACAGAGGGAATACCAGAAGACAGAGTAGCATCATGCTATTCACAGGCATTGCTAACAGAGCTAACACCAGGTACCAATGCCACATTCAGAGCCGGCCCAAGCCATTGTGAGGCCCTAGGCACCTGTTGGCTATGGCTGCCTCCTGCAGCAGCTCTCTCTTCTTTGTCCATTTCTTGTCATTTTTTTCGTCTCTTTTTCGTCATCTTTGTATTTGTAGTGGATCATCACTTTGTATGGTTCATTGTTGGTCATGGACACCAAACTTTTTATGGCTTCAGTGATATTTTTACTACTTTTTCTCCTGTGTTTGTCTGGAGATCCTACATGTAACCATGGCTGCATTGTTTACATGTGAAATTAGCTGTTAGCAGCCTGTAGCATGTCAATGCTAACTAGTGTAGGGCTTGATGATTTCCCTCAAGCTGAGGAGAAGGAGGTGAGGACGAAGTGCTGGTTCTAGGGTGTGAGCTGGGAGGTGACGACGTGGACCTGTCCTTCCATCCATCGTTGGGAACGTGGGATCTATCTCCGGTGGGATGGACAAGCTAGCCGTGCTAGCCCAGCAGCAGAGGGGCTGCTGGAGGGCAGAGCAGCAACGTGCTGTTCATGGACGTGGCTGACGGAGCTGACATCGGACGATGGCGCCACATTGGAGGAGCTTCACCTGCTGTGAGCAGACAGGATCCAGGACACAGAGACTGAACAGACTGCTGGGGAGGCTCAGTCCTGGACCCTGTGGAGGTGGAGACTGGCTGGGCTTGAGAGTGGTGGATTGGCTGTTGTCGTCTATTTTCTTATGGACCTTTTTGCACTTTCTATACACTTTCTTACTTTTATTTTCTTGATAGTTTCTGTGACTTCAATTTTGTTGTACTTGTTACAATGACAATAAATTTCTATTCTATTCTATTCTATTCTATTCTATTCTATTCTATTCTATTCTATTCTAAGCAAATTTCATTGGGGGCCCCCTTCCACTGAAGCACAGACCACTGTTAATGAATGCTTTATCATTCACACATGGTTATCGTTCACCAACACTAAATCTCTCACATCCACTATAAACTACACTATATCTCTTCAACATAATACTAAGCACTCGTAATTTTTATGTCTTTGTTATCTCTAACAATGTTGTGGTCTTGTATTAATTTGCACCTTAAGATTAAAAGATGCACTCAATGCAGTTTACTATGAACAAGTATCATTTATTTGCTTTTGGTTTGCAAAGTGAACATTTCAACACACACTCACTGCACTAAGGAGTTCCATAAGAGACAGGATGCTCTACAGGAAGTGTGTGATGGAGTAGGGATTGAACGGTATACAAGATCCACGGTTCGGTTCTTATCACGGTTTTGTGGTCGCAGTGTTAGGTTTGGTTCAGTGTACATTGTTGTTGTTTTTAACACCCCAGATTACCATATACCCAAATAATCCACTATTAACAGATTATTTTTCAGTTCAGTCATGTCATGTATCATCAAGAAAAAGCTGAGGCAGTTTCCCATTTCAAACATCATTAAAGCTGAGTGAAACATTGGTAGTTTCAACATGCCAGCTCCTCAATAAGGAAAGCTTCTATTGGCTGTCCCAGAAGTCACTAAAAGTCACTAAATGATGCTGCTGTCTAATTTGCATAATTATCTATTGTCATGTAATTGGCATGGGAGAGAGAAATAAGGTGGGAGAGTCAGAAAGCAGGAAAAACACAACATCATAAATATGTTACCCATACAAATGACCTTTCTTCTGTCCATTCGTGTTTTTTTTTGTGTCTAAATCTCCTCCTTTATCTGGGCTGGGGACCAGCAGAAGTGACCATAATGAGACACACACCTCCGTGATTCATGTGAAAGCAGTTGTCTGCTCTGGAGCAGCAGGAGGAGACTGCTGGGAGTGAGGAGGACTGTCTGTGTTTGGATAGGGGAGGGACTCACACATGCTGACCATTGAGGAGATCAAAACACGCTTCAACCACAGATTCTCCAAACTCCAGAAAAGTCACAAGAATTGTTGTCTTTAAAAAACTCTCTAGAGGGGTCTGAGAAGTCATTAAACGCTGCAATAAAGTCTCTAAGTTGGCAAAACTCAGTCGTGGTTTTATGCTTTAATTTTTTACCGCCGTCATCAGAGCTCACACCAAATCTAAAGAGCGTCATGACAGCAGAACAACACAACGCCACAGGTACACCCTCTGACCCTTTCTGGGCCCTATTCTACGAAGCAAGTTCGGCCTAGCGAGATAGCCTTGGAGCTACCTCGCTGAACTGAGCGCGGTAGCTGGCGGTCTTGCTACATGGTTTGACGACGCTGGTTATGAACCTCGTAAGTGGATCCAGCTTGGCAATGAGCGCGTGCAGGCATATAAGGCAGAGCCCGCTGCATCTGACCAATCGCGAACATGAAGCAGTCTGGAGCGTCAGAGCAGGCTGGAGAGAGAAGGACCGCATACTTCACACAGGAGGAGCAGGAGGTGGTCATGAGGAAGTATGATGAGGTGAAACATGTAATTAACGTTAAAAGCAGCACCGTCGCCGCTGCTGAAGCACAGAAGGAGTGCTGGCAGAAAATTGCTGACAGTCTAAATGCGCAAGTGTAGTGCAAAAAAAATCTTTTGTGCCATTATCATCCTGAAATAGCACTGTTCATCACTTTTACTGTAACATGCAACATACCTAATTTATTTCTTAAAATGAATTTATTAATTTGTTCATTCCTATCGTGTTTATATTTTTTGTGTGATATGTAGCCCACATGAGTCCTACATTAATTCCTGTCACAGTTTTAAGACAGGCAATAAAATATTGTCATGGAACAGAAGTGTTGGCATTGAAGCTCTTATTACGCCAATGAGAGTTCTTCATTCCCTTTAACTACCTGTAGAAAGTGTCATGTACTACCAACCCCTCCCTGGAAAACCAGTACCTTTCATAAAGGTGGTCATCTGAAAAAGCGAGTGGGTCGTTGCGGTCCCTGAAAACTCTCGCGCGCCAGAGTGCTCCTCAGACAATGCGAGCTCCGATGTACACGGGATCCTCTAAGAATGGACAAGCCATTTTTTTGTGAGAGCTAATTGGTCAGTGGGCGGGGTTTTTATAGTCCGCAAGTTCAATCTGGAACCTAACCTGCCCCGGAGCAGGTTAGCCATTCAGCGTATGTTGCCATGGAGACTCGCCTTGCTGAGGAGTGATCCCGTGTCGTTGAACAGGGAACCTGGAACCTATTCTCAAAGCTACCTCGCTAGGCAGTAATCCTGCTTCGTAGAACAGGGCCCAGCTCTGCTTGTCATGTAAACAACACACACGCCTCCCCATAAAGTGTCCCGCTGAACTCCTTTGCCTCAAGTTGCGCATGCGTATAATTAGAACTGCATACTCGCTTCAAACTGAGAAGTAAAATGAAGAAAAAAGAAAAACACAAACCGAACGGGGCGACACACAGTTTTATGCACTGCAGCTCTCGCTCTTGGGGCCCCCCTGGGGGTGACAGGGCCCTAAGCAGCCACTTATGTCACTTGTGCCTTGGGCCGGCTCTAGCCACTTTGGAAAGATTTCACCTGATGTGAGCAGAAGAAATAAGGAGATTCAGACATGCAGAGGGCCATTGAGAGAGGAACAGAGCAGGAACAAAGTGAGAAAGACGGGCAACAAGACAGTGATGTAAGGGATGAAGAGCAGAGGGGCTCAGAATGAGAAAAGGGGACAGATACTGAAGAGGAACACGATGAGTCTGAGGATCAACCCTCAGTCTGAGCTGAACCACATTGTTCTGTTTTTCTTCTTCATCTCAAATTCCTGTGTAAGGAGAGAAGATGATCCCTGATAAAATAACCTGCTTTTATAGAAATGATCTGTTTGAGGGTTAGATGTGTAAATTGATCTGATTTGATCAGTAATTATAAAGAAACACATCCCGTGGTAGAAACAATGTGAAGCTGTGTCTGCTCATTTGATATAAAAAGTGTTTTTGTGGATTTTTGTTGACTCCGTTTACACAAACATTGCATTCACTTCATTCTACACTGAAGTCATCCCATGCCACCCTGTCTAGACCTTCTGCCACCCCTTAAAATGTTCTTCCACTGGTCAGACCAAAGCAGTGTTCAGTCAGTCAGTCTGTCGTCATATGACAATGAAAGAGTGAACAGCAGATTGTGATAAGTTTTGAGAACACCGTTAAGATTAATAAACATGAAAACACACTGATGATAGCTCTCCTCACTCTGTCTGCTGACCTCTCTTTTATCTGCTGCTTCCATAACTTCTGACTCCTATCTGATCACTGGTACAGACCAGTGATCAGATCTTCATGCTGCTGCAGAGATGTTTTCATACTCTTGTCGTGAATATTTTCTTATTGTGAGGATTATTCCTGACTGTTTCAGACCAGTTTGTAATCTTTGATTTAACTGAGCTCCAAGAAGAAACCAGAATCTGAGTTCAGGGTAAAGAACTCCTATAGACAAAGTGTTTTTGGTCCACTGGTTCTACTTCAGTTTAACACCTGTATAAATGCATCCTGGGACATGTAGGCACAGCTCTTTTCGGGGAAACTCTGTTATTGTTGCATACACAGTGGAAATACAGCTTCAGATGATGACACTAAAAATCACCCCTTCAAAGCGAAGTTCATATCAGTAGCTCCTCCACAAAGTGACAAAATATGTGTTTAAAAGTGTTTTGTTTCTATGTTTGGAAGAGTTTTATAGTGCACATCTATGTTCTTTTCTAATGAGCATATCCCACCCTATGACTGGCTACGTTCATAATGAGTTAATAGTCAGGTTAAGGTCAAGATTTCCGGTTCTGAAACAAACAACAAGAGTGCAACGCATGGAGAACATCATGGCACAATGCACGTCATTCCCACCTGTATCCATGGCAGCAGCAAGATTTACCTGCGAATTCCAGTTAAACTCATTTGTTCATTAATATGCACATAAACCCTTGAATAACAAGCTACAAATTTAGTTATAGAAAATTGTTGTCATTTTACATCAGTTGTACTGTGATTAAAGAGAACAGAGAAGATTAAACAGGATTTTTTCCATTAAAAAATAAGAAATAATCATATTATGCTGTTATTAACATAATATCTAAAAAACAAAAACTAAAAGAAATGAAAAAAAAAATCCAGGATGTTATTTTACAGATACTCTGTATTTTTACAGTTTTGTATACTAGTCTTGAAAAACAGAAAAAAATACTTTGAAAAATTAAGATCTTCAACCATAGAATTAGTGGTTTGATTTGCAGTGTAAAATTCCTGAAAATATCTTCAAATCTACTAGCACTTTGTTGTTAGTAAGAAAACAAGAAAAAACTGTTAAAAATGTCATAACATTTTCTGTAAAATTACATTTTTTCTTTACGGTGTACAATAACCCAATATACATTATTATGCTGTAAAAAAAATTTCAGTACATGCACTATAAAATAACAGGAAATTACTGGCCATTCGGGCTCCCAGTATTTAACCGTTAATTAACCGGGAATTTTTTTTACAGTGTACACAAACCTAGACTAAGAGTCCACTTGGCTCGTCCTAGAAACCTTTTTTATTTTAGGAGTATGAAAACAATAAACAAAGACTCCGGAAACTGTCTGCAGCAATGTGAAGTGTCAGGATCTGATGTTGGGATCTCTCAGACCTTATTCTGTCTTAAAGCTCTGTGTTGTGATTTTTTGGACTGGATGAAACTGACATGTGGGACAAGGACTCTGTGATTAATTCCTTTGACACATCCAGACTGTTAATCACTGAGAGACGTCTTGTTGAAACTGCAGAGGATGATGGACGTGGGCAGGCTGCAGAGATAACCCACTGATGAATGAGTTCATTGTTAAATAACATAATTTCATGCTTCAAACATCCCTTTTCGTTGTTGAATAAAAACATAAACAAATTAGTACTGATCTGTTGGAGGTGCAGGGTGGTTTATTTGCACCAATCATGTTGCACCTTCCTCACCTGACCTCTGCTGAGGTTGCTCCAGCATTCCCAGAAGCTTTCTCTCTCCTGTTTGAACTGGATTATTGTTTCTTTGCTGCTACAGGTTGACTTGTTTTAACCACAGTAGCTCCAGCTCTGTTTCCATTATTCTTCAAGCATCATCTTCACGTCTGTGACCCCACAGACAGCAGCGGCAGCACTTTAATCGTGTTAAACTTATCATCTCAGCGGTCTGTCTGTTTCCTTGAGCCAGAAAAATAAAGAATATCAAACAGGAAGTTGATATCAGGCGTGTTGTTGCGTAACAGTGTTGCTCAGAGATTATTTGTCTGATGTGACCTACTCCAGTTTGTTATCGTGGTTACATGATGAGTCTGTATTAGGGGTAGGGATGGGTACTGAATTAGGTACTTTTATTGGCATCGACCGAATTCTGCCAAAATATCAGGTACCGATTCATGTAAAATTGAAAGGTACCATGTTTAGGTACCTAAATGCGTCCTTGTGAATGTTGGGGAGTGAAAGAGTAGGCAAT
Organism: Halichoeres trimaculatus; assembly: GCF_033239565.1. Classification (NCBI taxonomy): domain Eukaryota; kingdom Metazoa; phylum Chordata; class Actinopteri; order Labriformes; family Labridae; genus Halichoeres; species Halichoeres trimaculatus. Next base: position 36,225,926 of record NW_027437189.1, on the reverse strand, counting down.
TTTTCATGCTGGACTTGAACACAGCACTGCAGGGTTATATATTGAAGAATAAATATGTTAAATAGAAAAAAAATGTTATATATATATATATATATATATATATATATATATATATATATATATATATATATATATATATATATATATATATATATTGTAGCGCCCCTGTCACAATCCCACTCATCACACAGCCCCCACCATCCTGTGCACAGTCTTCACTAGTCAGTTTCCACACCCAAGGGCTTGTCAGCACCACTCCCATTCACCAATGCCGCGCTGTTCAACCGCTGAATGAGGAAACGGGATAAATGAGCATGTCCTGAGAGCCAGGGGGAACAGTGAATGAGAAGATACGTGTGCGTTAAAGCGTCGGGCTAGTCCGCGTCTCATGCTCCGTCGGGAGGTTTATGCGTCGCTCAGCGGGGCAACCGCCGAAGAGGGATTATGCCTGGGGCATTGTTTCGGGGTGGAATATAAGGAGGAGCGCCTCGTCACTGCCGGGTCCGGACTCCAACAGATGGAGGGAGAGACCACTGACTGACTGACTGACCTTAACTTACAAAGGTTCCATAAGTGATTCCTGAGTGTGTGTGTGTGTGTGTGTGTGTGTGTGTGTGTGTGTGTGTGTGTGTGCAGCTTGATGAGTGAGGCGTAAAGACGCTGTCATATTATTTTCGGTTTCGGGCAAAACGGTCCATGGTAAAACCCGGACTGGATTTAAATTCCAGGATTATTTCAGTTGTTTTTTTTTTTACTGGACTGAACTGTGTGGGGAATTTATGTTGAAAACCGAAATGGACTCTGCGTTTGAACTGAACTTAACTGAACTGAACTAAACTGAGTTTACCTGGCTCACAGTATATATATATATATATATATATATATATATATATATATATATATATATATATATATATATATATATATATATATATATATATTTCAATTGATATTATTACCACATAAAAACAAAAAAGTACAGAAAATTGGTACCGTTGAGTACCGATACCGATTGCTAAGTACCGAGCATCAGTACTGTATCGTTTCACATGTGAAAGGTACCCATCCCTCATTAGTGGTGTGCATCTCTGTTATGTGGCGATCCGATCCGAATCTAGATACATGTCTTACAATATGATTTACCAAGGATACATTTTAATATATCTAATATGCGTTTTGATGCGATGCATTTTAAATCGATCTGTGGTGAAAAAATGAAAGAAATGTATGAGGTCAGAACAATATCATTCTGTTTATTTTTCAAATAGAAACAGATCAAACAAATATTAACATCACGTCAGTGCAATAGTGCACTTACAACTATTCAATGTTTACAAATGGCACAAAGTAGATTAAAGAAATATATATACAAAGGAGGATGAAAACAAAATACTTCTGGACAGCTTTGTTTTTGTAGTGCTGTTTGCTCAGGTAGCAATAATAATACAAACAGCCCTAAGCAGGCTGAGTATCAAGTTTCCAGTGTTGTAACACCGCAGCAAAAAAAGTGCAAGATACAGTAAAGTGCCATAAAGTAAACTAAACAGCAGCTGCTATTCTGCTGTGAACTGTGCATCTAGGTCTTGAACACTATGACCAATACCAAATCTCCACAAACAATGGAGAATAAAACGGAACAGGAGCACAATATTACTTTTTTGATAAGTCATATTTCGTTTTTGGCCTTCTGTGAGACGAAGCCTGAATGCATCTTTGCACACTCACTTTCTTTCATCTGAGTATACTGGTGCAAAACATAACTTTCACAGCATTAATTATGTGCAAAACAAGTTGAACTTGTAGTAATCGCACAAACAAGGAAAAGTTCATGAATGCCTTTGCTTGTCAAGATTCTTTTTGAGAAAAAATAATTGATCAACATGATCTTGTCACAGTACACTGCGTTGTGCTGAAACAATGTTTCCTGCAGTGCTGAATGCTCTCTCTGATGCCACACAGGTGGCTGGTAAACAGAGGTGTTTTTTTGCAAGAGCTGACAGTAGTGGTAGGTCCACCTGTGCTTTCCATCAGTGTAATGGGTTGTCATTCAGTGGCAAAGGCATACGCTCTCTGTACCTGATGATCCCCTCACCAGCTTCAGCCCGTGTAATGTCACAAAATCTATCATTTTCCACGACACTATAGGGTCTTAAGTCCTTGGCAATGAAGTGGGCTATTGATGCCGTGATTACCTTGGACCTCTTGAAGCTGTGGTAAGCTGTGGCTGGAAGAAGCTTTTAAATCCAGTGTCTTTGTCTTGCGAGTTGTTGCTCACGCTAGCTTTGCTAGCAGTAGCATCCATGGATTCCTGGTTATCTGCGTAGATGTCTCTGTGCCGTCTGGACAGATGCGTGCTAAGATTAGTGGTGCTCTCGTTGTACTTAATCGCTGCCCTACATACTTTACAAATGGCCAACTTTCCATCCTTCCTAAAAGATCCAAAGGTCGTCCAAACTTTCGACTTGAGATTTGAGGGTGCACTGTAAACTTTTTCGGTGCTAGTAGCCATGCCATGTTTTGAGAGTTACCCATTGAGTTCAATAGTATCCAGCTGCATCCCTGCAGGCCGCAGTCTCACGGCTGCTGTTTTTTCACAACAGCGCCATCCAGTGAATTGTAGTTATCTTTCAGCTCTCAAAATCTAACCCACTGGAGATGCTTGCGGCGTAATTGACCAATACTTGTGCAATAATAATTAGCAAAAAAAAGTCTGTTAACTCATAAAGACACATGCTAAAATCAAACACATTTTTTTTAAAGCAGAGGAATTTACCAATAGAGATGCCGGAGATTATCACCCATCCTTTCACTGAGCTGTTAGCGCTGCACAAAGTCTGATCAGTGAGACCAAGGAGTTGAAAATTCCTGACATAGCACGATGCATGTTCACTATCAGGGGGTGTGGCAGGGGCAGATTCCTGTCAGGAAAGAGTGTGCACAATCAATGGTATTTATGCATTTATATATCATTTTCAGTAAAAAAAAAAATCATTGATGGTCAAAAAAAAAAAAAAAGGACTGTGAAAATTTGAAGTTAATTGTACTTTTTCTCTAGAATAGAACGTCTGTGGCGAGACGCAAGGATGGCTGTAGCAAATGTGCACTATGAGACTCTTCACAGCCTTGAAGATGAAGGTCTTCTAGATCCCTCTGATAGCATCCACCTCTTCTGTTTTTCTGACTGTTTTGATAACTCATTTCTAAATTGTAAAGAGTGACCAGTGCATTTATGGCACATCGAGTGAAATTTTTGAAGGATTTAGCAAAAATGTTGATTATTATGGCTCACAGATGATGAAACCCCCAAATTCAGTGTCTCAAAGGTTAGAATATTGTGGGAAAAGTTGATTATTGTAAAGTTATGATGTCACACCCAAATCAGCTAATAAACTCCAAACTCCTGCAAAGGTTTGCTGAGCCTGTAAATGGTCTTTCAGTCTGGGCCACAACCCTGGTAAAAACTGCAAACTTGACAATGTCCAGAAGACAGTTAATGGCACCCTCCATTCTGTATGTACATTTTGTGCATACAGAAAAAAATGCATACCTAACAATGGACTCCCTGTTGGAGATAGACTCCAGTATATCCACAGTTCAGGATTTCATCAGCTAGATCAGGCAGTTCAAAGCTCAACCTGAAAATAAAATGACCATGCCAAAAAAAAAATAAAAATTTAACAGTATTTTCTGACACAATAGAATAGAATAGAATAGAATAGAATTGAATAGAATTGAATAGAATAGAAAATACTTTATTTATCCCCGAGGGGAAATTCAGGAGTCACAGCAGCATTTAAGAAAACAAAAGTAAGAAAGTGTATAGAAAGTGCAAAAAGGTCGACAAGAAAATAGACGACGACAGCCCGTTCACCACTCTTCAGCCCAGCCAGTCTCCACCTCCACAGGGTCCAGGACTGAGCCTCCCCAGCAGTCTGTTCAGTCTCTGTCTCCTGGATCCTGTCTGCCCACAGCAGGCGAAGCTCCTCCAATGTGGTGCCGGTGTCCGGTGTCAGCTCCGTCAGCCACGTCCATGAACAGCACGATGCCACTCTGCCCTCCTGGAGCCCCTCTGCCGCTGGGCTAGCACGGCTAGCTTGTCCATCCCACCGGAGATAGATCCCACGTTCCCAACAACGATGGATGGAAGGACAGGTCCACGTTGTCACCTTCCAGCTCACAGCCGAGAACCAGCACATCATCCTCACCTCCTCCTCCTCACCTTGAGGGAAATCATCAAGCCTTATGCCGCGGCCACACCAAACGCAAACAGGCGAATTTATTCGCGCGAATGGCCTGTCACGCATCGCGTGAACGCCCGAGTCTCGCCGCTGGACTATTTTGACAAGCTGAGGGGCGAACGCGCGTTAGCCCGGTACTGCGCACGCGGAGTAGAGAGCCAGTTCGTTTAAAGACCGAAAGCCCAAAAGAGCAGCTGAAAAACAATGAGCTGTGGTTTCCAAAGCATGACAGGAGAGTGTGTGAAAGCTTTGAAGATCACATTCAATGCCTGCTGCCTCTCCCTGGTAATCCACCTCCACCAGCCCTGCCTGGCTGTTCCCTGCGATCTCATCCTCGATCCCCCGAAGCTCCGACCCCCTGAACCCCCGACCACCCGAACCCCCGACCCATGTTCCTGGAGGTCTCCCTGGGGATAATGAAGGGATGGAGGAAAGAGAGGACCGCAGAGAACTTCCATCTTTTCCCTGGCTCTGCCCCTGCCCCGCTCCTCCCTCCTCTCTATCAGGCTCAAAACTCTGCTGAGGAAAACACAGTCCGACTCAGTGATAGCCCGTGCAGGCAAGTCCAGCTGGGAACGAATGTTTACAGAACTTACATTTAAAACCTGTCTCCTCAGAGACTTTCAACCAAGCCTGCTCCTGTTTTTCCGGTCTCTGTAGAGTACACACGTCGTATTGTATAACTCTGGATGATGACACACCACACAGATTGTTTTCTCCTCCATCCTCCGGCAGAGTTGGAGCCGGAGCAGGCGGCGGTTGCCCCCCAACGTCGTGGGGGAATGTCATCGCTGATTGGCGGCCACGGCAAGCCTTCACACAAATTTGCGTCAATAGTTAAATAGTTTGAACTACCGCTCAAACGCGTGAACGCTCCAAACGTGCAAAACACTCAAACGCTTTTCAACAACAAACTCTTTGACAAATGGTTTCCAAGATATCATCAACACTGTCAAACAGTAAGCATAATCAGTAGATGTGAACTACTTGTGTTGAAAACAAATGCACAAGGATAACTTCATGTATTTACACACTAGATTTACTTTTTGATGACTTCTTCTCCATTTTCCTGGCACAAGAAGGCATTTGCCTTACCTGTCTCAAGATTGTCTATTCCTCTACAAAAGTACAATAAGAATCTTGGTTGAATAGAATAGCAAAACGGGTAATGTAAGTTGCATCTTCAAGTAAAATAACCATATTATATGTAATATATTCAGATATTTATAAAGAGAAGTACGCATTTACTTATTATTCGACTTGACTTTTAATTTGGGGGGAACTTGCAACAGGTTTTCTATCGTAGCAACTCACACTCTTCTTCTGGCTATACCCCTGTATAAACAACTCACTAGCAACCTCTATTGGTAGTAGGCCGTAATAGCATCTCACTATATAACATTATCTATTACCTTTCCCCACACGTGCTTGCATGAAATTGTAGGAACTCTGGGGTGAATTTGATGAAACAGATATGGCATCGGAACTTCTGATGGAGATTAATAAAAGATTTACCCTGAAGATCCCAGGCCTACTGGCATGTACAAACCCTTGGTCCTATTCACAAGCTGTAAAAAGTGGCGTTATCCTCAGATTCTCAAGTTTCTGAGGGTACCTTGATGCGCCATGTCAGCAACATGGCGAGGAAATGCCGGGAAAGAACGATAATTTTGTGAAACTGCCATCGACATCGTTTGCAGTGTTTATTCACACACCCTTTTTGTACATCTGCAGAAAATGAACCGTTTGCCCTAGCTCAATTCTGTACAAAAACAAATAATTCTACACTCTGTACAAGCCCTTGATATATGTCCTGTATTTACATCTAAATAATTCTTGAGAATTGCCTTCCATCTGCTCGGTGTCATGTTTCAGCTTGGGGCTGCTCTGCACCAATCAGCGATTAATGATTATAAACAGGGCTGCCAACTGTCACGCATTCGCCGTGCGACTCACACATTTGGATGGTTTCACCCGCACTCATGCCACACCCCCGATTTCTCACGCTCAAGTCAGAGGCACAGGAGCACAGAGGACACAGAGGTCGTGTTGTGTAATATACACGATACGCAGGTATGCACCCTATACCCACTAGAAACCCCTAAGAAATACCATATAACCACTATAAAACATAATTATAGGATGGTTGTGTCACTTATACTTTCACTTTCCGTGTACCCGCGCTCCTCTTTGTGCCGGCGTGCGTAAAGGCGCAGTTGGACACGCATCCCAGCAGACAGTGAGAGATCGTCAGTCACTTTGTGTGATTTTATATTTCAAACTGTGTCTTGATAGCTCATGAGCACATTTTAAATGAACACAGAGACTTAAAAAAGTCAACCTTTTGATGAATCAAAATGCAGCATTGTTCATCAGTCCATCTGAGCTGCTGTTTTAACTCACTCACTGTTTTCTAAATGATAAATTCATCCTGAGGTTCCCTGGGTCACATATTCTTCATGATGTGAGCAATCTTTTAAGGATCAAGCTTCAAATACAATCTTCTAGTGCAGTGGTTCTCAACCTGTGGCTGGAGGCCCATAAGTGGGTCTCTGGGCTGTTTTTAGTGGACAGTGCATAAATCAGGCAAAAATTTGTAAAAATGTCTTTATTTTATTTATATTTTGCACTACCTCAGGCCTGAAACTTTCTTTTTACACAACTGTTTGTTGTGTGTGTGGTACTGTTAATTGTTACATGTTGCAACAGAGGTTATATTTGCATTTTTTTTGTTAATAAAAATGTTTCTTTTAAATATTAGGTTCTTTCTTTTTCATCCTTGTGGTATCAAAAATAGTATCGAGTATCGAATATTTTCCTGAGTATCGGTATCAAGTTGAAAATTTTAGTATTGTGATAACCCTACAACAACACCACCGTCAGCTTCTGTCTACTGAACATCAGATCGCTTACCGGTAAAGGACATCTCATCCAGGATATCCTGCACGACCGTAAGCTTGACTTTCTTTGTTTAAATGAGACCTGGCAAGTCCCTGGCGACTACTCCCAGCTAAACGAATCCACTCCAGCGGTGTTTGTTTACATCTCCAAACCTTGTAGCTCGGGACGCGGAAGAGATCTCGCGATAATCTACCGCGAGAAGTGGAAGGTCCTCCCGATTTCTGTGCCCCCCCCCTCCTCATTCGAGTGCCTCGCCTGTCAGATCCCTGGACCCATCCCCACAGTCATTGCCACAATTTACCGTCCCCCCAAACCTCACAGTGACTTTCTAAACGAATTCTCTTCCCTCCTCACCCACCTGTCTGCTCTCTCACCCAACGTAATTTTGTAAGGAGATTTCAACATTCACATGGACAATACTGCTCTTACCATCACCACAGACCTCTCATCACTTCTTGACAGTTTTGATTTCCAGCAGTTCGTGGACTTTTCCACACACATCAAAGGACATACAATAGATTTAATATGCTGCTCAGGTCTCACCCCCTCCAACTGTACTGCTAATGAACTACACATCACGGACCACTTCGTCCTCTCATTTAATGTCACCCTCCAGCTCTCCATCACCAAAACTCCCCGTATCATCTCATTCCGCAACATTAAGGGCATTAACTTGGACTCCCTCTCCACCTGCATCTCCACTCTGACTCTGGACCCCACTTCCACCCCTGATGCTCTCGTTGCTCAATACAACAATGGACTCTCTAACATTCTCAACACACTTGCTCCCATCAAATCCAGCCCTGTCCTCTTTACTCGGTCTGCTCCCTGGTTCACCCCTCATCTCCGTTCCTTAAAATCCAAAAACAGACAGCTTGAAAGACTCTTCAGGAAAACCGGTCTCACCATCCACAAGGACATGTACTTAGCTCAGTTGTCATTCTACAAGGACTCCATTTCTCACGCCAAATCACACTACTTCTCTGGTCTCATCTCCTCCTCTGCCAACAGCTCCAGGACTCTCTTCTCTGTTTATAACAGGATCATCCAACCCCCAGACTCCCTACCCCCCCACATGTACTCCTCCGTAACCTGTGACTCCCTCCTCCGGTTTTTTAATGACAAGATCAATACTATTCACCTGCACTTGGGCTCCACTTCCTCACCACTCACCCCTTCTGAACTTTCCCCTCCTCGTCAACCACTCTCCACCTTTGAACTCCCTCACCCCTCAGTTATCTCAGACCTTATCAGCAAATCCAAACCATCAACCTGCCAGCTAGACCCCCTCCCCACTCCTCTGGTTAAATCCTGCCTCCCCTCTCTGCTCCCCCTCATCTCCACCATCATCCACTCCTCACTATCTACTGGAACTGTTCCCACCCCTTTCAAAACCGCAGCTGTCAGCCCCATCCTGAAAAACCTGGTTCAGACCCCAACAATCTCAATAACCTCCACCCCATCTCCCACCTCCCCTTCATCTCCAAAGTCCTGGAAAAAACTGTTGCCTCTCAACTCCACTCTCATCTCACCCATAACAGCCTTTATGAACAGTTCCAGTCTGGTTTCCGTCCCCTCCATAGCACAGAAACGGCCCTCATCAAGATCACCAATGACCTCCTTATGGCAGCTGACTCCGGTTTAATCTCCATCCTCATCCTCCTTGATCTGAGTGCGGCCTTCGACACTATTTCTCACCCCACCCTTTTCCATAGACTTTCCGCCATAGGCAACACCCACACCCCTCTTCACTGGTTTCACTCCTACCTCACAGGCCGCACTCAGTTCATCCAACTCAAATCCTTCACTTCACAGCCCTCCTCCGTCACTTCAGGTGTGCCCCAGGGGTCCGTCCTGGGGCCCCTCCTCTTCATTATTTATCTCCTCCCACTTGGCAATATTTTCTGTAAATTTGGTATCTATTTTCACTGCTTCGCGGATGACACCCAGCTCTACCTCTCCAGCAAACCCGACGCCTCTCTTCCTCCTTCCTCCCTCAACCACTGCCTCTCAGAAATCAAATCCTGGTTTACCTCCAATTTCCTTAAACTTAACTCCGATAAAACAGAACTCCTCCTGGTCGGTACCACATCCAATCTATCCAAAGCCGACAGTTTCTCCCTCACCATAGACAACTCCACAGTGTCCCCTTCCCCTCAGGTTAAGAGTCTGGGTGTCATCCTCGACAGCTCTCTATCTTTTCACTCTCATATTAATAACATCACCCGGTCTGCATACTTCCATCTACGCAATATAAACCGTCTCCACCCCTCTCTCACCCCTCACACCACGGCCATTCTGGTCCACAGCCTCGTCACCTCCCGGATTGATTATTGCAACTCACTTCTCTTTGGTGCCCCCCACAAATCCCTCCATAAACTCCAAATTGTTAAAAACTCTGCAGCTTGGATCATTACCAGAACCCCCTCCTTTCATCACATCACCCCTGTCCTCCAGCAGCTTCACTGGCTCCCTATCAAGTTCAGAATCCACTTCAAAATCCTGCTCTATACCTTCAAAGCCATTCACAACCTCGCTCCCCCCCTACCTGTCCGATCTCCTCGGTCGTCCTCCTCCCTCCATCTCCTGTGGCCTCCGCCCGGCTCAGCACCATGGGGAGCAGGGCTTTCAGCCGCACTGCTCTCAAACTCTGGAACTCTCTCCCCCTGGACCTCAGAAACATTGACTCCTTTCCCCACTTCATATCTTAACTCAAAACCCATCTGTTCTGTAGTGCACTCTCCCCTTAATTTCCCTCCCTCTTTTAACTGTTACTTGTATGTTGTTTTTATTTATTTTAATTGTGATTTTAATGCAGTGTGTTTTTTATTCTCTGTAAAGTGTCCTTGGGTGTTAGAAAGGCGCTTTTAAATAAAATGTATTATTATTATTATTATTATTACTAAAAATGTGACAGAAGCAAAAACCTAAAAATTCCAATCAACTTATCTTAGGTCTCAGAATTTGTAGATTCTGTAAGGGTAGAGCCACACCACTTTTTCCTGTGTTCTTTATGCTTGAGGGAACCTAAAAGTGTGTTGTGTATACTCCCAACTTATTTCTAGAATTTTTTTAAATCAGAAAAATTCCATTTTCGTTTCTTGCTTGGGATCCTAAGGGTTAAATACTGCCCCTCATCCTATACAATGCAGGCATCTCAAAAGGTCATACAGTAATTAACTTTAAGTACTGTAACTCTTCAATTAATGTCTCTGTGTCATGCCGCAGAGGAGGGGCTGTCTATCTGCAGGAACCATCTGGACCTCACTTTGACATGTCTATAATATGACCCACAAATATCTGTGTTACAACAAAACTGACGGACAGTTAGAATATAAAATTAGTGTCACATTCACAAAGCAAAATCATGTATACCAGAGCTACATTTACCACATATCTTCTGCTGCAGACTGAGACTCCATGCACTCCTGAATATGAAGAGCCAAAATCTGCAAAGGAAGACTTACTTTGCATAATGGGCATTTCGCTATTGGCATGCTTCGAAATTCAATGGCATCTAGTGGTAGTGGAGTAAGGTCAAACTCATGAATGCACAATGCACAATAAAGAGAGTGTTCTTTCGTGGTCTTCCAAAAAGAAACATCTCAAGTTTACAATTATTACAGAATTCAGCAGCACGTGTGCTGACGAAGACCAGAAGGCGGGCTCACATTACCCCGGTTTTAAAATCACTGCATTGGCTCCCTGTGTGTTTTAGGATTGATTTCAAGGTTCTTTTAATGGTTTTTAAATGTCTTAGGGGTCTTGGACCTTCTTATCTTTCAGAACTACTTTTACCATATGAACCCTCGCGGACCCTGAGATCCTCTGGCACTGGCCTCTTAATAATCCCTAAAGCTCGAACACGGACTTACGGTGAGGCATCTTTCCAACATTATGGCCCCCGTCTGTGGAACAGCCTGCCAGAGGACCTCAGGGCTGCAGAGAATGTTCATATTTTTAAAAGTAGACTCAAGACCCACCTTTTTAATTTAGCATTTAATTAATCCCATATTTTTATCTGTTATTATTTATTTTTTTATTTTATTTATTTATATAATCTCGCCTTTTTACTTGTTACTCTTATTCTATTACTATTTATTTCATTTACTAGTGTTTTATTTATTTATTTATTTTATTCATTTTATGATTGTTTGCATATGTAGTTGCTGTGAATGCAGTAATGCATTCACAGCATATGTTCTTCTGTGTCAAAAAAATTTATTGCTGTGAATGCAGTAATGCATTCACAGCATATGTTCTTCTGTGTCAAAAAAATTTATTGCTGTGAATGCAGTAATGCATTCACAGCATATGTTCTTCTGTGACAAAAAAATTTATTGCTGTGAATGCAGCAATGCATTCACAGTATATGTTCTTCTGTGACAAAAAAATTTCTTCTTCTTCTTCTTCTTCTTCTTCTTCTTCATTCTTCCGCCCGCTTTTTTGGACCGCTAAAACTCAGGCAAACTTCAACCGATTTTCACCGTTCAAACTTCAAAACGTGTGTTTCAGTGGGGACAAGGGGGCTATGACTCTTCAGAAACTTTTCACAAATACTTTCCGAGATATTCGACGATTTACGAAATTTCGGTCCCATAGAGATGAATGCGAAATTTTCAAAATTTCCTCTCTTCAGGACATTTTTTCAGCCTGCTTCAAACCCTCCTCATTCAGTCATACATTCAGCTACAAACTCCATTCAAACTTCAAAATATTCAGCTATCTTTTGGCTTCATTCAGTGGGTTTCAAATGTTTCCTAGCATTCATAGTTACTTCACAATGACCCTTCAAAGGTCATGATGCATTTCAGCTCTTTGAGCCGTTTAACATTGGTGTGTATTGGACGGAATGTTTTGGCTCAGAGTGGGAGATTCAAACGACAGAGCACGGAGAGGGGGAAACAAGACCTGAGAAACTTCTGGATAAACTGCTCTCTTGGCCACATTTTTTGAGCTATCAACACAAATAAGCCCTCAGCATGTAAGTAGTCTTGTCCTGCTTCTGACAAAGTGGTTTTTAAAGCAAAAGGATGGAGCACTTTTTCACAAAATGGCCAACTGTCATGAGAAGTTCAAAAAAATCCCCATATACCTCCATGTTAATTCCTGAGGGGTTTTCTCAGAGATCAGTAAAATTTCCCTCATCTATCTATCGCTCTCGTGGGTTTGTTTCTTGACCTTCATGCATGAAATTTAGACGGACAGCTTCCCCTGGGTCTCAGGATTCCTATGGTGTGTTCATTTTTATTCTAGCCCTCACGGTTTTGGCAAGGTGACAGGAGATTCGGACTCTTGCTTTGCCACAAAATCTTCATAACATTACTGTAACAAGGGCAAAGTTGTGCACCTGCACCTGCTGCCCTTGACGAGCTGGTCACCGTGGAAACCTTTGATCTCATGCAGCTGTTTATAGTAACTCATCAAAACATCCAGGAACAAAGACAAGCATGTGTCTGTTAATTTATCATTGATCACCAATGTAAAATCTGGCTTCAGATAAGCCTCAGCAGACAGGTTTACATGATTGAACACACACACACACACACACACACACACACACACACACACACACACACACACACACACACACACACACACACACACACACACAGGGCAGAAAGTATCACACTTTAACAGCATTTGACTTCCATTTCCCTGAGTCAGCTCCTTATTTTCCCAGATTTTTTTCTTTAAATTTAAATTCCTTCCTTTAATTCCTGAATTGATTCAGCCAGTCAAACTTTTAAATCCTATTTTAGATTACACTGATTCATGCTTCATCATCATTCTTTTTGTCAGAATTGCAAGCACCTTTACACCCTGATTTCAAAGGGAATGTGTTGGGAATCAACAGACTCCACCAGCTCTCTGATGGCAGTTGGTAAACAATGATCACCATGGCAACATCTGGCTTCAGATGGGCCTCAGCCTACAGGCTTACATGGTTAAAAAACTCACACACAGGACACACAGGATTACATTTTAACAGGGTTTAAGATAGCCGACTTACTTTTCCCCTCAGTCAGGTCATTATTTCCATCAATGTTCTTTAAAATTTGATACATTCCTTTAATTTTTGAATAGACGCAACAATTTCAACTTTAAATTCCTTCATCCATTCCATTTATTCAACCATTTATTTCCTTTCATCCAAGAGTTCATGGCAGGCTAATTCAGCATTCTGCATTAGCATTTCAGTGCAAGCTTTCCAGGAGTTCTTAAAACAATTTTCAGACTTATCCTCATTCATTCATGTTCAGCATTCTGCATTAGCAGTTGAGCGCAAGCTTTTACAGGAGTTTTTAAAACAATTTTCAGACATATCCTCAGTCATTCATGATCAGCATTCTACATCAGCAGTTGAGCACAAGCTTTTCAAGACTTCATTCAACCATTTTAAGACAAATCTTCAGTCATTCATGTTCAGCGTTCTGCATTAGCATTTCAGTGCAAGCCTTGCATGACTTCATTCAACCATTTTCAGACACATCTTCAGTCATTCATGTTCAGCATTCTGCATTAGCAGTTCAGCGCAAGCTGCTTCAGCATTCTGCATTCACAGCGCAATTTCTTCAGAAATTGCTTTTCTAGTTAGGGGCTCGGGCTTCGAACGAGCCCCTCTCCTGCATAGCAAGCTATGCAGGAGAGGGGCTCGTGGCGAAGCCACGAGCCCCTAATGCTCTTCCGTTCGTCGCTTTTTTCTTCTTCATCTTCCGGACAAAACTTTGGCTCGCTACTCCTCCAAGGGCTTTGAGAAAACCCACACAAATTATACATCAAAATGTGCGGCTCGGCCGGGAATGGTGTGCTATTATTTTTTTCAGCGATTCGCCAAATTTTGGCCGACTTATTGGCCAAAAACGGCGAAAAATCCCTCATAGAGAATGAATGGGGAACCTAGGAATCCCTCCCTCTCACTGCCCAAAATTTCCACTTACTATGAGATGCTAAGACTTTGGCATACTTCCACTTACAGGCATCATTTTTGCACTAAAATGTTCACTGATCTTTCAGCTCTATGAGTATGACTTTACTTTTTTGATATCTATTACAGTTTTTGAGATTTTACTGTTGAAGCAACATAAACTTTTTGGTTTTTGCCCTGAAACCTCAGCTCCTCCAGTGCGGAATGTCTGAAAGTAGAGTGAGCGAGGCAGCTGATGACAGGTTGCAGCATTCTCCAATGAATTGTCATAACTTCCAAAATCTTCACAGCAGAGAAATAAAAACTACATTTTGACGTTCCCTGAACTCTCCTGCTACTTACAAACTGAGTATTTTACCCCAAAAATGTACTGTTTTGCCAAAAAACGCCTCAGTGTGAGTGAAACCGTCACATCCCTGTAATCTGAAGTAATGTTAAAATCTGACCTGTATTTCTCATCAACTTCATTCCTAACTACATTTGCAAATCGCCCTCGTGCGGTCTATTTTAATCCTACAATCGTGGGACGCACATCATCTTGTTCATCAGAGTCTCCAGATTCTCAAAATGTTTTTGTTTTTCTTCTAGCCCTTAGGGTTTCAGCATAAATGCAGTTTGTTCGGACCTATGTCTAGCCCAAAACTCCAGCTTAGATCAGTGGATACAAAGGAGTTCCAAAGTGTAACTGACAGATCACACTCACTGTGACATCATCATAATGATCACCATGGTAACCACACAGCTGTGTCTACTGACTGATGAGGTCATTGAGGGACAGAGAAACACAGGTTTTTGTTTACTATGCCTAAACAGCCAACCCAAACTCTATTATACACACACATACACACATACAGCCTACCCATACACACACACGCGTGCACATGCACATGCGCATGCGCACACACACACACACACACACACACACACACACACACATACAGCCAACCCATACATACCCACGTGCACACACACACACACACACACACACACACACACAGCCAACCCATACATACCGCTGGCACACACACACACACAC